>NC_083404.1:125941234-126245123 GCF_020745735.1 Hemiscyllium ocellatum
TATCAAACAAAAGTTAACCACTTTGTAATGTGACTCCTTAAGTATTCATCCAACAATTGGTTCTGACTAAAAACCTCAATTTTTACAGGAGCCTGCAGCAGAGGCAAGTCGGTGAGATATGAGAGTAGGAGTGAGGGTGAATGAGGAGGAGATGGGGAATGAGGGGAGAGAGAATGATGGAAAATAATTTTTAATTCCTGTCTGGCCATTGGGAAACTGCCAGACGACTGGAGGATGGCAAATGTTCCACTTTTCAAATCGGGAGGTAGCAATGAACCAGGAAATTACAGGCTGGAAGGGAAAGTATTGGAGAAAATCCTGAAGGGGCGAATTAATACCCACTTGGAAAGGCATGGGTTAATTAGAGATAGACAGCATGACTTTGTCAGAGGGAGGTCATGCTTATCAAATTTGATAGAATTTTTTAAAAGTGTGATCAAGTGTTGTGGATGATGGAAATTCAGTATATATGGATTTTAGCAAAGCTTTTGACATGGGAGATAAATTGGGAAGATTAAGGCACATGGAATTGAGGGAAAGTTGGTGAGATGGATCAGAAACTGGCTTAGTAATAGGACACATGGGGTAGAAGCCTATTTGAGTGACAGGAGGCCAGTGTCCACTGGTGTTCCACAAGGGTCACAATTGTTTGTTGTTTATTTGTTTGTTATGTATGTAAATGATATAGATAGAAAGTGTGAGAGAAATGTGAAGCAATTTTGCAGACGACACCAAGATCATAGGGTCATAGAGATGGACAACATGGAAATAGACCCTTTGCTCCAATTTGTCCATACCGACCAGATATCCCAACCCGATCCAGTCCCATTTGCCGGAACTTGGCCCATATCCCTCTAAACTCTTCCAATTCATATACCCATCCAGGTGCCTTTTAAATGCTGTAATTGTACCAGCCTCCACTACTTCCTCTGGCAGCTCATTCCATGCTAGCGCCACCTTCTGCATGAAAAGGTTGCCCTTAGGTCCCTTTTATGTCTTTCCCCTCTCACCCTAAACCTATACTCTCTAGTTCTGGATTCCCCCACCCCAGGGAAAAGACCTTGTCTATTTATCCTATCCATGCCCTTCATGATTTTGTAAACCTCTATGAGGTCACCCCTCAGCCTCCAACGCTCCAGGGAAAACAGCCCTAGCCTGTTCAGTCTCTCCATACAGCTCAAATCCTCCAACCCTGGCAACATCCCTTGTAAATCTTTTCTGAACCCTTCCAAGTTTCACAACATCTTTCCGATAGAAGGAGACCAGAATTGCACGCAATATTCCAAAAGCGGCCTAACCAATGTCCTGTCCAGCTGCAGCATGACCTCCCAATGTCTGTACTTAATACTCTGACCAATAAAGGAAAGCATACCAAATGCCTTCTTCACTATCCTATCTACCTGCGACTCTACTTTCAACAAACTATGCACCTGCACTCCAAGGTCTCTTTGTTCAGCAACACTCCCTAGGACCTTATCATTAAGTGTATAAGTGCTACTATGATTTGCTTTTCCAAAATGCAGCACCTCACATTTATCTAAATTAAACTCCATCTGTCAGTCCTCAGCCCTTTGACCCATCTGTTCAAGATCCCGTTGTACTCTGAGGTAACCTTCTTCGCTGTCACTGCACCTCCAACTTTGTGTCATCTGCAAACCTACTAACTATACCTCTATGTTCACAATCAAATCATTTATATAAATGACAAACATCATGGACCCAGCACCGATCCTTGTGGCACTCCACTGGTCACAGGCCTCCAGTCTGAAAACAACCCTCCACCACCACCCTCTTTCTTCTACCTTCAAGCCAGTTCTGTATCAATTGGTCAAGTGGTTAATAGGGAAGTCAATGGTTTTAGGTCACAGGAAGTTATAGATGGGTCAGTCAGATGGGCAGATCAGTAGCAGATGGTATTTGACCCTGATATGTATTAGATGATGTTTTTTGGAAGAAGAAATAAGATTAGCGAGTATTTAATGAATGGCAGGACACTGGGTAGCTTAGATCCCTGAAGTTGGCAAAGCACACGAACAGGATAATGATGAAGGTATATGGGACAGTTGCTTTGTCAGTTATAGCATATAGAGTATAAGTAGGTAATGTTGGTTAGGCCACAGCTGGAGTAAGTGTAGTTCTGGTCACCTCACTACAGGAAGGATGTGATCGAACTGGAGGGGGTACAGAAAAAGTTCACCAGGATATTGCCTGGAAGAGAAATTGCGCTGTAAGGAGACACTAAATAGAGTTGGATTGTTTTTCTTTAGAACAGCAAAGACTGAGGGGGGGATGTGATTGAGGTGAATAAGATTATGAGAGGTACAGACAGGGTAGATAGGGAGCAGCTGTTCCCTTTGGCTGACGGGTCAATCACGAGAGTTTTAAAGTAAGGGGCAAGAGGTTCAGAGGGTATTTGGGAACAAAACAGTTTCACTCAGTGGATGGTGGGTATCGGAAATGCACACTCGGAAAGGTAGTGGAAGCTAAAGACCTTTCAACCTTTAAAAAATATTTGGAGGAGCACTTAAAATATCATAACTTCCAGAGATATGGGACAAGTGTAGGAAATCGAGATTAGAGCACTTTTAATGGTAGTTATGGCGCAGACTCAACAGACTGAAGGGCCTTTTCTGTGCTAAAATGGGGAGAAGGATGGGTTGGAGGAGGAGGACATAGAGATTATCTTAGTGGAGAGGGGAGAACTCCAGGAGGTCACACTGGCAGGGCTGGAATATTGGTTTAATAGTGGCATGGTTGTGTTGAGAAAGCCTTCCCTCCTTCAGATCACAGGGAGATTTGAATTTAGTTCTTCCTTCCTCAAGAACAATTATGATGATTTTATCTCGGAAACGTCATGTCTGACAAACTTGAATGAATTTTTCAGAGGTGGGTGGCTGTGTGGAAGAGGGCAATGCTTTTGACGTTGTCTACTTGAACTTCAGGGTGGCTTTTGATAAGGTCCTGCATGGGAGCCTGAAAGCAAACACTAAGAGTCCAAGGAATCCAAGCATAAGGTTGAGGAATGTTTTTCCAATTAGAAGTCTGTGTCCAGTGAAAAACCACAAGGGTCGGTGTTTGTGATTTAAATACATGAGTTTGACGTGAATGGAAGAGGAATGATTGGTCGTTTCACGGATGATACAACAGTTGGTGCAGTGATAAATAATGAGGAAGATAGCCTTGAACTACAAGAGGATTAGATTTCCTACAGTATGGAAACAGGATATTTGGCCCAATAAGTCAACACCAACCCTCCAGAGAGCAACTCACCCAGACCCATTTCCCTACACTGTATTTCCCTCTGACTAACGCACCTAACACTTTGGGCAATTTAGCTTGGCCAATTCACCTGGCCTGCACATCTTTGGATTGTGGGAGGTATCCACAGCACCTGGAGGAAACCCACGCAGATGTGGGGAGAATGTGCAAACTCCACACAGACTGAGGTCCAAGGTGGGAATCAAACCCAGGCCCCTGGCGCTATGAGGCAGCAGTGCTAACCACTGAACCACCATGCCACCCCAGGATGTTGACAGGCTGGTCAGATAGGCTAATTGGTGGTAAATGGAATTTAATCCCGATAAATGTGCAATGGCAGGACAACAAGGCAAGGGAAGATATGGTGAACGCGAGGACCATGGGAAGCACCAAGGATCTGAGGAACTTTGGTGCGCATGTCCACCAAACTGACCATGGTCAGTCACCAGGACCAATATGTTTTATGCTGTGAATCTTGCATAAAGCAGTCAGGATGTTTTAGAGCAGTATTGGCCAGAATCACAACCCTGGTTAATCCATCAAGTGAATTTGAGAACTACAATGAAAGGAAGAATGGGCAAGGTCACAGAATGGTCTGTTGGGAAGGTGGGATTTGAGTCATTAACTCAGACCCAGAGAAAGTGCTAAACTGAGGTTACTTTTAGAGATTGGGGAGAAAAACCATGAGCTAAAAGTCAGTTGGTTAAATGTACACTATGACACCGAAACCTTTCCTCATGCCCGATAGATCCATTCCAATTTCCACTTTAGAAATGAAGCTTGTCAATAGTTGACTTGGGTTTTAAATACCAGTCAGAGCCACCAACAGGCCAGGGTGTGAAGCCCCATAAGGATTTGCAATTTTTAGAGTGTGGTATCTGCATTTCAACATGATGTTACATAGCACATTTGATTTAGAATTTGGCTATTATAGCATCGTGTTAGCTACTGCATGTCACTCTTGACATTGTACAATGAATTTTCCTTTCAAGCCGGATATTAGACTTTCAATGCAGTTCAAATTGAAATGTCAAAACCTATTCTTGATCTCACTTCACGTTCTCTCAAATGTAGCTCCTCAAAAGCTGGACATTTACTGCTTGAAATTTCCTCTTTTTAAACAGGTTGTGCTGATATAAGGAAAGGAGAGAGGGATGAAGGAATTATCTAAACCGATGTGCTAGAAGTGAATTAATATCAGCAGCAATATGACCATTATTCTAAAATGTTTTGCATTTCAGTTTCAGTTGGTTTTCCTGCATCATTGAATGAAAAACATTTCACTGTTTTTCTGGAAAATTGGCATGTTTTGAAATCCTCAATCCTGAAACTGTGGGAATTAAGATGAGTGTACCTGTGTAATATGTTTTAGTTAAGATTACCCATGATTCAGCAGCATGTGTTAATCTGATTAGTCAATTAAGATCCTCCCTTTTCTTTTTGTTCAATTCTTTAGCCAAGGTTGTGTCACTTCTTAACAAAAAAAATGTCCAAACCTCCAAATTTTCTGATCTTTCAGTCCATGCTGTATTTTAAACTCTGATATTGATATCCTAGTTTATCAGTCATCAGCTTCCTCTGGGTCTGATTAGCATTAAAACAAAATACTGCAGATGCTATAAATCTGAAACAAACTCAAAGGACAGTGGAGAAACTCAACAGGTCTGGCAGTATCTGTGGAGAGAGAAAAACAGAGCTAATGTTTTGGGTCTTGTATGAATCTTCTTTAGAGCTCTTCAGATGATGAGTCATACTGGATTTGAAATGGTAACTCTGTTTCTCTGCTGGACTTGCTGAGTTTCTCCAGGGTTCTTGATGTTTGTTCCTGTTTTGTGTTGGTCACCCTGAGCATTAAGTGATCTATTACTGTAGCAAGAACTATGGCTGTAGCTGATGGTTATGTCTTTGCTGTCTTGCACTCTGACTTCACACTAAATACAAAGAACTTGTTAACTTGTTAAGCCTGTATTTCAGCTTTATTTGCTTTATTGTATTTTATTTTGTTTCTTCTTCCTGAAGTCATTCTGTCTGTTGTATTCACCTTCCAAGCTCCAGATAACAAAGTAGATCTGAAATAATGTGAATGGTACTGGAGAGCCAGCCCACTGGAAGCCACCCTCGATAAGGAACTCCAAAGCATTCCCTCAGCCTTTCCCATACAGCTCTCAATTCAGCAATTAATTCTACTGAGTCACCTCTGTTGCTCAATGCTTACATGGTAGAAATGTGAGATGCATTGCCAAGAAGAAACTTTATTTGTGATTCAACCAATATAGCCCATGGATAGGAGTGTAGTTTTCTCAGAGTATCTTTCAACAAATTTGGAAAGACGCCAAATATTTCCTTGATGTGTTCTTTTAAGTGTTCCACACAGAATTTACATAATTTCGGTGAAATGCATTGGGATGCCTTTTCATTCATTCACAGTTATCGCTGGTGATGTCAGCACTTAATGCCCATTCCTAATTGCCCTTGAGCAGGTGGTGGTGACCTGCCTTCTTGTGGTGTAAGGGCACCCTAATTGAGAGAGATGCAGGATTCTGACCTGGCAACTGCAGAGGAATAGCGATATAGCTGCAAGTCAGAATGGTGCATGGCTTGGTGAGCAATGTGCAGTTGATGGTGTTCCAATGCACTTGTTACCCTTTTTCCTCTGGGTGATAGAAATCACAGGCTTGGAAGGTGCTTAGGAAGAAGTGTTTCCCAGTTGTTCCAGTGCATCGTGTAGTGACGAAAAGAGAGAATGAGTGTTACCTTTTATAACAAACAACCAAATCATTTGGATATTTTCAGATTTCATGTACTTGCCCTGTACCAATATTTGGACTTCGTTTTCTTTCTTACTCCCACTGCAGTTTAGTCTCATGGAGAGCCAAGCATTTCCTTTCCTAAATAGGTCACCTTCTGTGGTTGAACGTAGACGACATTAGTACACAACATTTGCACACCTGTGCCTTCTAGCAAAGACTGTTTTAAAGCTGCTCTGTGCTAATTATAGAGGCCTTCAGTCACTGTGTGCTGTTCAGGAAAATGATGCTTCACACTTACCAAGGCTACCTGAAACAAATCCTCTGTCCAGGATACTTCTCCACCTGTCACCTTTCAGGGTACAGAGCAGGTGAGTATTCTGGCTCGCTTATTTCATGAGACTATTTCATGGAAGTCCTCTGTGCTTCAGCCCTAGTTTAAAAAAAAGGCATGAAGTTATAGGACACTAGGACCAATTTGTCACATGGACTACTGAAACACAATTCTGTGCAAAACTCTCAGAAAGGAGTGGATCAACTGATTGGTTAAATGTTTTCAATACATTACGCTGATGTTGCTTTAAGTTTTGGCTTGATTGCAATAAGAGCGATTGAATGAGCAGTTATCATTGAACAAGTGAAGTTTTGATATCCAGTTCCTTGAATGTGAAATGTAATCCTCATTCCCGATGTCAGAACAATTTTTCATCAACCTTTCATGTATTTGACTAACCAATGGGTATTGTTACCATTACAGGCCCAATGTTAACTCTATACAAGTTGAGGGTTTTGAATGAACTAAGAGTTTTTGTAACTGTGGAATGTGGTCCTATTTCAGGAATAATGGCTGATATTAACTAAGATTCCCTTAGCAAATGCTCCTTTCAATATTTCAGTGATAATCCATTGACATGAAAGAGAATGTGCAAGTTAACAGTAGGCAGGTTGATAAGATTTCTGATTGTTTTCCTTCCATTGCGATGTCTTAACCTTGCCTTTTATTCTTTCTGTTTCCTGGTTGTAAGGAGTTACCTCGGTCCTCAGTAGCACCACCACTAGAATCCTGCTTCTCACGCCCTGCCAGGCCAGCTAATCAACGTCCACCATCACGATGGGCTTCACGCTCCCCCTCCGCCTCCCGGTCTTCGTCCTCTGGGGATTTAGCTTGTGCCGGGCAACTCAGAAGCAGTGACGCACATGCAACAGAACCACTCCAACACACTGAGCCACACTGTGACACTGAGCACAAGACCGCATGAGCCATTGGCTCAGCAGCAAAATGCCATCGAAATTCATCATCACGGCAACCCTGCAAAGTGACCGAACCTGGTCAGCAGTTGAAGTTCTAAAGGATTTAACAGGTCAAGAATGGAGGAATAAATGTTGTGTATCAAACCTATAAAACAATGGAAATGTCTATACTGCAAACTGAAACCAGCCAGCACCTATTGGCTGTAAAGGTAGAGATTTATTTGCCTGCGGGGCAATGATTTTAGGGATCTCTGTTACTTTAGCCATCATGGTGAGTAGTCAGAGTTGTATAAAATGTATGCAGTGAAGATTCAGCGGGATTTGCCCCTCCACCCTCCTATTCTTTCTCAATTTGGAATATCCAATCAAGATTTATTTCTTCACTGCTGTTTACTGGAAGAGGCCAAATTGAAATTTTAATCCAGGTGATATTTATCCTAATTAGTTTTCCTGATAGCTGGTGGTTATAGCACTGTGCTCTTTACGGATGTGAGGAATGCAGGTTTAACACTTAGAGGGCTGCTTGCTAGTCAGATCTGCAATGTTTTGGCCTGTACTTTAGGACCAGATGGCTAGCTACAGGGAGGGAGGTGGGGAGAGATGGTGACCCACATGGTCACCTCCATCCAAAGTTATGCCTTCTGTCAGCTGACCACTGAGCGGCCACGTGTAAAACGGTGGCTGTGGAGGTGTCTACAGCTTGAAGGTCACGTCAGGTAGGGGAATTCTTTTCCATCGAAAAATTCCAACAAACACAAAAAAAATGTCAGAAGCATTATCTACAATAAAATTTGTAACTATGTCAACTGAGTCTTGTAATTCATTGCTTACATTAGTGTCCATACAGCGTGTTACCATACAGCGTTGCACACCCCAGTTTGACGGTTATAGTGTCCAGGTATTTACCTGTTAAAAAGTACACTCTATATAACAGGAAGAAGAGAAAGGAATCAGAATCCTGAGAGGTTGAAGGGTTTGGAGTGGTCTCTCAGTAATTTGGACTGCCTTCTTTTACATTGCACTGTATTGTTTTTCATGTAAAATAGTCCTAATATTATTCTTTTATAAAGCATTAATTTTATTCTACATTTGATGCCAGTGAGACTTTGTAAAGTGCTTTATATTGATTGGAGCATTAGTTATATTATTGCAGAGAGTCAACAGTGCACTCGACAAAAATGAGTTGCATAGTACATATTTAGAGACAAGAGAAAGAAGCTATATCAAATAGTTTTTTATTTTCTTTTGCTAGAGCAAAAGGCAGAAAAAGAGGAGAGATACGGACAGTCTTAATAAATTAGATGTATGATGGTACAATACTTGATTTGCATGCCATTGGGTCCATAGCACTTTAGTGCATGTATATAGCTACTGTGCCCCGACATCACTCATAAATATGAGGATCAAAAAGACAAAGAATCCACTGTAATGAAATTGTGAGGTTAAACATGTACTGTATTTTAATTATTGGTGTTTCTTGCATTAAATAGGGAGAAAACATTTTTAACTAAATTATTGTAAAAGTTCAACTGTCTGTGTACAGTATTGATAATTTTTGGAAAATATTGAAATATTGTTCAGACTGAATATTGTCATGGATGTCTTTAGGGTTCACTGTAAGAGATAATGTACCCGTAAAATAAAATGTCCGAATTTCCAACATCTGATGTTGTCTTTCAAGTTCATTTGAAGTGACATGTGAACAGATTTGTTAGTTTAATGTTCAGACCCATCACTATGAGGGTGGGTAAGATTAAGACTGCTAACAGTCATATTGGATCAACCACATTGGAACAACGACACATTAGCACGGTCAACTGTTAGGAGGTGATATACATTTAGAAGGTTAACCTATGTTACCTCCCAGCTTTTCTGTTCCATTTCAAGACAAAGGAATCAGGGAGGAAATTTAAGGAATTAATTTTTTTTCATTCATGGGATGTAGGCTTCATTGGCTAATCCAATATTTATTGCCCAATCCTAATTGCCCAGAGGACAGTTAAGAGTCAATCACTTTGCTGTGGATTTGGAGTCTCATGTAGGCCAGTCCAGGTAAACGAGGCAGATTTCTTTCCCTAAAGGGAGAACCAGATGTATTTTTTTAAACAATTGATAGTGATCACATTAGGTCAGCTTTTTACTAAATTCACATTTCACTTTCTGCACATGTCCCAGAACATTAGCCTGGGGTTCTGCATTATAATTCCTGTGACATCAGCACTGGGCCACCAGCTCCCTTCAGCCGAAAGAGCAATTCTAATCGTAAACTGGAGCATAAGATGCTCAGTAGTCACGGTTGCAGAAAACAAACAATTTTAGGCTGTGGTTAAGAGTAAAAAAGATTAAAGTGGGCAAGAGTGCAGAGGAATTTTGAAATTAATTATGAGCAAATGGAAACTCGGTGCACATCAGTGTGAATTGGAATGATCAAGTTGGACTTGGGGTGCAGCATCACGTTGGGGCTTGTGGAGTACTGAATGAGTTGGAATTTGGGTCAACATTTAGAAGTCAGAGAAGCATGTGTTGAGGTAATCTGGTCTGGAAGTAACAGTAACATTGATTCAAGGGAATATAAAATGATTCAGCACAAAATGAAACCATTCAGCCCACTGTGCCTGTGTCACCTCTTTGGTAGAGATCAACTAGGAGACAGTGAGGACTGCAGATGCTGGAGATCAGAGTTGAGAGTGTGTCGTTGGAAAAGCATAGCAGGTCAGGCAGCATCTGAGGAGCAGGAAAATTGACTTTTCAGGCCAGAGCCCTCCTTCATTCCTGAAACATCAATTTTCCTGCTCCTTGACTGCTGCCTGACCTGCAGTGTTTTTCCAGCAACACATTCTCAACTCTTTGTAGAAATATCTAACTAGTTCCAATTTCTCCACTCTTTCACTGTGTCTCTGCAATATTTTCTCTTCAAATTTATATGTAAGTCCCTTTTGAAAGTTAATGTTTGTTCCTGTTTATGTCATCCTTTCAGACAGTGTATTCTATATCATCATTATTTGCTGTGATGGGACAGGAAGTGAGAGAAAACTACCAGAGCTGTTCTGACAAAGGGTCACTGGACTCAAAATGGTAACATTATGGTTTTCTCTCTGCAGATGCGGCCAGACCTGCTGAGTTTCTCTTGTACTTTCTATTTTTGTTCCCCAGAATATTAACCTGGGGTTCTAAATTACTGGTCTAAAAACATTGCCCTTCCACCATCGTATTCACCCCGTTGCCTAGGTGGTGAAACTATACTGCACCCCTAAACATTAACTGCTGCTATCGTGTGATATGTGAGTCTTAGCTGTAAAGCTGGAATTATAAATTTGGATCAAGCAAGACAACAAGATTGCCAAGGGGAACAATTGTAGAGAGATGGAGTAATTGGCAATTTTGCAATATTTTTGGGATGGCAGAGAATATTACAACAGTTTCTTTCCAATTTGGACAGTCTGGTAGCCTAGAAGCATCTATGGAGCTGAGGAAAGAGCTGGAATTCTATATTGACCTTTCTAACCTTTGATTGAGCTCATATGTTTTTACCACAGATGCATAACATCTGTAAGAAATGAATCTATATGTTCACCGGCGACCTCTCAGGAGTTTTGCAGCAGTAACCACAAAACACTGGAGAAATCCCTCAGTGCAGGTTGTGTATTTATGCCAGAACAATGATATACTCATTACATCTATCTTCGTGACATGCACAGCCTCTCATGAATGTTAAATGTCTTCCTTCCAGAAAGCCAGATTATACCAGTTCTGTAGCCAGCATCTCTCATACGCAGCAGGTTACATCCTGTCTTTGACGTATTTAACCCTTTCCTGTCATTTCTGATTTCTGCACTCCTTGGTATATCTCATCCCTATTTGAAAAAATAAGTTAACAATTTCTAGAGACCTTTGGCTAATAGCATTCAATGCTTTTCCATTGTGTTCCCAGCTTAAGAATGCTGCATGTCCTTCTCACGGTCACCAGCTGTGACTGAAGTCATTCAGTGCTGACAAGGTCAAGCTGGGTATTGTCAGCAGAGGGAAAATGAATCTATGGCCGTGGAGGATTAAAGAAGGACTAGCAGTGGCCAAGGAAGAAAGATGAATGTACAGGATAAAAGGAGAAATCTTTGCTGGAAAGACCTCACTACATTGTGACTAGAACTAACTGGGAATGATACCTTGGAGACAAGTCATAAAAGTGATGGTGAAGGTGGTTAGCATACTCAATTCTGTTTTAAATTTGCAGACAAGAAATAACTAACTGTACTTTGTTGTTGATTCTTCTATCATGTTCAGTGTCACAGTGACACAGAGGAAGGTCATTTCACGTGCTGTGTCTCCCTGCTGGATCCCTGCAAGTTCTTCCTACCCAAGATGAATCACTTCACACATCTCTGCTTAAAGTTTCATCTGTTACTTTACCATCCTGTCTATATCATCTTCACGTTTTAACACTGTCTTTCTTACAGTTTGCACTGCTTCCATGTCTTGTGTCATCTGAGGTTGAAAATTGCACCCAGTGCATCTAAGTCCAAGTCATAAATGTACAACAAGATAAGCAGTGCCCTTGATACCATGAAAATATCTTGAGTCCATAAGGCAACCGTTCTCCCCTACTCCATGTGTCTTGTCACATAATCACTGGCAATTCACAAAAACACCTTTTACAAGTTCTCGCACACTGTCAACCATATTATCCTGATAAGCCCTATCTGCTAACTCATCAGTAAACTCAAATCAAGTTAATTAAACTTGATTCATTCTTAATAAAGGCATTCTGGCTTTTCTCAATTAATCTACACTTGTCCAAGTGACTGTTAGTTTTATTGCAGATTATCATTTCTGAAAGCTTTCCTTCCCTCCAAGTTGACTTGACCATCTTACTGTTGCTGGCTTTATCCTCATATTCTTTATTGAACATTTATGTAACATTTGTCTTTTATGTCACCACTTACTAAGACAATTGGAATATTATGGACAGTGTTCCATACCTTTCACTATGATTCTTTCATAGAATCATAGAATCCCTACTGTGTGGAAACAGGCAATTTGGCCCAACAAGTCCACACCGTCCCTCTAAAGAGTATCCCACCCAGACCTATTCCTCTACCCTATTACCTAGCCTACGTATCCCTGAAGACTATGGGCAATTTAGCATAGCCAATTCACCTAACCTACACATCTTTGGACTGTGGGAGGAAATCGGTGCACCTGGAGGAAACCCTCGCAGACTCAAGGAGAATGTGCAAACTCCACACAGATAATTGCCTAAAGGTCGAATTGCACCCAGGTCCCTAGCGCTGTGAGGCAGCAGTGCTAACCACTGAACCACCATGCCACCCCGTTCCTTTGGCATCCTCAGATATGTATCTTATCAGTCCTAGAGATGAAGCAGCTTAGCAAGATCTCATCCAACTCCTCTTTCAATATTGTGTTGGCAGCATGTTCTTCCTAGGTTAAGACAGATCAAAGTTAGTATCCCAGAGCTTCCCTCTGTCTACACACAGAAATATAACTTTTCGTCTTTAATTGACCCCTCCCTTCCTCTTAAAAGCCTCCTACTATTTATATCTCTTAGAGAAGTCACCCTGCTTAAGGGTGACACGGTGGCTCAGTGGTAAACACTGTTGCCTCACAGTGGTAGGGACCCAGGTTCGATTCCAGCCTTGGGGGACTGTCTGTGTGGAGTCCGCACATTCGCTCTGTGTCTGTGTGGGTTTTCTCCAGGTACTCTGGATTCCTCCTTCAGTCCAAAGATGTGCAGGTTACTTGAATTGGCCATGTTATAGTGTCCAGGGATGTGCAGCCTAGGTAGGTTAGCCATGGTATAAACCCCATGGGGGGGTTATGAGTCTATGTGGGATGCTCTCAGACGATCAGTGCAGACTCAATAGGCCGAATAGCCCCTTTCTGCAAAGTAGGGTTTCTAAGACGTTTGTGGTAGCTGGCAGTCTGTTATCATACCAGCTCTCTGAGTATTGCTAAGAAAAGTGACATACTGATGAAGCTCTCGCTCTCTCTCTCTCTCTCTCTTGCACTGAGAAGTCTTGAAATGTTTATGAAACTGTCAAATATCCATTCAAACATCTCTTGAAAAATGTTACTGCTCATAAAATGGTCAAAATTCATCTATTTAAAAAATCATACCAAATAAGCAATCCTCTCAGCCGCTCATAAAACAGACAGCTAAACAATGCTTACAGTATTCCTGGTGGCTATGTAAATTGCTCCAGTAATGATGAATGCATGAACATTATTTGGACCTCAGCCAAGCATCCATCATAGGATCTGATCTCACAGTTTGTTTAATTAAGGGTATAGAGCTGAACACTATAAAATCTTTGAACCCTCCTGAATAGATTATCGTTTATCAGATTGTTTCAGAGACTAACCAAATGGTTGTCAGCCACATTTTGAGCTAGATAGCCATCTGTTCAACCTGTTTTTAAAAATGTCACATATTCAAATCTAGAACCTATATTGGCACAATGTTTACACTGAAACCCTACTATGAACACTTGGCTGAGGTCCAACCAATCTACCACCCCTTTCATAGATTCAACTCTGCAGGAGGTGATTACAGAGCTGCCAAAGACATATTGGGATTTGACTGAGTGAAAATGTTATGTCCTGTTGGAAGTATTATGTCTCTGTGAAATAGTTTTGAAAGCTTGTTTGTTTAATTTGATAGTATTATCAATACTTGAGCCATTTTTTCTGGAGGACTTGGAATAAATGTTTGTTTTTCTGACAGTTTTATGAGCATTTCAAAGACTTCCCAGTGTTATAACACACCTCATGAGTTCTCTCCATGGTGGATAATCAGAGTGTTTCAGTGGTTCAACTGATGTCTTGATTTTAAATCACTTTAAATCATTGAACAGAATCCAAATGCCATATTCATGTCTCATATTCAATGTTGAGTTCATAGGGAATATAAATGAGTAATCCAGGTCCCAGGTAATGCTCCTGGAACCAAGGTTTGAATCACACCACAGCATGGTGATTTTTAAAATGTATTCATGAAATGTGGGCATCATGGGCAAGATCAGCATTTATTGCCCACCCCTAATTGCCCAGAGGACAGTTAAGTGTCAACCACATTGCTATGGATCAGGAGTCACGTGTAGGCCAGACCAGGTAAGGACAGTAGTTTCCTTCCTAAAAGACATTAGTGAACCAGATAAATTATTTTCCAAATCAGTAACAGTTTCATAGTCATCATTAGATTCTTAATTCCAGATTCTTATTAAATTCAAAGTTCATGTCATTCATGGCAGAATTTGAACCCAGGTCCCTGGAACATTACCTATGTCTCTGGATTAACATAAAACAAAATGGGAGACCCATTGTTTCTGCCTGTTCCTGTCCCACAGAACTTATTTCTTCATACCTTGACTATACCTTTTCTCCCCTTGTCCAGTGTGTCCCCACTTACATCTGCGATTATCCTGATGCTTTACATCAGTTTCAGATTTTCTAGTTTGCAGCGTCCAGCCCCTTCCTCTTCACTGAGTGTGCAATCTCTTTATATGTCCATCCCCTATGAGGACAGTCTCAGGGCTCCCAGCTTCATTCTGAGAAAAAGGCCTGAAGCATACCCATCTCCCACCATTCCCCTCAGCCTGGCTGAGCTCATCCTCACACTGAACAACTTCTCCTTTAACTCCTCTCACTTTCCTCAGATCAAAGGTGTGGTCATGGATACCCACATGGACCTCGGTTACATGTCTCTTTTTCGGGTACATGCTCCAATCCTATCCAGTTCTCTCCCCATAATTCTTTCTCTGCTATGTCAGTGACATCTTGGTTCTGCTTCCCTCTCTTGTTCAGAACTGGAAAAATGTATACTTTTACCTTCCAATTCCACCCCATTCTCACCTTCACCTGGCCCATCTCTGACTCCTCTCTTACCTTCCTTAACATTGCTGTTTCCATTTCTGGGGATAGGTTGGCCACCAATGTACATTACAAACCCAACTCCTACAGTTACCTTGACTATACATCCCCACACCCTGCTTCGTGGAAGGACTCCATTTCATTCTCCCAGTTTCCCTGTTGCATATATTCTGACAATGTCACCCTCTGTGGGGATCCCCAGAAATATCTACTTTTTTCCTCAATCGAGGTTTCCTTGCACTATGGTTGACAGGGCCCTGAGATGTGTTCAAACCATCTCCTGTAATTATACCCTCACCCCTTCCTTCATTCTCGCAACAATGATTTGGAGCCTCTGGTCCTCACTTATCACCCCACCAACCTCTGCATTCAAAGGATTGTAAGCCGCCATTTCCGTCACCTCCAGCAAGATGCCATGAGCAGACACATTCTCTTCCCCACCCTTGTCAGCCTTCCACAGGAACCGGTCCTTCTGGGCGACCCTAGACCACTCCTCCTCCACTTCCAGTACCACCCCATACAGGCACAGTACCTTCCCATGCAATCGCAGGAGGTGTAACTTCTGCCCGTTTACTTCCTTCCCCCTCAGTACCCAAGGCCCTAGACACATCTTCCACCTGCCCTTCACTCAATCCAGTCCACTGTATTCAATGCTCGCAGTGTGGTCTCCTGTACACTGGGGAGATGAAACACAGATAGGGTGACGGCTTTGTAGAGTACCGACATTCTGTCCATTTTAACACACCACTGTGTTCCCACACCAACATTGCTGTCACAGACCTGCTGCAGTGTTCCAGTGAATATCAGCACATGCTTAAAGAACAACATCTCATTTTCCAAACGGGGACCCTGCATCCCTAGGACTCAATATTGAGTTAAATAACTTTAGCACCTGATTCTATTCTTCCATGCTCACCACACACACACGGTCCTGATAAGACATGGGTTATTTTTAGCACAGTTGCCCATTTGCTCCTACTGTTAGCTCTTATTACCATTTGCTCAGCTTTTCTTCTGTCCTGACCTACTATCCATAATGTCCTTGTTTACCTCCACCTTTCATACGTCCATCCGTCTCTCTGGGCTCCATCTCCACCTACCCATTCAGGATAATAGCTGAGCAATAATCCCATCAGGCCATTACCTCCCAAAGCAAAAGTAAAACTTAAAAACAAAGCCTCTATCTCTAGCTATGAGCGTTTCTCTAAGCCTAATTAACTCCCTCCTGACCTTCTAAATTTTATTTATCTCGTTCAGTCATAAACACTGCTAATGCGCAGTAAGTTCTGCTTTAATGCAGTAGTTCTGTTCTCATGCAATCCCATGTTACAAGAAATTCATGTAAAGCAGCACCATTTAAACTAATGGGGCCAGTATCAGCGGAACCTATACACACTTTTAAACTGCATTTTAGAAATAGTGTCTCCCATTCATCAATCACGTCATGGTGAATTTGCGTTAACGAAATGCATTTTATAGCAAAACAACCTGTACACACAAACCCATTATTTCTAAAACTAAGCCTTAAAAGTTGTTTTAATACAAATCACCATTGCTGCAGAAATACCCCCAAGTTAATTGCTAACTCCATACACTCAGAGAAAACCATGTCTCTCACTAATCCAGAATCCAAGAACCCAAACTTGCAATGAATTATACTAAAACTTTACGTAAACACATGATTTACATCATACATACATCCCAGTGAAGAATGAAAGTGCGTCTCTTGATAAAGCATCCGCAGTGACATTTTCTCTCCCAGGCATGAGTGAGTTTTAAATTACAAAGTTGCGGAATTAAACCCTATTGAATTAATCATAAGTTCTTGTCCTGTAATGTTTCTAAGAAAGTCAAAATATTGTTGTCTGCCTAAATAATGGTTTATTCCATGTTGTTGCTAATGTGGATTTCAAAATGACACAGATCTAGCAAAAGACTCAATATCTTTCTTTCTCAACTTTTGAATATTTTTATTTTGTGCAGTCAGTTGCTTCAATAAAAAGCTGACAGGCTATTCAATGATCATCTCGTCATCTTGCAGTAAATCAGCCTCACTCCAATATAGCAGGTATTGACAGTCAGTTTGATGGCTTCATATAATTCAGTGCAGCTAAAACGGGTGCCATCGTCAATACCACTTTCAAATTTTCAAAGGCAAACTGACAATCTTTCATCCATTCAAATATTCTGCCTTTTCTTTCAACAATTTGTTAAGGATGCAATGACAGTGCTGAAGTTCAGAACCATTTTGTGCTGGAACTCACCCAAGACAACATAATGTAAAGTTTCACATTTCATCTTAGGCACGGTAAAGTCAAAAATAGCTTGTAATTTTGCTTCTCTGAGTGCAACTTGTCCCACAGTTTGGCACGAGTAAGTCACATTGACACTGGAAAGTTTATTCAAATTGGCTTTTTAATGACTGATCAATCGGTTTAGTCACATGATACAAATGTGCTGCCTAGGTTAGGCTAAAAACAATCGAGTTGTCAATATAACTGATATAATTATACACTCTATCAATTACTTCATTGGTTAACAAGTGAAACATTGCTGGTGCATTTTCATTCAAACTGTCATGACTTTACACTGAATCTGGAGGGACGATAGTTGGGAGGATGGGTCATGGTAACGGGGTGCCTTGATGAGTCCTTCAGAGAAAACTACGAGAAGCACAGGGAAGATTTACAATTATCAAGTTGAGAGTCAAACATAGCACAGCAGCAAGAAAGCAGAAATGTTGAGGAGCTTCGAGGAGTTGGGGATTAAGAGATCTGCTGTCCATTATAAAAATGATCTGATTGTTATTTATTTCCATTGATTTGCCCTCCTGTGGGCAGTCCTGTCCTGGTGCCTGCTTTAAATTTCATGCATCATCATTCATCCTGCTCACATGTAATTTCTGGATTGTCTCTGATCTTTGGGGCATCTTGTTAATTTTAAACATGTCAAACATCAGAATACACTCTGGCGCCCCTGAAAACATTTATATGTTTCCAGAATGTGATCTCTATGGACTTCAGTAAGGTGTTCAACAAGGCTCACCATGGGGCACTGATTAGCATGGTTAGATCCCATGGAATACAGGGAGAACTAGCCATTTGGATGCAGAACTGGCTCAAAGATAGAAGACAGAGGGTGGTGGTGGAGGGTTGTTTTTCAGACTAGAGGCCTGTGACTAGTGGAGTGCCACAAGGATCGGTGCTGGGTCCACTACTTTTCATCATTTACATAAATGATTTGGATGTGAACATCGGAGGTATAGTTAGTAAGTTTGCAGATGATACCAAAATTGGAGGTGGAGTGGACAGTGAAGAAGGTTACCTCAGGTTACAATGGGATCTTGTTCAGATGGGCCAATGAGCTGAGAAGTGGCAGATGGAGTTTAATTTAGTTAAATGCGAGGTGCTGCATTTTAAGAAAGCAAATCTTAGCAGGACTTATACACTTAATAGTAAGGTCCTAGGGAGTGTTGCTGAACAAAGAGACCTTGGAGCGCAGATCATAGCTCCTTGAAAGTGGAGTTGCAGGTAGATAGGAAAGTGAAGAAGGATTTGGTATGCTTTCCTTTATTAGTCAGAGTATTGAGTACAGGAGTTGGGAGTCATGTTGCAGTTGTACAGGACATTGGTTAGGTCACTTTTGGAATATTGCCTGCAATTCTGGTCTCATTCCTATTGGAAGATGTGAAACTTGAAAGGTTCAGAAAAGATTTACAAAGATGTTGCCAGGGTTGGAAGATTTGAGCTAAAGGGAGAGGCTGAAGAGGCTGGGGTTGTTTTCCCTGGAGTGTCGGAGGCTGAGGGATGACCTCATAGAGGTTTATAAAATCATGAGGGGCACAGATAGGATAAATAGACAAGGTTTTTTTCCCTGGGATGGGAGAGTCCAGAACTAGAGGGCATAGGTTTATGGTGAGAGGGGAAGGATATAAAAGAGACCTAAGGAGCACCATGTTCACGCAGAATGTGTGCGTGTATGGAATGCGCTGCCAGAGGAAGTGATGGAAGCTGGTACAATTACAACAATTAAAAGGCACTTGGATGGGTATATGAATAGAAAGGGTTTGGAGGGATATGGGCCAAGTGCTGGCAGGTGGGACTAGATTGGGTTGGGATATCTGGTCGGCATGGACGGGTTGGACCGAAGGGTTTGTTTCCATGCAGTACATCTCTGTGACTCTATGACTCTACTAGTATCCTAATATCCAAATATTTCATGCCTGCGACCCAAACCAATCCAGTGGTCTGATTTTAGAATATACATTTATTAAGATACCAGTTTATGCAGAATGAGAAGAGGATTGAGCCATAATTGGCATTGAGGTACAGCAAGGACAGGCATCTGAACACACATTGGCAATGCCTTGACCAATCAGAATTTATCTGCTTATCAGACAATTAAGATTGACAACAATTGTTCTTGCTGCATCTGCAATCCAATTATAGCCCAACCAATCAGCAACCTATTTAGATTAGATTAGATTACTTACAGTGTGGAAACAGGCCCTTCGGCCCAACAAGTCCACACCGACCCGCCGAAGCGTAACCCACCCATACCCCTACATTTACCCCTACCTAACGCTACAGGCAAATTAGCATGGCCAATTCACCTGACCCGCACATCTTTGGACTGTGGGAGGAAACCGGAGCACCCAGAGGAAACCCACGCAGACACGGGGAGAACGTGCAAACTCCACACAGTCAGTCGCCTGAGTCGGGAATTGAACCTGGGTCTCAGGCGCTGTGAGGCAGCAGTGCTAACCACTGTGCCACTGTGCCTCTTTTCATTCTGTTTGAAAAAGGTATCTCTCTTCTTTCCATTCTTGTTCTGATGAATGCAAGTCAAAAACTCCAATTTCTGGTCTCCCTTTAGCAATGTTTAAGTTCTGGACTAGTTAGAGGGCTACAAAAATAATACATGAAAAAGTTAACAAGAGCAAATGGATAAAGAAAGCAGGTGTTATAGAAAGTGTTGTTAGATTTATGGAGGCTGTCATATCTCTGCAGGTTCTAGGATCCAGAATGGACAACTATGTTGTCATTTGAGAGTCGCTACAGGAGGATAGTGATGTCAGATGCAGTGCACATTATTGTATCAGCCTCGTTCCTGTTGTATAAGGAGTGAAACACAATCAGGACTGATTAATAAATGTAATTAGCAACTAAGGAAAGTAAAATGAAGGAATTAACTCAGAAGTGAAACTTCTGCCACAATATTTTATTAAGTTAAAAATCACACAACAGCAGTTTATAATCCAACAGGTTTATTTGGAAGTACTAGCTTTCGGAGTGCTGCTCCTTCATCAGGTAACTTCCAAATAAACCTGTTGGACTATAACATGGTGTTGTTTGATTTTTAACTTTGTCCACCACCGGCAACTCCACATCACGACTACAATCATTTCTTAAATTACCGTGTGTGTCCTTAAAGCAACTTGTGCTGGTTTGCGAGAGTTCAATGTTCCAGCCCACCTCCTTCATTATATGAATGCAGTGCAGACTGTTGGATGAAAAGTCAAGCTGTTTGCAAGAACATAGCTTTAGGGGAGTTTAGCTTCGGCCAATCTTTTAACACTGCATTGGATATCAGCTCTTTCCCAATTAATGTATTGCCAGGGGAAAGACGCTTTCAGCACAAAGGGAAGTCGTAAATCATTTCATTTCAGAGCAAGCTGACGCAAAGGTCAGCGAAAGCACAAATGAATAACTTTGACACATCAACATGGCTCATTAACTTGATCATTGCGAGACACCTTTGATTTGAACAGGACAGTTTGGTGAAACAGCAGTTCTATTGAAGATAAATATGAGGGACAGAAATTAATGAATGTTTGCTTGTTAATAGTCAATGGATAGAATTATTCTAAAAGATAGCATTTTCTACAAACCACTACAGATCTGTGTCAGACTATCAGCACATTGAGTGAATATTTAATACTAAACCAATTAAGCACTTAATTTATTTTTAAATGTACATTAGGTGCCATAACAACAGAATAAAGTGAGGGTGACCACAACAAGCATAGGATGCCTCAAAGGCGTAACCTTTGTTGGTGATGATTGTTTGGAGAGAATTGAGGCTAAATGAACGAAGACCCCAATCTTTCACATGTTATTTTCTTTGTTGGTGGTGAGACATTGCCTGGAGCCAGAAGGCTTAACATTCCAAACTGCTGCTTTCTGCAATTTGTTGGGACCTTTCTGAAGCATTGAACCATATTTAATATGGTACAATCTAACTCATGCTATGTTGACAGGACTGACACCCTTATAATCCAAACGCATTATCGTTGTGTCAGAGGGAAGATGAAAGTTCCATGAGAAAAGGTGTGCTGTATTCACCAACTTCTTGATCCACAAAGCTGTGACTGACACCTCTGATTACTACCATTGAACATTGACTTTGTTTCATTGTGACACTGAGATTTTCCCAGGAGTTTCAGACCTGCTATTACAAAGGCTTGTGGTTCCGAATAAAAAATCTTCAGTTTGGCAATTTTGTAGGATCATGGCAGCTCTTATGTTGGACTGCCAATTTTCAGAATCTTCTTGTTCTGACATATGCCATTGATGGTGTTCCTAGGGTTCTGAGCTTTTCTGAAGGCAAAGAGCAAAACCTTTCAAATTTACTCTTTTAATAGCATCTTATTTGGCCAAGTTAAAGATCCGGTACTCTGTAAAGCTATGGATGTAGATTTGCTCAGTGAGCTGGAAGGTTAGTTTTCAGACATTTTGTCATCATACTAGGTAGCATCATCAGTGAGTCTCTGGATGAAGCACTGGTGGCATAGCCCGCTTTCTATTTATGTGTTTAGGTTTCCTTGGCTTAGTGATGTTATGTCCTGTGGTGATGTCATTTCCTGTTCTTTTTCTCAGGAGGTGGTAAATGGGATCTAAGTCAATGTGTTTGTTGATAGAGTTCTGGTTGGAATGCCACCCTTCTCAGAATTCTCATGCATGTTTCTGTTTGGCTTCTCCTAGGATTAACGTGTTGGCCCAGTCGAAGTGGTGTCCTTCCTCATCTGTATGTAAGGATACCAGTGAGAGTGGGTCATGTCTTTTTATGGCTCATTGATTTTCATGTATCCCGGTGGCTAGTTTTCTGCCTGTTAGTCCAACCCAAGAAAACTTAAATACATAAACAGAAAGCGGGCATGCCACCAATCTTCATCCGGAGGCTCACTGATGATGTTACCGCTTACGGTGATGAAATGTCTGAAAATGAACCTTCCAGCTCAGTGAGCAAACCTACATCCAGAATCTCAACTTGAGCTCCAAATCTTCTCAAAGCTCTGTAAAGCTATATATTTGTTTGTGTGCTTATGGAAATGAGTATGTTTGTGTGCATTATTGGAAAATTGAATATATTTGAACATTTATACTATTTTTAAAGTCTTCACCTGGATGTGTTTTTGCAGTAAAATTAATCAGTTCTATGTTTATCTCAAGAGCTTAATACTGACAAGACTGGACATAATCAAGAAAATATTGAGTTGTCAAACCAGCATCCTTTTAGAATCCAAAACCACTGCCACGACTAATATGGGAGTGACCAATATGGAAGTGACCAATATGGGAGTGACCATCCTTGACACTGAGGGTAGTAAGGACCTTTGCCTTGGTGAGTTGTGGTGAAAGATTTTCTTTAGTTGTCACAAAGCAGTGGGATCTTTTCAAAGATTTAAATGACAGCACACTCTCAGTTTTCTAGGTCTCTTCACAGCCACTGTGCTGCTGATCCAGTCTGAAGCTGTTGTCATGTTCTTGAACACTCCGTTTTTCCAGCTCCTTGATTTTGTCTTTCAGGCTGAACTTGAAGACAGCTAGAACTCACCACGACAGACGTTGAGTTGGACTCATCCTCTAATCTACTTTGAGATGATGTTTACCAGGAGGAGATCCAAAACCTGTGAGGACATCTTTCTAGTCCGCTCGGATCTGCCCAGGTGTCAGTGTCAGCAAAATGCCACAGATCTGTTGTGGCAGAATATAGGTCATCGGTCCAATAGATTTTCTACAGCTGAGACATCTGCTGTGTGGAATTCTAGATCTTCATTATTCCCATTGCATTGCACTCTCCGATTTATTGTCCTCTTGAGATGAGTATGATTTGCATATGGAGCTGGAAAATGCATTTTTAAGAGGGGAGATGAGACAATGCTGATCCTTTAACAAAGTTATGCTGCCCGTGGCTTTTTTTCAGAGAGGTCATAAAAACAGTGATTCTAAAAAGTCTGGGTTTGACTATTCAAGAATGCTTTCAAGTTTTGAAAAAAAACACTTGTACAATGAAAGGGGAATGGCCAGTTCTCCCAGCTGAGCTTTTCTCTGCTTCGGTTTGAGTTTTAGCCGTCTGGCTGTTCATTGAAAGCAGGCAGTCAGTTGTGAAACTGCTGGACCCAAAGAAGCAGCTCCACGCTGATCCTCCCTCTCTCTGATGTCTCTCCTGTAAGAACATTGTTGGATTTTACCTTTTTCGCCAAGAAGTGTTTACGGAGATTATTGCGAGCATTTGGAACAGCATCATTAAGTTGGGATAGTCTGGTCGGTTTTCGGATAGGCTAAGTTATTCTATATTCTGTTCTATTTTATTTGTATTTCATTCCATAATCTTGTAAATAAACTCTGTGTTTTTTTAAAAACTAAGTGGTTTGACCAGCAGCATCTCTCCTGGACTATCCACTCTACGCCTGCTTGAAACAACTAGCAAAGTTAGGGTCCGGACTATCTTCTTGAAATGTTTTGAGGTGGTCTAGCCTGGTCTATAACAGATTGGGGGCTCTTTGCGGGATTTGTTCTACAGTTCCAATTTGGATTAGGGTTATTGGACTTGAGGGCAGCGAGTGGTAGGTATTAGTGTCTTTTGTTTCAGGTGTTGAATTCAATTGGTTTAAACAGTGCCTGGGATAGCAATGGCTCCTTGAGTCACTAAGCATTTTCTGGGGGGTGGAAGAAGTGACTTTTAGGCATTTTACAAAAGGTGGTTAGGGCAAGGGTGCTGGAATTAGCAGGCAATATGGAGTTGAAGCTGCCTCCTTCTATAAGGAAGGAGAGATAACTAAGCAATACTCAGGTATTAAATTTGCTGGGAATGTCATCAGAATCTTTAGAGATGGCTAAAGTTCAATTGAAAATGAAACAACTTGAGTTAGAGGCAAAAGACAAGGAAAGATCAGCAGAAATGAAAAGGCTTAAATTACAATTAAAAGCAGAAGAGAATGAGAAACAGAGAGAAAAGGAGAGAGGAAAAGAAGAAAGACAGAGAGTTTGAACTTCAGAAATTGGCACTTAGACAGGCAAGTCAGCTTAAAAGGATAGAGATGAAGGCTGAAGGTAAACTTGGTGAGGAAGAGAGTGAGAATGAGCAAGGCCATGGCAGCCTGATGAGAAACTGTCTAAATATGTTCAAGCATTGTCTAGATTTGATGAGAAGGATGTGGAAGTCTTTGTCATCTCATTTGAAAAGTTGACTAAACCAATGCAGTGGCTAGTGACCATTTGGGTTTCGTTGATCTAAACAAAACTTGCAAGTAGAGCTCGTGAGGTATTTGCATCACTATCAGAGGAGGCATCTGGGGCGTATGAGGATGTGAATAAATCCAACTTAAGTGCATATGAGTTTGTGCCAGAAGCCTACAGACTATGTTTTAGGAATCTAAGGAGGGCCTTGGTTGAACCTGCATTGAGTTTGAAAGGATCAAACAAAGTAATTTTGATAGGTGGATAAGGGCATTAAAAATAGAGCAAATTCACAACACTCTTAGAGAAATAAATATTTGGAGGAATTCAAAAATTTACTTTCTGAAGTAGTGAGAACTCATGTGGAAGAGCAAAGAGTTCAAACAGCAAGGTTAGCAGTTGAAGAGGCTAATGATTATGAGTTGGTCCATAAAGCAAAGTTTGGCTTCCAAAATCAATTTCAACCCTTGAAGGACAGGAAATGGGTACAAGCGAAATCCTCGCGTGGAAAGGGAAAGGTAGATCTCGGTGAAGATCATAAGGATAACTTACCACAGGGTAAGAAGGAAACCCTTGACGGAGTAAGAGAAGTTAAAAAGCTCTGGTGTTTTCACTGCTATAAAGTAGGCCCACATGAAATCACAGTGTTGGTGGGTTAGGAAGGGTACTGGGAAGCGAGATGTTGGAAAACAGGATAAGCTAATTAATTTTGTTGGAGTGGTAATGTAAAGGACAGTGGAAGCTAGAAAGCTGTACCAGAATGTGCAATCTGGTTGGAGGTTGGTTAAGTGCCAGATCTGCTTAAACCGTTTGCACTTTCGCCTGTCTGGGTTTTTACTGGGTGCTCTGGTTTTCTCCCTCAGTCCAAAGATGTGCAGGTCAGGTGGATTGGGCATATTATATTGCCCATAGTGTCCAGGAATGTGTAGGTGCATTAGTCATGGGAAATGCAGGATTACAGGGATAGGGTAGAGGGATGGGTGGGGTCGGGATGCTCTGTGAAGGGTCGGTGTGGACCTGTTGGGCTGAATAGCCCATTTCCACATTGTCGGATTCTGTGATTCTGTGATATACCTGTCATGGTAGAGTTTTCTTGCATTGGCCAGGAGCAGCAGGGAAAGAAATTACAATATAATGAGTTACGGGATTCTCTCAATCTTTGATGTTGAAAGATGAGGCGATATGTACCTCTGAAGGATTATTGCCAGAAAAGGTACTAGTAACGGGAATTAATGGTGAGACAAAAAGTGCTCAATTATGTAAAGTGGGGTTACAGGCTTCAATGAAGAGTGGAGAATTCGTGGTAGGAGTACTGGAACTCTCAGCTCCAGGAACAGAATTTGTCCTGCCTAACGATATACCTCATTCACAGGTAGGAGTACAGCCTACTGGGGTTGAAAAGCCAGTGGAAAATCAGACAACTGAGCTATTGCAGGACACATATCCTGGGATTTTTTTTTCCTGACTATGTGGTGACCAGGTCACAAAGTCTCCAGTTGAAACAGGAGAGATCAGAGAGTATAGATAAGAAAGTTGAAATGGAATTAGCAGAGACACAAACCAGAATCAGAAAGATGACAAAGCAGACATCTTTAGCTCAAATAAATTAACTGTATTACAGCAGAAAGATGAAAATTTAAAGCGATTGCATCAAAAGACATACACGTAAAAAGAATCCAAATGTATTCTTGAATGCTACTATCTTAAAAAAAATGTCTTAATGAGGAAATAGAGATCATCACATTTCAGGCAGATGAAAAATGGGCAGAAGTTCATTAAGTCATATTGCCAGTGGAGTATGGAAGAGAGGTGTTGTGAGTGGGGCATGAGCTACCACTTAAAGGTCATTTAAGAGTGAGGAAAACTCAAGCTAAAATACAAAAACATTTTTACTGGCCTGGACTGCATAAGGATTGTTGTCCCATAAATGCAAAATCAGACATGCATCAGTCTTTGTAACTGCATTGACTTTGCAATAGTCCACACATAACCATTGGGTACATCTGGTTTAAGTGCCATTACTCTGGGTGAGCTCCAGTCACTGTAACTCGCTTCGATTATATCGTTTTGGAGTATGTGTTCAATCTCCTTTTGAACCTATGCCAACTTTAGAGGGTTATGCCTATAAGGATGTTGCTTAAGTGGAGCAGCATCACCTATATCTACATCATGAATAATTAGGATAGTACTTTCCAGCTAATTTCCACATATCTTCTCATGTAATAGTAATAACTCTTTCAGGTCATTTCAATTTTTCTCTGGAAGGTAACTCAATAATTTATCCCAACTTTTGACAACTTCTTCATTGTACAATTTAATTTGAGGAATGTCCAATTCTGAATCCTCTGAACTTGGTTCTTAACTCTGTGTTGTAACCAATAACACAGCCTCCTTTGGCTTTCCTTCCCTCTGAGCAGGTCCAGCTTAGAAATATACGTTGCTTGTCCCACCTTTTCAACAGTTTAAAATCATGCCATTTGATATGATAAATGTGCCAGCCATGTTATAGAGACTAACCAATGAGGTCTTCTCTGGATTACCCAATTGTGTCATATATATAGATAATCTGGTGAATTTTAATCACACATGGAAAGAACATTTTCAATATTTATCAGGATTGTTCATTGACTTCAGGAGGTATGCTTCATGATAAACCTGGAATTTGTCAAAGCCCAAGCCATGTTATTGGACACGTAAAACATTTGCTTGCAAAATGAGCCACCTTCTTGCAGTCAGAGAATTTCTTTCTCAACACTGAACATGTTTCCTTTTGTGTATGCTATCCATTGTGATATTTATATTTTGCCCCATGGTCTTGATCTTCCTGCTGGTTCTTCCTCGTGTATTTGTTTTTCCCTTTTTCCAATAGGTTGTCCTTAATAGTCCAAGATATCTTTTGGAATAATATATGGTCTCTTTGTTCCTCCATTAATACACTCTAGCTGACAATTTGACAGCCTCAGAGATTCTGCACATGTTGGCAATGCTCGAGATTATGTTTCTCCTCTTTTAACAGATGTGCTCTGATGGCAGGATCTCTTATGCCTAAAGCAATCCAGTCTCTGATGAAATCATGTTTCTATTGTCCAAACTGACAAGATTTAGGTTGATATATTAATGCCATCACATACTGATCAATATTCTCCCTCTCCATCTGAGCTCTGATGTGAAAGGAATACTAACCATGAGTAACATTAATATAGGATCTAAAGTATGTCTGCAAGCCTGCAAAATTTCTCCAGCTTGTCTTTCTGCTCTTCATTGAGGTCTAGGTTACAATGTAGCTTAAAACAATCTTTCTCCAACCCTGATAACAGGGCTGCTTCTTTATTTTATTCAGTCTTTTTATTTAATTGTGCAGCTAATTTGGGGGTGACTAGCTCAGTTGGCAAAATGGTTGCTTTGCAATACACAGTGGTGCCAAAAGTGTGAGCTCAATTTCCACAACAGCTAAAGTTACCATGAAGGACTCTCCTTCTCAACTTTTCTCCAACCTGAGGTGTGGTGAATAGAGGTTAAACCCCCACAGTCTCCTCTTTCCAATGTGAGAGCAGCCCTGTGGTCCACTAAGAACTATTGGAATACTTTACCTATTTCTTCCTTTTGTATAACAGCGCAAACTGAACTTCCACAATCCTCCCACAAGTATCTCCACTGGACCTGTCTTGTGTTATATGCTGACGTATGATCTAAATCAACAGTTCTGTCCCTATCTTACAAGTAAAGTATCTCACCCAGTGCCCAGCATTGTACAATTGCATACAAGTTAAGGCTGAGATTTTAAAATAGCTTGCAACACCAGAACACTAGGATTCATTGTAATTTGAAACAGGATCTATTTTGCAGATACCCAGACTTTGCTGATTGTTGCTAAAAGTACATATATATAATATTAAGCCAATATTTAAAATTCAAAAGAGAAATTGGATTTTGTTGAACATTTAGTTCTGAGACCCGAGATACTGGTTCAATAAAGTAGTATAATTAATAAAATTTATAAGAAATTTCACTACTGCTGTGCATCATAAAACCATTAGATAAAGGGGCAGAAGTAGGCCATTGAGCCCATCGAGTCTACTCTACTAGTCAATGAGATCATGGCTGACCTGATAATCCTCAACTCCACTTCCCTGTATTTTGCTGATAATTCTTGACTCCCTTAGTGGTTCAAACTCTGCCTACTTCAGCTTTGATTATGCTCAATGATCTAGATTCTACAGCCTTCTGCAGTTAAGGATAAGATAATAAGATAGCAAGCACAGCCTTAAACATATTATAAAAGAAAGATGTACCCTTTATAACTTATACATTTATAAATAACCGGAGTCAGGAAACAAACTCTCTGTTGGTTGGAGTCATACCTGACACAGGAAGATGGTTGTTTTTGGAAGTCAGTCATCTCAGGTGCAGGACATCTCTGCAGGAATTCCTCAGGGTAGTGTCCTAGGCCCAAACATCTTCAGCTGCTCCATCAATGACCTTCCCCCTCCATCAGAAGGTCAGAACTGGGCATGTTCACCAATGTTTGCACAACGTTCAGCAACATTCGTGACTCGTCAGATACCGAAGCAGTCCATGTTCAAATGCAGTCAGACCGAGACAATATTCAGAAACAAAAACAGAAGTTGCTGGAAAAGCTCAGCAGATCTGGCAGCATCTGTGAAGAGAAATCAGAGTTAATGTTTCGGGTTCGGTGAATCCTCCTCAGAACACAAGACAATATTCAGATTTGGGATGAAAAGAGACGAGTAGCATTCATGCTACACAAATGCCAGGCTATGACCATCTCCAATAAGAGACAATCTAACTTCAGTCCTTTGACGTTCAATTGTCTTACTATCACTGAGTCCTCTACTGGTCAACACACTAGGGGTTTGCATTGACCAGAAACTGAATTGGTCTAACCATAGAACTACACTGGCCATAAGAGCAAGTCAGAAGCTAAAATTCTGCAGTAAGTAACTCACCTTCTAACTTCATAAAGCCATTTGCAAGGCACAAGTCAGGAATGGGAGAGAATATTTTCCACTTGCTTGGATGAGAGCAGCTCCACTTAAGAGGCTTGACATCATCCAGAACAAAGAAACCCATTTGAGAAACAGCACATTCACAAATGTTCACTCCCTCCTCAATCAATGTTCAGTAGCAGCGGTGTGTACTACCTACGAGATGCACTGCAGAAATACGCTAAAGATTCTTAGATAGCATCTTCCAAACCCATGACCACTTCCATCAAGAAGGATAAGGCCAGCAGATTCTTAGGATCACCATCGCCTGTAATTTCCAATTCTGACTTCGAATTATTTCACCGTTCCCTCGCTGTTGTTAAACCAAAATCCTGGAATTCCTGCTCTAACAGCATTGTGGATGTAGCTCATGGACTGCAGCAGTTCAAGAAGGCAGCTCACCACAACCTTGTCAGGACCAACTTAGAATGGACAATAAATGCTGGGCTAGCCAACAATGCCCATGCCTTATGAGTGAATGTACAAAAAAAATTGTCTTGAAATCTTTTTTTCGTTTTGCTCTTCAGTTAACCACCATGAAGGTGTTTCATGAGTGGATTATTAAGTGCTCCCATCAATTCCATAATCCATGATCTATGAAACACCAGAATAATCAAATTGTTCCCTTTAATTCCATCAGAATCTGACACATTTTCAACATGCCTAATCCGCCAAGGTTCCTGCTGAAGACATATTCCAGCATTTTGACGTTGATCCAAGTTGTTAATCGATTAGAAATAGAATTATAATATGGTCTCTGCCTTCAGAGTGAATCCTCCTAATTACAGTGATTCACAGAATTAGCCACAAGGTTGGAGTCATTCAGCATAAATGCATAATTTAGCTAAATCTGAGATGGCTTGTAATCTTTCATCACTTTTTTGTAAGCTGCCTTGCTCATTTGTATTCATTTACATTTTCTACTTGTTTCTATTAGTCAGACTCCTCATCTGACGAACTGGAAAATAAACATATTAATCAAGGAGCTTCTTCTTATTCAAGTTGCTATTCAAATTAATTGCTGATCAGGCTAAAAATGGAAGGCATTGGGATTCAGCAGGAGGCTGGGAGGTCATTGCAATGGCTGTTCACTGTTTATTGAAATAATGAAAGGCAAAACATTCATTTATATAACACCTTTCACTTTGTCATGCTATTCCAAATGTGTTGAAGCCAATGCATTTTGTCATTGCTGCAACTTTCATGAGTACGTCAGCCACTTCATATACGGTAAAGTCCTACAGACATATAAGAATGACTGGGTCTCAATTTTCTTGGAGTTGCTGCGGTTCTGCACCACAACTAGAATCATAGAATGTGTATAACACAGAAGGAGGTCTTTTGGCCTGTCATATGCATGATGACCCTTTGGAAGAAAAATTCACCCACTGCCACTTCTGCCCATTTTCCCTGCAGCCCTGTGCATCTTCCCTTTTTAGATAATGATCCCATTCCTTTTTGTATTCTTTGATTGAGCCCATTTCTACCACACTCTCAGGCAGTGTGGTCCAACCTCAGCACTCACAGGTTCATGATTGAAACCCTGGTTCTGAGGATAACTAGTGTTTCTATCATTCATCAAGCAAAAAATTGTACCTCTTTACCATTTAGAACCTTAGTTTCAGGAGAACAGATAGCCTCTCCACCCAACATGTTCCATCCCACACATATCACGTTGAAATTCAATTTCCATTTACATGTCCACTCTGCATCTATATTAACATCTTTCGGGGCAACTTTTTCACACAGAGGGTGGTACGTATATGGAATGAGCTGCCAGAGGATGTGGTGGAGGCTGGTACAATTGCAACATTTAAGAGACATTTGGATGGGTACATGAATAGGAAGAGTTTGGAGGAATATGGGCCGGGTGCTGGCAAGTGGGACTAGATTGGGTTAGGACATCTGGTCGGCATGGATGGGTTGGACCGAAGGGTCTGTTTCCATGTTGTACATCTCTATAACTCTATGACTCTATGATTCTGTCATGGTCCTTTGCAGTTTTAACTGTACTTTCCTGTCACATACACATTTGGTTTTGTGCTTTGGATTCTCAAGAGCAATTAGTTACAAAAATGTTGAGCGACAGAGGCCCCGCACAATCATTATGGAACACCACCAAAGACTAACTGACAGAAAAGGCTGAAAGGGCTGAAAGGCTTACTTATGCTCTTGTTTTCCCAATACATCAAGCTGTGCTGACAGACTTAACAACTCAGTGGGTGCAGCCAAAATCAACCACCACCGTTAGACAAGTTCAAGGCTCAGAAACAGGGTGAATCAGACAGCGGCAGATCATTGACCAATGACAGTTCTCAAAGGTGATTATAGTTAGCAACCAAAGTAGAACTGTGCACGGCACAGATTGCAGGTTGGAATGAAAGTGCGAGAAAGGCCATGTACACAAGTCAGCCTGTTTGTTAGTTTTGATGATGATTAATGAGCTTATTGGAATTGCACTAATGAACACATTACATTAGAGCTCATGTCTGCCAGAGATATAGTTTTGGTGAGAATGGGGTTTTATCTGGCTGACAGGAAGCTCGTTAAATTGAAAGCAATCCTCAGTAGAAGAAAATGAAAATGAAATTACTCACACACTTCTTTGGAAATGAGAGCTTCTATTCTATGTGAAAGGGTAAAAATGCCAGAGCAAGCTCATGAACTTTAACAATAGCCAAACCTTGCAGTGACCGTGCAGTGATTAAAAACTATAACAAGGCTCTTCTAAAGAGTGAGGACAAAGATTATCTCAGCATCAGGTCATATTAAACTATAGATAAGTTCTGTAACAATGGGCGGAATCGTATAGGGGTCTGAATGAAGTGGGCCATGGTGAGATTTATGGCAGAACCAGGTGACAAGTGCAGCAAGACATTTCTTGACATCAGGAACAACTCACACATCATTTCTCATTTTCACAAGTGCATTGGGGGGATTCTCACAAGCCAGCAGTGAATTGCCAATTACCAGTGATTATTATTTGTTAAGCTGAAAATGTGTTGCTGGAAAAGCGCAGCAGGTCAGGCAACATCCAAAGAGCAGGAGAATCGACGTTTCGGGCATGAGCCCTTCTTCAGGAATGAGGAAAGTGTATCCAGCAGGCTAAGATAAAAGTTAGGGAGGAGGGACTTGGGGGAGGGGCGTTGGAAATGCGATAGGTGGAAGGAGGTCAAGGTGAGGGTGATAGGCCAGAGTGGGGTGGGGGCAGAGAGGTCAGGTTAGGAAGGCGGTGCTAAGTTCGAGGGATTTGACTGAGACAAGGTGGGGGGAGGGGAAATGAGGAAACTGGAGAAATCTAGGTTCATCCCTTGTGGTTGGAGGGTTCCTGGGCGGAAGATGAGGCCCTCTTCCTCCAGCCGACGTGTTGCTATGGTCTGGCGATGGAGGAGTCCAAGGACCTGCATGTCCTTGATGGAGTGGGAGGGGGAGTTGAAGTGTTGAGCCACGGGGTGATTGGGTTGGTTGGTCCGGGTGTCCTAGAGGTGTTCTCTGAAACGTTCCGCAAGTAGGCGGCCCGTCTCCCCAATATAGAGGAGGCCACATCGGGTGCAGCGGATGTAGTAAATAATGTGTGTGGAGGTGCGGGTGAATTTGTGGCGGATATGGAAGGATCCCTTGGGACCTTGGAGAGAAGTAAGGGGGGAGGTGTGGGTGCAAGTTTTGCATTTCTTGCGGTTGCAGGGGAAGGTGCCGGGAGTGGAGGTTGGGTTGGTGGGGGGTGTGGACCTGATGAGGGACTCTCGGAGGGAGTGGTCTTTTCGGAACGCTGATAGGGGAGGGGAGGGAAATATATCTCTGGTGGTGGGGTCCGTTTGGAGGTGGCGGAAATGACGATGGATGATACGATGTATGTGGAGGTTGGTGGGGTGGCAGGTGAGGACCAGTGGGGTTCTGTCCTGGTGGCGATGAGAGGGGCGGGGCTCAAGGGCGGAGTATCGGGAAGTGGTGGAGATGCAGTGGAGGGCATCGTCGATCACGTCTGGGGGGAAATTGCAGTCTTTGAAGAAGGAGGCATCTGGGTTGTACAGTATTGGAACTGGTTCTCCTGGGAACAGATGCGGCGGAGACGAAGGAATTGGGAGTATGGGATGGCGTTTTTACAGGGGGCAGGGTGGGAGGAGGTGTAGTAGGTAGCTGTGGGAGTCGGTCGGTTTGTAGATTGATTCGGTTGCCCGAGATAGAAATGGAAAGGTCTAGGAAGGGGAGGGAGGAGTCTGAGACGTTCCAGGTAAATTTGAGGTCGGGGTGGAAGGTGTTGGTAAAGTGGATGAACTGCTCAACCTCCTCGTGGGAGCACGAGGCAGCGCCGATACAGTCATCGATGTAGCGGAGGAAAAGGTGGGGGGTGGTGCCAGTGTAGCTGCGGAAGATGGACTGTTCCACATATCCTGCGAAGAGGCAGGCATAGCTGGGGCCCATGCGGGTGTCCATGGCTACTCCTTTGATTTGGAGGAAGTGGGAGGATTGGAAAGAGAAGTTGTTCAGGGTGAGGACCAGTTCAGTCAGTCGAAGGAGGGTGTCAGTGGAAGGGTACTGGTTGGTATGCCGGGAAAGGAAGTAGCGGAGGGCTTTGATTTGTTAAGCACCTTGTTAACAATCTCATTGATACTCAACCTCCCATCTTATCAAACTCACCAGACAAGTTGGACATCAAGAAAATTTGATAAGGAAAATGGAAGAGCTACCTACAGGATTCAGCTCACCACGTGCTCTGTGAGTAACAGACACACATGTTGAGAGTGTGTTGCTGGAAAAGCACAGCAGGTCAGGCAGCATCTGAGGAGCAAGAAATTCAACATTTGGGGCCGGAGCCCTTCATCAGACTTCGCGATGAAGTGCTCCAGCCCGAAGCGTCAATTCGCCTGCTCCTCAGATGCTGCCTGACCTGTTGTGCTTTTCCAGCAACACACTCTCAACTCTGATCTCCAGCATTTGCAGACCTCACTGTCTCCTAGCAGACCACATGACTCACATTGACACCCGATATGTGCCAACCTCTAAGAACCTTTGTAGCACATCTCTAATCCACTTACATGAGGCCTCTGCAATTCAATGCTGCCTCAGTTAGTGCCGCCACCTCTCATTGTAATGCTGCAACAAGAACACTGTATGCTCAGGTACACACCCCCAGCTCACCAACTGGACCAGGCTGAATCCTGGCCTCTGTGACTCAGCTCACAAAACCCCTGTGTTGCATTGCCTTGCCTTGTCTTTTTGTACTTCACCCCCTCAGTCGGAGATATCAGGATCAGATTACTTCTGCCAGGCCTCGCTGTTTATGACACACACAAAGCCAGAGATTTTGCCATGATTGTCAGCAGGCCTCAGTCGGGTTTTGCTCAGAGGTTCCTGTACGGTATGGGGTATGACAAGGGCAGCCTCTGATTTCAGAGGCAAAGAGTGTGGTGCTAGAAATGCACAGCCGCTCAGGCAGCAGCTGCAGAGAAGAATCAACGTTTCGGGCATAAGTCCTTCATCAGAAATGAGCTTATGCCTGAAATGTCGATTCTCCTGCTCCTTGGATGCTGCCTGACCTACTGCGCTTTTCCAGCAACACATTTTCAGTTCTGATCTCCAGCATTTGCAGTCCTCACTTTCTCTCAGCACAGTCAGAGTCAGGAACCTCCGCTGACAAAAGGTGAGGAGCTGAATCTCAGGCAGTACCCCCGCCATCCTGACTCTTTCTGCCCCGTGTGGGCTGTTTTACTCCTAAAGTCAGAGTGGGGCAGGTATTACAGAAGGTGAAAGTGGGTGGTACAGCTATTAGTGTTGACGCAAGAGGGGAGGTTTCCCGAGTGAGTGAACAGGCAGCAAAGAGGCTACGCAGCGTGAGTGGAGATTGGGGTTTGGGTGGGTAGCAGTGAACAGAGAAGATGCTGCAGGCCACAGTCAGAATGGTAGAACCCGGGGCCACAGCGGGAGAGGGGGCAGTGTGGGGAGGGGGCGGGTGGACCATGGTGGGGGAGGGGTGTGGGTACAGTAGCAGAGATGGAGGGAGTGGGAGGTATCAGACTGAGAATGATGGCACTTACCGAGCTAGAACGGAGAAGGATGTTACTTTCTTCCAGTGCTGGCCATTCCTCCAGATGGCTGAGCTTGTTGTATCCCATGTGGCAACCTCAAAGTGGGCTGGTACAGGCACATCCTGTGGGGGGAGGAAGTTTCCATTTCCAGGTGCCTCCCAAATCGGGGGTAACTGTCGGCAACCGTGCAGCGCAGCCTTGGATTGACAGTGCCTGTGGGATGCACAACGGGCTTTTACTGATGGAATGGGCACGAAGGATGCTGACAAAGTTTGGGATATCATTATCACCATAGAATCATCATATCTGAGCTGTGCGGTGAGTTACTCTGAGATCAGCGTGTGGTTAGATGGTATAGAAACAGATGTGATGGTTGATTAACAAGATGAGTTTAGTAAATCACAAATGCAACTCGCACTTAGCCCAAAACAATGTAGGATTCAGTCCATGGTGACCCTGTTCCTGTCCAGTGACAACACTGGCATCTAGCTGACAATATGGAAACATTCCCATGTATCTCCTGTACGCACAAGGCAGGTCAACTCTAACCCAGCCAATTAGCGCCCCATCAGTCTACTTTCAATTATCTGTAAAGTGATGGAAGATGTCATCAACAGGGTTAGCAAGCAATAACCTGCCTAGTGATGCCCATTTTGGGTTCTACCAGGGCCATTTAGGTCATGACCCCATTACAGCCTTGGTTCAAACACGGACAGAAGAGCTGAATTCCAGATGGTGAGGTGAAAGTGACATCCCTTGACATCAAGGTTGCATGCAACTGAACGTGGCATCAAGGAGACCTAACAAACCTGTAATCAATGGGTATCGGGGGCAAGCTCTGTGCTGGTTGGAGTCATACCTGACGCATGGGAAGATGGTTGTTGCTGTTGGAGGTCATACATCTCAGCTCCAGGCCATCTCTGCAGGAGCTTCTCAGGGTAGTGTCCTAGGCCCAATCATCTTCAGCTGCTTCATCAATGACCTTCCCTCCAGAGGTGAGGATGATCAATGACGATGGCACAACGTTCAGCATCATTTGTGACTCCACAAAAACTGAAGTATTCTGTGTCCAAATACAACAAAATCCAGACAATATCCAGGCTTGGGCTAACAAGTGGTGACATACCCCCCACATAAATGTCAGCCTGTGACCATCACCAACAAGAGAGAATATAACACTATCCCCTTGATAGTCAATGGCATTGCCATTACTGAATTCTTCACTGTTGGCATCAACCAGACACTGAGATGGACTCACTATATAAGTACTGTGGCTACAAGAGCAGGTCAGAGGCTAGGAATATAGTGGTGAGTAACTGACCTCCGACTCCTCAAATCCTGTTCACTCCCTACAAGGCACAAGTCAGGAGTGGAATGGAATATTCCCACTTGCCTGGATGGGTGTAGTTCCAACAACATTCATGAAACTTGACACCATCCAGGGCAAAGTAGATCACTCGATTGGCACTACATCCACAAACATTCTCTCCCTCCACTACTGATGCTCAGTAACAGCAATGTGTACCAACTGTAGGTTTCACTGCAGAAATTCAGCTCCTCAAATAGCACCTTCCAGGAGGACAAAGGCGGCAGATACATGGAAACACCTCCACCTGCACATTCCCTTTCAAGCCACTCAACGTCCTGACTTGGAAATATATCGCCGTTCCAGCACTTTCACTGGGTCACAATCCTACAGTTCACTCCCAGTGGTATTAACCACATTGTACCACCTACAGCACATGGACTGTGACAGTTCAAGAAGACAGCTCAGCACTACCTTTTCAGCAGCAACTGGCGAGGGGCGTAAATGCTGACCCAGCTGGCAATACCCGCGTCTTATGAGTGAATAAAAAAGCTCGTCCACCACCTACTGTGTAAAATATTTTGCCATCCTGTACAGCTCTTTATAAACAATGCATGGCCCTGGGAGATTGTCAATAACCAGAGGATACAGATTTCAGATGGTTGGAAATGAACCAGAGGAAAGACTTGGTACACAGCAATCTGAAATAAAGGTGATGTTAGATGTCAGTGTGACTTTCAAAAAGAATCGGATAAACTCCAAAGCAGGAAAAAAAGGCATAGAGTGATGCTAATTGGATAGATATTTGTAAAACTTCGAAGAGTCACAATTGGCTGATTGGTCCCCCAAGGTGTCATACAGCAGATTTATACTGAAGATAAAACACCTCAAGAATGAAAGGGATAGTGCATTTCAGATACAAAAGTTATCTCGTGTCTGGAAGCAAAAGGTTGTGGTGGAGGGACCTATGACAGATTGGGAGGTGATTTGCAATGAAGTTCTTTGAGGGTCAGCTTTGAATCCATTACTCTTCACTATTCAACAAGGCAAAGGCTCAGGCAAAGGCCTGAGAAAGTTCTCATTGATACAAAATTCGGTTAAGAGGTTAGTTCTGATGAGGATAATTATATACTTCATGACCTGAACGGTAAGGTTTTCAGACTATTTTTAGTCAAATATAGTGTCTCATAGGAGAGAGATGTCATTGTTCATTCACAGACACTGAAAAGGTTTAATCCCTTTTCAACAGGGATAACAGTTGAATTTGTTACTGTTCTAAGTGGTAGAGATTATTAGTTTGGAAAGTATTGTCCTACACTTGGCTCCTGCATACCTCAACAGTACACACTGCAGTCACAGTGCACCAGTGATGTAGGGAGTGGATGTTTAGTAGCACTGGAGGTAAATTCCAACTAAGGATTCATCATCATGCACTTGAGGAATTCACACAATGGAATATAGTGGCCTACAAATACAGCAACATTCCCGAGGGTCGTTTTCTGATCTATTGGTGAAAGTCTTCTAAAAACAGAACAGTTCCATCTCCAGTGATGTGATTTAAAGGATGCACAAATGGCAGAACATCCCTGAGTAAAGATAGGGCTGGAACATAAATTAAAATGTGAAGGCAGCAGCCGTGCCTCACAGGGGACGTGCCTCCAGTTCTGGAAGCATTTCATCATAATACGAGAGTACAACTAAATAAACCAGGAAAGGAAAATAATCAGGAATGAGTGGGACTTTCACTTCCTACAAACATCAATTATTTAGGAGGAAAGAAGATGTTGACCTGCCATTGTTAATCTGATAGAATTTATACTTAACTGTAAAAATAAACCCAGGTTCCAAATCAAATTCTGAAATAAATGTTTGTAATGGAATAGAAATCAAGGATTTTTTTAATGAGTCTTACACAATAAAGGAGGATAGTCAAAGGAAATGATATTTAATTCCTATTGCAATCTGGAATTAACACTACAAACACTAATGCTGCACAAAGTCAGCAGCTGCAATTTCAGTTTGTGACTAACTGTATCTCAATCAGGGAATTTGAAATCACTTTGCAAAAAAAACCCCTCTTAAATGTGAAAGACAATACTGGAGGTGTTGGAAATCGAAAGTAAAAACAGGAAACACTGGATATAAAAACCGAAAGAACTGTGGATGCTGTAAAACAGAAACATAAATTGCTGGAAAAGCTCAGCAGGTCTGGCAACATCTGTGAAAAGAAATCAGAGTCAACATTTTAGGTCCAGCGACCCTTGCTCTGAACACAATGCTTTTAAGCACTGCAAGTGCTTAGCAGGTGTAGCAGGATCTGTGATGTGAGAAAAAGTTACCAATGCGTTTCAGCGAGCATTGGGTGTTCTGACCATTTTCTGAATTTATTTCTGCTTTTTCTTAAGAGTCGTGAGTGATAGAAGCATAGAAGATTGGAGCAAGAGAAGGCCATTTGGTCTTTCAGCCCTGCTCTACCATTCAATATGATCATAACTGATCATTTAATTCAGTACCCTGTTCCCACTGTGATAATACTGTGGCTTTAAGAGGTGCGTTTTGTCCTGGTTTATTTTAGAGAGAGATTGGGGGACAGGTGTACAGCAGTCTATGAGAAGATAACTAACTTGTGAGACCTTGGGGGTTTTCTTTTAAAGTTAGAACAATAGAAGCAGCCTGAGTGGGTGTGGTCAAGCTCTTATAGATCCAGGCCTTTAGCTTTCAGCATTTATTGCTGGGGTCTTAGTAGGGTTGGAAGGTAGTGAACCTCTCCTGGCTGGGACACTCTCTCTCCCTGAGTTTTCTCTCAGAATTGTCTTTTGATGTTCTTTCCTCCTGGATTGGAGACAATCTGTTTTCTGAATTTGCCTTTTTGCCACAAGTGTGTTTATAGGCTGTTACTATATTGGGGCTGAAAAATGTGTTGCTGGAAAAGCGCAGCAGGTCAGGCAGCATCCAAGGAGCAGGAGAATTGACATTTCAGGCATAAGTCCTTCTTCCTGAAGAAGGGCTTATGCCCGAAACATTGATTCTCCTGCTCCTTGGATGCTGCCTGACCTGCTGCACTTTTCCAGCAACACATTTTTCAGCTCTGATCTCCAGCATCTGCAGTCCTCACTTTCTCCCTGTTACTATATTGGAACAGTTACTGTTTAGTCGTAAAATAATCTATTATTCTGTTAAGTTTTCCAACAGAGTTAAGATATTCCACATTCCTTTTTATTTTGTTGTGTTTTAACTATAGTGTTTGAATAAATTATGTTTTGCTTAATGTCAAATGGTTTTACCAGTCAAATTGAATCAGGAACACAGTTTCTCATGGTTACCTTTGAAATAAAAAATGTTAGCTTCTAGACTACCGTTATAATACATTTTGAGGGAGTTTGGTCTGGTCCATAATGCCACTATCTCCCATTTTCACCTCGTACCTTTTAATCCGTTTAGCTCTAAGAATTATATCTAACTCCTTCTTGAAAATATTCAATGCTTCGGCCTCTGCCTCTTTCTTTGGGAGATAATTCCACAAGCTTGACATTTCTCCTTATCTCAGTCCAAAATGGCCTACTTCATATCGTTAGATTGTGATCCCTAGTTCTGAACCCTGCAATCATTGGGAGTGTCATTCCTACATTTATCCAGTCCAGTCCTGTTAGAATTTTGTACATTTCCATGAGATCCCCCTTTCATTCTTCTAAACTCTTGTGAATATAGTCCTAATCAATCCAGGCTCTCTTGATATATCAGTACTGCCATCCCAGGAATCTGTCGGGTAAACGTTCATTGTATCACATCCATAGTCAGAACATCTTCCTCAGATAAGGCGATCAAAACTGCAATACAATAATCCAGGAGATGTCTCATAAAGCCCATACAATACAGTCATGAACAACAGTCTGGATCAAAGATTTTTCAGTACAGTGTTACTTAAGTTATCATAAACCATCATAAAACTGTCACAGTCCAAGAAAGAAACTTCAATTTCAAATTCAATTATTGCACTTTTTATTGCCTCCTTGCTTCACACATTCTGCACAGTTCTTGGAATTCCATCTTCTATCTTGCATAAATATAAAAACATGCTTTGGGGCAGCATAGTGGTTAGCACTACTGCCTCACAGCACCAGGGAAACGGGTTTGATTCCTGCCTTGGGTGAGTGTCTGTGTGGAGTTTGCACATTCTCCCCATGTCTGCGTGAGTTTCCTCTACGTGCTCCGGTTTCCTCCCACAGTCCAAAAATGTGCAAGTCAGGTTACTTGGCCAGGCAAAATTGCCAAGTCAGGGGTAAATACAGGGTGGGGGAGTGGGTCTGGGTGGGTTATTCTTTGGAGGGTCGGTGTGGACTTGTTGGGCTGAAGAGCCTGTTTCCATGCTGTAGGGAATTTAATCTAATGCTCAGCATGTGGTATTCAGAGACAATATTCCATTCGGCTTGCTTCCTACTCCTAATGGATGTCATAACATTTGAACTGACAATAAAAAAAGTTCACACTGCTTTTTGCTAATGTTATGAGCTAGGTTATAGTGATTGAAAGAGGGATTTGTAATATTTCTCACTAATATTAACAATTGCTAAAAATTGAAAAAAACTGCAGATGCTGGATTTCAGAAACGAAGACAGAAATTACTGCAAAAGCACAGCAGGCCTGGCAGCATCTGAGGAGAGAAATCAGAGTTAACATTACAGGTCAAGTGACCCTTCCTCCATTTATCAATAATTGGTATTTTGTTTCAGTCATGATTTGTGGATGGTTCAGTGCAAATGTGTGTAGGGACACAGTTAACAGTGCAATACAAAAGCATACTGAACCCAACTTTAAACTCGGTGATCCCAGGTGGAGAGAGAGAGAGAGAGAGAGAGAGTTGAAAAGCTTTCCTAGAGAAAACATGTTACAGAATCATAGAGCAACAGGAGACTACTGAGTTCATCAGGTCAGAGCTAGATCTTTTGAAGAGTAAAACAATTAGTCCCACATCCCATCACTTATCACTTATTCCTTTATTTTCCAAGTTTAAACAAATGAAAGATCATAATGATAACAATTATCTTATTTCTTTATTTTTCTGCTATTCTCTGGAATAATGCTTAAAATTTAACTTTTGGAGGTGACACCATGGCTCAGTGGTTAGCACTGCTGGCCTCACAGTGCCAGGGACCATGTTTGATCCCAGCCTTGGACGACTGTCTGTGTGGAGTTTGCACAATCTCCCAGTGCCTGTGTGGGTTTCCTCCAGGTGCTCCAGTTTCCTCATACAATCCACAGATGTGTAGGTCAGGTGAATTGGTCATGCCAAATTGCCCATAGTGTTAGGTGCATTAATCAGGGGTAAATATAGGGTAAGGGAATGGTTCTGGGTGTGTTGCTCTTCGGAGGGTCAATGTGGACTTGTTGGGCCAAATGGCCTGTTCCCATACTGTAGGGAATCTAATCTAATTCTAAACTCTTGTTTCTCTTACTACTTTGTACCTAAGATGTCACTATTTGTGGTGACATTCTACACTTTTCACTGTATTTCTGTACTTGAGTACATGGGACAATAAATCTATATCTAAATCTAATCTTTAGCCAGCACCAAAACTTGAATTTACATCATGCCTGTAACATAATTGAACATCCCAAGACACTTGACAGATTATTATGAAGTAGAATTAGATACCACACCACATAAGATAATATTAGGACAGATGGTTGAAAGCTTGACCAAAGAGGTAAGTTTAACGAGGCATTTTGAAGGAGCCATAGGTTTCGGGATAGACTTCCAAAGCATAGGCTTCTGAAAGCATGGCCTCCAATGTAATTGGTAATAGTCAAGAGGCCAGAAGTATAGATATCTCAGAGCATCATAATGCTAGAAGGCATTAAAGTGATATCCCCATACCTCCACAATTCTTTTCCCTTTTAAATATTTGTCAAATTTCCCTGATGGGAGCTGCACCCACTGAACCTTTTTCATCATGAACGAAAGATCGATACAACAGAGCAACAAGATTCAGTCATTAATCCCCCACTTCACAAGGTGAGAAGGCTACCCAATGTGTTTATCGCAATGAAACAAATATAACACAAATAAATCATCAGTGCTGGTGAGATCTGAATTCATTAATAAACTGCAGTTTTCAATGCAGTAGATGTTAGTGAAGGTGACTTGCTTTCACAATCTAAAGGGGTGGGATATATGGCTTTGGGGTGGGGGAATGTGATGGGATAATAGGGTGAACTTAAAACACTGTTGGATACTCAATCAGAAAATCTACTCTGACAGTTTAGTTGTGGAGTTATAGAGTTACTGAGAGCACAGTCAGAGGATATACAGCCCATCAGGTCCCCACTGCTGGAACTTGGACTCTGGTCATTATTTGACTGAGTAATTTTACAATGGCCCTCAAGCGCAATGTATTCCATCTATACTTTTTTGACAGGGACAATGAAATATCGTGAGCACCCTATGTATTTGCCAATGAAACTATTCCTATTTTGGAATATTTGTTAAAACTGACCATTGTTAAGAGTCATATATGATAGAACGTCAAACAGTACAGCACAATACAGGACCTTTGACCCACAAGGTTGTGCCAACATGGTGCCAAGTTAAGCTCATCCCTCTGCCTACCCATGGTCCATATCCCTCCACTCCTTCTTGTTCATGTGCTTATCTAAAGGTCCCTCCACCACTATCCCTGGCAACACGTTACAGGAACCTACCATTCTTTGTGTTAAAAACTTGCTTCTCACATTTCCTTTGAACTTTCCACCTCTTACCCTAAATGCAGGCCCATTAATTTTTTTAAATTCACTTTGTGGGATGTGGGCGTCACTGGCTGACTATCATTTATTGACCGTTCCAAGTTGCTCTTGAGAAGATGGTGGTGGGCTGCCTTGTTGCACCACGGCAATCCATGTGCTGTACGTGGCCCAACAATGCCATGAGGGAGGGAATTCCAGGATTTTAACCCAGTGACAGTGAAGGAACAGCAATATATTTGCAAGTCAGGATTTGCAAGTGGCTTGGAAGGGAACTTGAAGGTGGTGGGGTTCCTATCTATCTGCTATCCTTGTCCTTCTAGATGGAAGTGGTCACGGGTTTGGAAGGTACTGCCTGAGGATCTTTGGTAAATTTCTGCAGTGCATCTTGTAGATAGTACACACTACCTCTACTGAGCATTGTTGCTGGATGGAGTAGATGAATGTGGATGCAATGCCAATCAAGTATTAGACATTTCAACATGGGTTAAAGATTCTGCATATTTACACCCCCCCCTCAACCTCTACTGCTCCAGAGAAAACAACCCAAGTTTGTCTCACATCTCCTTATAGATCATGCCCTCTAATCGAGGCAGCATCCTGGTAAACTTCTTCTGCACCATTTCCAATGCCTCCAAATCCTTCCTGTAATGGGGTGACCAGAACTGAATGCACAAAAAAGATCGGATAACAGTGGAGCTTCTGCACCTTTTGCAATCCCAACAGAGCTACTCCTTCAACTAGGGGCACATCCAAACTAAGTTAAAGCTCGGACATAAATAAAGTAGTAGAGCACCTCGACACATGAAGAGTGTCAGTTGCAGTAGTCTTGATTTTCGGCCATATGAAAGCATTTAGCTAAACCAAATGATGTCTTCTGTAATGATAGCTGCACCTTGCTGGTTTTCCTTGCCTTCTTCAGTTTCTGTGTCAGGTGCATCATAGTCATTCACTCCATCCTCTTCCATCACCTTTGCTTTCACTCTTTGCCCCTGGCTCTCTGCTTCCACTCAATCCCAACACAGTAGCACTTCTCAAAAAGCTCCTCCTTCCATCTCCATCTGATCCCCTCTGAGGATGGGCAAAGTTCATCCTCAAGAAAGTGAGGACTGTAGATCAGAGTCAAGAGGGTAAGCACAGCAGATCAGGCAGCATCCGAGGAGCAGGAGAATCGACATTTTGGGCATAACCTCATTTCTGATGAAGGATTTATGCCTGAAACGTTGATTCTCCTGCTCCTTGGATGCTGCCTGACCTGCTGTGCTTTTCCAGCACCACCTTCTCGACTCTTCATCCTCGAGAACCAATCTTCATTGCCGGATCTTCATCAGTATCATCGATGAACTGAAACTTAGTCTCTTCATGGACAGTGAAGCCACAATACTGACTCCAGATTTTCTTGTAATATTCAAATGCCTGAGGGGGGTAACACCTCGTGCTGCTAGAATTTGGAAAAAACAAAGAAATTCACCAACTGTGCACGAGTGTTTAAGTCATAGTCAGCAAACCCAACAATAAATGTAGAAACATAGAATTTAGGAACAGGAGTTTACTCCTTTGAGACCATTCAGTATGATTATGGCTGATCATCCAATTTAGTAATTTTTTCCCCTTTCTCCCTGTCCCCTTTGATCGCTTTCGCCTTAATAACTGTATCTATCTCCTTCTTGAAAACATTCAATGTTTTGGCGTCAAACACTTTCTATACATTAGATTAGATTACTTACAGTGTGGAAACAGGCCCTTCGGCCCAATAAGTCCACACTGACCCGCTGAAGCGCAACCCACCCATACCTCAACATATACCCCTTACCTAACACTACGGGCAATTTAGCATGGCCAATTCACCTGACCCGCACATCTTTGTGACTGTGGGAGGAAACCGGAGCACTCGGAGGAAACCCACGCAGACACGGGGAGAACGTGCAAACTCCACACAGTCAGTCGCCTGAGTCAGGAATTGAACCCGGGTCTCAGGCGCTGTGAGGCAGCAGTGCTAACCACTGTGTCACCGTGCCGCCCCAAATTCTATGCCAAATTCTATGGCAAAGAATTCCACAGGCTCCCCACCACTCTCTGGGTGAAGATACGTCTCCTCACTTCAGTCTTGAATGGCCTACTCTGTATCATTAGACTGTGACCCTGGTTCTGTAGAATAAAGGGTCACGACCTAAGGATAGCAGGACTATTTCCAATGAAGGTCTACAGTGATGGTGAGGGGAATGATCAGTAATTGTGCTCATTCTGAGTCACTTCTATACTTGATGCAGTGCATTCTAACTAGAAAAGTATGGGTATTAATGTTAACTCCACCTTGCCACCCCCAGAATCAGATTAGCTGCTGTGGTGGGAGGGGGTGGTGTAGAGAGGTGGGAGGTATAAGTGCAATGGGAGAGGCTTTAGTGGGGGAAAGTGTCTCACTTATATTTTTACTATCCCTCTCTCTTCTCCTCTGCAAGCAAAAGCCTCCGATATGTCTTCAGAGCCTCCTCATGGGATATTCCAAAACATGGTTTCTGTCCATCATGACAAGATGCTGGCCTCTAATCCCCAGTGCTCAGACATAATGTAAGAACAAATGGTGACAGTATTCACTTGGGTGTTATCTTGAGAAACCACCAGCCTTCCTTTTAAGTCATGCGTGCTTTTACAAGTCAGATGGATCATTAAAGCATATTAAGGATTTAAGGGCTATGGGGAGAATGCGGGTAAGTGGAGTTGAAATGCCCATCAGCCATGATTGAATGGCAGAGTGGACTCGATGGGCCGAATAGCCTTACTTCCACTCCTATGTCTTATGGTCTTATGGTCTTGTATATTTATAAATCTAGAGGGCAAATCTTCTTCTCCAGCTTTGCTATGTTAAAGAAATTCTTCATTTCTGAGTAGCTTTTTCATTCAAGATTTATTCAAATAGAGAATGTATATATAATACATGCAATATTTCATTATCGTTTCCCTACACATCAACTCTTAAGAAGCATAACATTGCACTGAAAAACCCTGCTTACAAAAACGTTCTGCTTGACTTCCAAAACCAAACAAATTGATTGTTTTAATTGAATCAGCAAGCACACGCTGATGATACACTGTCATGATATCAAATGAAATGAGTTTTTTTGCAGGAATGTTTCTCCATTTTAATTTAAACAAGAAACTACTTAATAAACATGGTCTAAAACTGTAAGTAAAAGTGTTTTATTTCATACACTTTGATGAACATCTTTTAACCATTTTTGCCTCACTAGCTTGTTCCCTGCACTTCTGTGTTTGTATTTTCTGTGTTGAAATGAACTTCTCGATTATAAACATTCAAAACGCAGACATGCACATTAAACATTTAATTTCAACCTTCATTAAGTTCAGTAACTATCTGGTGGTGCGAATTTAAATACCAAAGTTTCTCAGAGGCACTGATATGTATGACGCTGAATCACTGCAGAAAATCCTGCATTGAAGGTCTGACACAATGGGAATGGGCAATAATTCTGAGTTCCCAAGATGGAAACAAAATCTTCTGCAGGTCCCGAAGCCAGGAGCAAGCAGTGGCTCAAGTGGGGCAAGAAGCAAAAAATGAAAATCCCCATAGAGTAGGAGACGTAGTTTGGAGGTTGGGGAACAATGTCTGCCCAGTGCTGTGATAGTAATCTACATTGTGCAGGACATGGAGGCTGACTGAGCAAGAGGGGCGAGAGTCAAGAAGGCTGACCAAGGATGGAGGTCTGCTCAGTGAAGGATGGAAGGAAAATTTCATTGCAGTTGTCTTCTCTGAATAATTTCTCACTTGCAGGGAATGAATTCCATCCAGCTGCCCTTCATATTGGGCTGCAGGACCTACGACCCAATCAGGTAACAGTCCTCACCCATACGTAATGTGCTGAGAACTTGTCACCATGTGAGAAAGGCCAACTCACCCCTGACCAGAAGTGTTTTGGGATTAGATTAGTTGACTGGTTGTTTTTGACTCATTGGGCTAAAGGGCTTTTTTCCGTGTTGTAAACCCTCTATGGTATCCCCTCCCACTACCAGCCTTGGCTCTAGATTGGGAGATTTTGTTCAGACACACCAATATTATTAAGCAACATGAAAAGAGGCCATTAAGCCCATCATGTCTATGCTGGTACTTGGAAAGAGCAAGCTAGTTTGTCCATTCCTCAGCTATACATCTATAACTCTGAAAGTGCGTCCTATTAGAAGGTGTGTGTATGTGAATCCCCGGGAAGGTTTAATGGACACCTAATACTGATCTTCAGAATGACCAGGGGTTTTGATAGATCGTGTTGGCAGGAACAGGATTGTTTGAAAGTGGAGTTTGTAGATCTAAAATAAAATGATAAATGAACTGGAGGGGAAATGATTTAAAATTTCTTCATGTTGAGAACTGGAATTCTTCACCTGAAAGTGCAATAGAAAAATTCCAAGGATAATTGCACATGTACCTGAAAAAGAATAATTTACAAGTTTGTGAGGAAAGGGCTGAATTGTAGGATTAAGTGAGTCATGTTTTCAAAGAGCTGACACAGAGATGATGGGCCAATATGAATTCATGTAAAACTCTGTTATTTCACTTTTTTAGATTAGAATCAATCTAAACATCATGGCACAGACAGAGCACACAGGGGGCTAACACCTTCAACATATTGTCTAGCTATCACCCATTGTTAACAGCTAACCGGAGAATGCAACTTTTTAAAAAAGGTTTGGTGATTTACACATGAAAGAAGTGAAACTATCATGGTATTCGAACAGATGAAAGACTCAACAGACAATCAAGGTATTTTTCAATGTATAATTTCAGTTACATCACACTGTAAGTTTTTGCTATAAAAGGATTGAACCCTCCACTACCACCTGATGAAGGAGTGATGCTCCAAAAACTAGTGTGCTTCCAATTAAACCTGTTGGACTATAACCTGGTGTTGTGTGATTTTTAACTCTGAAGGGAACTGTTAATCAGGAAGGCCTGCATCTCTCTCCTTAAACTGACCATTATTTCGCTTTCCAGGTGCATAAGGAAAATAATGAACCTGCCAGTCTAACCCTCCCCCTCCCCCAACCCTAATACTGACCACTACCTCTCCCCCTCCCTAAGATTGACCACTCCCCCTCCCCTCCCTATCACTGACCACACCCCCTCCCTATTACTCACCCCTTCCCCCTCTCTATTACTGACCATTCCCCTCCCCCTCCCTATTACTGACCGCTCCCCCTCCCTATTACTGACCACTCCCCCCCCTCCCTATTACTGACCGCTCCCCCTCCCTATTACTGACCACTCCCCCTCCCTCTTCCTATCACTGACCACACCTTCTCCCCCCCAATACTGACCACAACCCCTCCCCCTCCCTAATACTGACCACTCCCACCCCATTACTGACCACTCGCCGCACCCCCCCCGTATTACTGAGCTGGATGACTTGAATCTCTGGCTGCCAGCTCTAGGGAAACGAAGACCTGCTTTTTGGCTTCAAGCTCAGGACAGAGACCTCCACTTCCCTCAGTCTGTTGTTTCCTCTAATCTGCCTGGTCCCAGTGTTGATGTTCAGTCAAAATGACTGCCCCCTACTCAAACAAACAATCAACTAACCTAAACTGGCAGTGAGCTCTGCTGAGTTCAGCTGAAGGAGATGCAACAACTATGAACAATGTACTTGAAAACCAAAACACTTTCCAATGTCTCCAGCTCGCTTGCTTCAGATATCTCATCAACGTCTTTATTTATGTTGCATCTCAGTGTCCTGTCAACAGGAACAGGAACAGGTTTGGGAAGTGGGTCAGCTTGCCTCCAAGTTTAATTAAATGAAAGTGACCTGCCTGCAATCTCTACTGGTGATAAAATGTATCCCACACACAGACTCAAATCAGGATAGCTTTAATAGTGAAGATTACTTTTGAGTAATTATGAGTGTGGCAGTGAATATAACATTACACAGAACAGCCTATTTTAAACGAAGGCCATATTTGGTTTCTTGATACACATTGACTTAATATAGAATCCAAGAATGATGCAGCATGAAAAGGAGACTACTCAAACTATTGCGGCCCATGCCAGCTCTTTCTCAGTAGCTGTGCATTTCTTTCCTTTTCAAGCATATATCCAGTTCCCTTCTACAATCTCCTTTCACTGTCTTTGCCGACAACTCACTCTAGATCATAACAATTCACTGAGCAAAATAGAAAAAAAATCTCCTCATCTCCTGTCTAATTCTTTTGCTAATTATTTTAAATTTGCATCACCCCATTACTGATCACCTGCCAACAGAACCAGTTTCTGCCTACCGGCACTATCAAAGCCCTTCTTATTTTGAACAGCTCAAATAAACTTCCACATAACCATCTCTGTTCTAAGGAGAACAATCCCAACTTTGCATGCTTTTCATATAGACACAGAGCTTTTACAGCATGGAAAGGGGCCCTTCAGCCCATTGCATCAATACTGGTCAACAAGCATTTATCGATCTATTCCAAACCCATTTTCCACCACTTGGCCCATAGCCTTGTATGGTATGGTGTTTCAAGTGCTCATATAATTTTTTTTATTTCAAAAATATTCTTTATTCGTAAAATAATCATAAAATAATTTGATGGTCTGTACATTTGGTCATGCCATACATATGTCAACATTTACATACACAGATCAGAAATTATCATTGTTATATACAGATCTGTGCATTTCTCCCTCATATGCCCATATATTTAGCTGAGGCGTCAGCAGAGCCCAACACGACTGCATGGGCCCCCTGTTCTTCTTTAGGCAGACAGACGTTAAACGGTGGTCTTTCCCCACCGCGCCTTGGCGGCAGCTGCCCCAAGCTTCAGCGCGTCCCTCAACACGTAGTCCTGGACTTTGGAATGTGCCAGTCTGCAACACTCAGTCGGGGTCAACTCCTTCAGCTGGAAGATCAACAGGTTTCGGACAGCCCAGAGAGCGTCCTTCACTGAGTTGATGATCCTCCAGGCACAGTTGATGTTCGTCTCAGTGTGCGTCCCGGGAAACAGACCGTAGAGCATGGAGTCCCGTGTCACGGCACTGCTCGGGACGAACCTCAACAAACACCACTGCATTCCTCTCCAGACTTCCTCTGCATAGACACATTCCAGAAGGAGGTGTGTGACAGTTTCCTCCCCCCTGCAGCCGCTTCGAGGGCAGCGTGCGGTGCGGCTGAGAGTCCGAGCATGCATAAAGGATCTCACAGGCAGAGCCCTTCTCACCACCAGCCAAGCCATGTCTTGGTGCTTGTTGGACAGTTCTGGCGATGAGGCAATCTGCCAAATGGCTTTGACAGTCTGCTCAAGGAACCGCTCAATAGGATCCGCCCTCTCCTTTTCCCGAAGGGTCTCGAGGACACTACATGCTGACCACTTCCTGATGGACTTGTGGTCAAAGGTGTTTTTCTTCATAAACTTCTCCACGAAGGACAGGTGATATGGAACGGTCCAACTACTCGGAGCGTTCCGCGGCAGCGAGGCCAGGCCCACCCTTCGCAACACCGGGGACAGGTAGAATCTCAGTACGTAGTGACATTGGTGTTTGCGTACCGGGGATCCACGCACAGCTTGATGCAGCCACACACAAAGGTGGCCATCAGGGTGAGGGTGAATTGCATGTATTTTTTCCCCCGTTGCCCAGATCTTTGTACAGCGAGTCCCTTCAGACCCGGTCCATCTTTGAACTCCATATAAACTGGAAGATGGCCCGGGTGACTGCAGCGGCGCAGGTTCTGGGAATAGGCCAGACCTGTGCCACGTACAACAGCAATGACAGTGCCTCATACCTGATGACCAGGTTTTTTCCTGTGATGGAGAGCGACCGTAGCTTCCATCTGCCCAGTTTCTGTCTCACTTTACTGATACGCTCCTCCCAAGACTGGCGCACGCCCCAGCCCCCCCGAACCAAATACCCAGCACCTTCAGGTGGTCGGTCCTGACGGTGAAGGGGATCGAGGATTGGTCGGCCCGGTTCCCGAAGAGCATGGCCTCGCTCTTGCCTCGGTTTACCTTGGCCCCCGAGGCCCGTTCAAACTGGTCACAAATGCACATGAGTCTGCGCACGGACAGCGGATCCATGCAGAAAACGGTGATGTCATCCATGTACAGGGAGGCCTTAACCTGCAGGCCCCCGCTGCCCGGAATAGTCACCCCTCTCAGGCTCGCATCCTTCCTGATGGACTCGGCAAATGGCTCTATGCAGCAAACAAACAAGGCAGGAGAGAGAGGGCAGCCCTGCCTGACTCCAGATCTGACTGGGAAACTATCTGATTCCCACCCATTGATTGAGACTGCACTGATGATGTTTGTGTAGAGCAGTCTGATCCAATTGCAGATTCTCTCCCCAAAGCCCATTTTGGAGAGAACATCTCTCATATACCTGTGTGATATCCTGTCAAAGGCTTTCTCCTGGTCCAGGCTGATCAGGCAGGTGTCCAACCCTCTGTCCTGCACGTAGGCGATCGTATCCCTGAGGAGTGCGAGACTCTCAGCAATCTTCCTGCCCAGTACAGCACAGGTTTGGTCAGGGTGAATCACCGACCCTAGAGCAGACCTGACCCGGTTGGCGATTACCTTTGACAGGATTTTGTAATCCGCATTCAACAGTGTGATTGGTCTCCAATTTTTCAGTTCCTCCCTCTCCCCCTTCCGCTTGTAGATGAGTGTGATGATGCCTTTCCTCATGGATTCACTCATGATACCTGCCTGAAGCATACTGACATACACCTCCAGCAGGTCCTGGCCAATCAAGTCCCACAGAGCAGAATAGAGCTCGTCCGGTAAGCCGTCGCTTCCGGGAGTTTTATTCTTTTCGAAGGACTCGAGGGCCTTGGTCAGCTCGTTCAGAGATAGCGGCTGGTCCAGCCTCTCACGTGTTCTGTCGTCTAAGACCTCCGTGATAGACGACAGGAACGACTGGGAGGCCGCGCTGTCGGTCGGCTTCGCGTCATACAGACTGGCATAGAAGGATTTACTGATCCTCATGACATCAGCCTGAGATGACATTATCGAGCCGTCTTCTTCCTTCAGGCTGCTGGGCACAGAGCTCTCTTTGTGCACCTCCTATAAATAGTGCTTCAATGTTTTGAGGGCTCCCATCTTGACCACCCTTTTAGGTGAAATCTTTTTTCCTCAAATCTTCTCTAAACCTGTTGTAGTCCAAGTGATTGCAAATGGTTTCCGTTCTTGAATTCATTCACAAGTCAATTTGCATACAATTCAGAACACAATGCAAGACAACATAAGCAGCCATTCACAAGCACAGGCAATGTTAGAATGTTGGATATTTATGCTCCTACAGGGGACAGTATTTATAAGTCTAAGTTGTTAGTAAGTCTGATGCTTGTATATTGGGGGATCTCCGTACACCTCAATCAGATGACCCCCTCAGCCTTCACTGGTCTAAGAAAAGCAAGCCCAACCTGTCTATTTGAGCTGAATCGCTCCAGCCCAGGCAACATCCTGATAGATTTCTTCTGCACTTTCTCCAGTTCAACAACATCCTTCCTATAGTTTGGCCATCAGAATTACACTCAGTACTCCAGCTGATGCCTACCTAATATTTTAATCTAATGGAAACCCCTCTCCTCTCTAAAATGTCTCACTTTACATTTCTCTACATCAGTTTCATCCACAGAGGAACATCAACTATCCAAACAAGATGGGCAGGCAATATTTTGTTCAGATAATTGATTATTCGGTTAATTGATTCAATGCCTCACCTCTGGGGCTCAGAGTTTTCTGAAGTTCCCTTTTTCCTTGCTCTATCTGCCTTGTTCCCTCTCCCTGTCTCAGGGTTTGTTTCTGAGCAGACATACCCTTGTGTGTAAGGAACCTGTAGCATTGCTGAAACTTCCACGCCACCCCCACTCCTTTTTACTGCAACTTTTTGACAGATTCCACCTTTGCCCTGTACAGGACAATGTTGGAGAGATTATCTGGGGAAGGGGGGTTTAGTGTGGGGGGAGAGAGAGAGAGAGAGAGAGTGTGTGGGTAGTCAGTCATTTAGAGACAATGCTCCCATTGATGTCCAGGATTGTTCTCAGCAGTCTTTCAGTAAGCCAGGTTCATTTTTAATCATTGTAAACAAAAGGTGCAATCAATGTTGAAACACCTCTTTGATGCACTGTTTTTATCAGGACCTTGAGATCTTCTTCGGATAATCCGAAATTCTGACAACTGATAGTCGGATATTCGAGGTTCCTCTGTGTATGCCTCTGCCTGTTTCAGCAGCCCCCCACAGTCTCCTGAGGTTGGCTCCTCTCCTCCTCACTGTTTATCTCATTTCTGAGGTTAACATTACCTGAAAACTTTGAAACGATGTCCCTTATATCCAAAGTTAAAAATCACACAGCACCAGGTTATAGTCCTGCCCCTTTACCTCTTCCATGCTCACCATCCAAGGCCCCAAACACTCATTTCAGATTAAGCAGTGTTTCACTTGTACCTCTTTCAATTTGGTCTATAGCATTCATTGCTCCCAATGTGGTCTCCTCTATATCGGAGAGACAAAAGGCCGACTGGGTGATCGTTTTGCTGAGCACCTTCGATCTGCACGCAATCAGGTCCCGGACCTTCCTGTGGCTTGCCACTTCAACACACAATCCTGTTGCCATGCCCACATGTCAGTCCTTGGCCTGCTGCAATGCTCCAGTGAAGCTCAACGCAACTGGAGGAACAACATCTCATCCTCCGACTCGGCACATTACAGCCTGCCGGTCTCGACATTGAATTCAACAACTTCAGATGATTATCCCATCTCGACCCCTCTGTTTTCATTCTGCTCCGTAATTTTATTTCATTTATTTTATTTTTTTAAAATTTTTTTTCACTGTTCTGTACCTCTTATTTCTTAATTGTCTCTCTTTCTCTCACTCCCCACTCTCATCACTTTTTTCCTCTCCTCTTCCCCCTTTGCTACTCTTCTCCCCGTTTTCCATTTTGCTCCTGCTTCACCCATCCCCACCATCCCCCACATATTTTGTCACATAGCACTGGCTTCAGTCTTGGTCATTCACAGCTCCTAATCTCCCTGTAATCTCTCTATGCACTATCCTTATCACCTCTTTATTGCTACCTTTGCTTCTGAACTGAAAATGTGTTGCTGGAAAAGCGCAGCAGGTCAGGCAGCATCCAAGGAACAGGAAATTCCACGTTTCGGGCGTAAGCCCTTCTTCAGGAATTCTGTTTGAGAATGTGGCTGAAGAGCTTCTGTGCAGAGGAGATGACCTGGGGGATGCAGTGAGAGATGGACTCACTGAAATCCTTGTAGAGGGAGGAAGAGAGCTTCTTCAAGGAAGGCATCCTTGCAAGACAATTCGCAGTAGGTTAAAATCTTCGAGGAGAAAGTGAGGTCTGCAGATGCTGGAGATCAGAGCTGAAAATGTGTTGCTGAAAAAGCGCAGCAGGTCAGGCAGCATCCAAGGAACAGGAAATTCGACGTTTCGGGCAAAAGCATAAGCCCTTCCTGAAGAGTCTTTAGCAAATAGGAGAAAGGAGAACCCTAAAGCTTTCTATAGGTATGTGAGGAATAAAAGGATGATTAGGGTAGGAATAGGGCCTGTCAAAGACAGAAGTGGGAAGTTGAGTGTGGACCCTGTGGAGATCGGAGAGATGCTAAACGAACATGTCTCATCGGTTTTCACTCCGCAAAAGGAGAATATTGTAGAGGAGAAGAATGAGGTACAAAATATTAGACTAGAAAGGATCGAGGTTAGTTACGAACGGGTGTTATCAATTCTAGAAGGAGTGAAAGTAGACAAATCCCCTGGGCTGGATGGGATTTATCCGAGGATTCTCTGGGAAGCTAGGGAGGAGATAGCAGAGCCTTTGGCTTTGATATTTAAGTCGTCATTGTCGAAAGGTTTAGTACCAGAGGACTGGAGGATTGCAAATATTGTGCCCTTGTTCAAGAAGGGCAGCAGAGATGACCCAGGTAATTATAGACCAGTGAGCCTTACTTCTGTTGTAGGAAAGGTTTTGGAAAGAATTATAAGAAATAAGATTTATAATCATCAAGCAAGCAACAATTTGATTTCAGATAGTCAACATGGTTTTGTCAAGGGCAGGTTGTGTCTCACAAACATCATTGAGTTTTTTGAGAGGGTGACCAAGCATGTAGATGAGGGTAGGGCAGTTGACATGGTATACATGGACTTCAGTAAAGCCTTTGATAAGGTTCTACATGGTAGGCTCATGGAGAAAATGCAGAGCCATGGAATTGATTTAGCAGTTTGGATTAGAAACTGGCTTTCTGAAAGAAGGCAGTGAGTGGTGGTTGATGGAAAATATTCAGCCTGGAGTCCGGTTACTAGTGATGAGCCACAAGGATCTCTTTTGGGACCACTGCTGTTTGTCATTTTTATAAATGATGACGCAGGCATAGATGGATAGGTTAGTAAATTTGCAGACAACACTAAAGTCGGTGGAGTAGTGGACAGTTTGGAAGAATGTTATAGGTTGCAGGGGGACTTGGATAAACTGCAGAATTGGGCTGAGAGGTGGCATGCAGGTACAGCAGGTAGTGAAGAAGGCTAATAGCATGCTGGCCTTCATAACAAGACAAATTGAATATAGAAGCAAAGAGGTGCTTCTGCAGCTGTACAGGGCCCTGGTGAGACCACACCTGGAGTACTGTGTGCAGTTCTGGTCTCCAAATTTGAGGAAAGACATTCTGGCTATTGAGGGAGTGCAGCGTAGGTTCACGTGGTGAATTCCTGGAATGGAGGGATTACCTTATACTGAAAGATTGAAGCGACTGGGCTTGTATACCCTTGAGTTTAGAAGACTGAGAGGGGATCTGATTGAGACATATAAGATTATGAAAGGATTGGACACTCTGGCAGCAGGAAACATATTTCCGCTGATGGGTGAGTGCCGAACCAGAGGACACAGCTTAAAAATACGGGATAGATCATTTAGGACAGAGATGAGGAGAAACTTCTTCGCCCAGAGAGTGGAGGCCGTGTAGAATGCTCTGCCCCAGAGGGCAGTGGAGGCCCAGTCTCTGGATTCATTTAAGAAAAAGTTGGATAGAGCTCTCAAAGGATAGTGGAATCAAGGGTTATGGAGATAAGGCAGGAAGCGGATACTGATTAGGAATGATCAGCCATGATCATGTTGAATGGCGGTGCAGGCTCGAAGGGCTGAATGGCCTACTCCTGCACCTATTGTCTATTGTCTATTGTCTAAATGGAGTTCAATGCAGCTAAATCTGAGGTGATACACTTTGGGAAGAATAACAGGAAGGCAGAGTACTGGGTCAATGGAAAGATTCTTGGTCGTGTGTATGTGCAGAGGGATCTTGGAGTCCATGTACATAGACTCCTGAAAGTTGCCACCAAGGTGGATAGTGCTGTTAAGAAGGCATACGGTATGTTAGGTTTCATTTGTAGAGGGATTGAGTTCTGGAGCTGCAATATCATGTTGCAACTATACAAAACGCTGGCGCGGCCACACTTGGAATATTGTATACAGTTCTGGTCCCCATATTTCGGGAAGGATGTGGAAGCATTGGAAAAGGTGGAGAGGAGATTTACCAGGATGTTTCCTGGAAAGGCCACCCCTCGAATGCCCAGGAGGAGACTTCTGAGGGCCCAGTGTGAGGTTCTGAACATGTGCAGAGTCACTTTTCCAAGATATAGAATAGCTTCAGCTGAAATGAGTGAATAACGCTTCATGTTTCCCATCTCAATCTGTACATCATCATTCCTCTGATTGCATTGGGTTCTGGGCTTCATTTTTTTCTCGGACTTAACAGGAGCAGCTTGGGTGAACTCGGTAATTTATTCCTCCATTTCTTGGCACTGTACCTGCTAACAGTCTATTCACCCTCTTTGCTCTTTGAACACTTTCCTCCACTGTTTCACAAGTGGATAATATGTCACCTGTGAAGCTCATTCCAAAAACACATTCCCTACTTGCTGCTTCCTCAACAGCAGCCATCTCCTTTCACATTGCAGTTATTGAAGGACAAAGAACTGCTCTTGCTAGCGCGAATGAAATGATCTTCAGTCCGAGCCCAGAGTGCGGTTCGACAATCAGTAACTTTATTAAAGTATGTAACCCTGGCGGAGACCAATCGAGGTTTGAATCTCGATTGCTCTAACGTTTCCCGTGCGATGTTACAAGTTATATACTTCATGAGTCAGGATGTAGGAGATTGGGTATGAATGAGTGTGAATGGTGGTACTCATGGCTGGAGTATGTGTGAATGTCAAGCTTCCTGCCGTCCTCGAAGAGTCGGCAGCATACACAAAAGGTGTGTTGTTCATTTTTATGTGAATGGGTCCGGGTGCTATCTGCTTGTCTCTCCGTGAGGGCTGAAGGCTAGCACCCCTCTTTGTTACTTCCAACGTGTTAGGTTCATCCTTTTGTGTATGACTGTTTTACATGATCAGGTTATGGCTGTGTGTCAGTTGGAGTCTTGACGAGTTTATAAGGTGGGTTTCGATCTGTGAGTCATGACCATTGTCTGGAGTCCTGACTAGTGTCTGGTCTGGTGTGTATTTGGATCTGTCTTTGGGTCCCTTCTCCCAATACTGTTTGCTTTAAAATGGATACTGCTGGCTTAAAATGGATACTGCTGGTTTTCCTGATGTGGGCCTTGCTCCACAGTAAACACGGGGCGGTTTATGCCCACCTTCAGCTCTCAAGTATTCACATCCTAATATTTGCTTTCCAATGACCTACCGAACTACATCTTCCTCTTCTCTATCTCTTGGCATAGCTATTTCTCTCAGAATCCCATAGATGTGCACCAGCCAACCTCTAATCCTTACCATTGCTGTTTGGAGGCATAAGGTAGAAGATGAGTCAGACCAAGGGAAGAACCCCAAGTATTTCTGGCCATCTCCCAGATGTACCAGGAAACACGGGAAGTCAAAGGTCCCATCAACAGGAATCACCATTTGAAACTGCCCTCAGTCATGCCCATCCAGTGAGAAAGGAATATTATACAAGATGGGATAGAACCTCCCTAAGACTCGTGTCTGCCTCCAATCAGTGAGTGAACAGTCAGCATTAGCGAAAAAATGGGAGCATGTCACTGAGGTGGAGTGCTGGGGGGTCACAGAGAACCCGGGAGGAAAAGAAGGAAAACAGTAGCTTGTCTTGATGTTTTAATCTGACAAATATGATTTATTGCTGGCCCATTCAATATAGCTGCCATGTGCCACTGTTTTAATGTGAATTTAGTTCAGACAGAGTAAAGTACATGAATTTAAACTTCTGTATGGGCTCCTCTGCTGGTCAATCAGAATCTCAGTTTTTCTCCACTTACAATCAGAGCAGCACAGGACCCAACATTAATGCAGCCTAACTAGGCAACATTTACGACAAAATTTATAAAGCGCATTTGGCTTCACGGTAGGAAATTAGCAAGAATGGTATTATTTATAATCTGGAGGTCTCGTCATTTCACATGCCAAATTGGGATCCCTTTAAGTCATTAAAATACAAAAAAGGATATTTCCTCAGCTTAGAAAGCCAAAGTCTTCAGCATCTGCTAATGAGTAGCAATTAAATGGGAAGAAATGATCCAAAACCTTATCCAGCAAATTAGAGAGCAGTTAGTCTTCTCTTCTAATGAGCATGTTCAGCTGCTGTGGGAGAACTGTACGTGTGAGCGTCACATATCATCCATTCACATGTGTGAGTTTAAGTTTTGACAGGCAATGGTGCGAGAGAAGGGAGAAAACCCCAGTGGCAGCCCAACACTGAAATATTAACCTTTCTCAAGAACACAACATGGAACAAGTTTTCAAGCACTTTGAGCCATGTGATTTATTCAGATCTATTTGGCATGGATTTCTGAGAGGCAGATCATTTAAGACCATAAGATATAGGAGCAGGAGTCTGCCTTGTCACTAAATGATACTCTGACTGATTTAACATTCCTCACTGCCTTTGGTCTGATTCTCTTTTCCCCATTGGAAAGGGTGCTAAAAGCAAGGATGTTACCAAGACCAGAGGGATTGACATATGAGCGGCTGGATAGGCTGGGACTTTTCCCCTGGAGTGTAGGAAGTTGAGGGGTGACCTTCTAGAGGTTATATAATATCATGAGAGGCATAGATAAGATGAATTGGAGATTTAGGAGACAGCAAAGATTTGCTGAGTGCAAGGGTCTTTACTTGGGGTCTCTCTTATGTTGATATCATTTTGATCTTGAATTTAAAGGAACAATACAATTATGTTCATGCCATCTGTCTAAGGTCTTTGCTACAAGAAGAATAAAGAACAGGACAGCACAGGAATAGGCCCTTCAGCTCACCAAGGCTGCCCTGATACATGATGCCTTTCCAAACTGAAATCCTTTCTCTCCCACACAGCCCATATCCTTCGATTCCCTGCCTATAAGTACATCTGTCAAAATGACTCTTAAATGTTTCCAATGTACCTGCTTCTATCATCTCTTGTCAGTGCATTCTAGATACTTACCATCTTCTGTGTAAAAAAACCTGCCTCTTATATCTGCTTTAAAATTACCCCCTTTTACCTTAAACCTATGTCCCCTAGTAATTGACATTGCTACCCTGGGAAAAGGACTCCAACTGTCCATTCCATCCACTCCGGTCATCATTTTGTAAACTTCTATCAGGTCTCTCATTGTCCTTTGATGTTTAAGTGAAAACAAACCAACTTCATCCAATCTCTCTTCATATCTAATACCCTCCAGACCTGGCAACATTCTAGTAAACCATTTCTGTACCCTCTTCAAAGCCTCCACATCCATCTGGTAGTGTAACAACCAGCATGGTACACAATATGCCAAAAATGGCCTGTCTGAAGTTCTATACAGCTGTAACATGGCTTGCCAATTTTTATACCCTATTTTCCGACTGACGAAGGCAAGTATACCTTGATCTGCATGCCTAGATCCCTTTGTATGTTAATGCTTCTAAGGTTCTGCCATTTACTGTATACTTCCCTCCTGTGTTAGACTTTCCGAAATACACCACCTTGCATTTGTCCAGGTTAAATTCCATCTGCCATTTCTTTACCCAAATCTCCTATCTATATCCTGTTGTATTCTCTGGCAATCCTCCGCAGCTCCTCCAATCTTTGTATCATAATATACTAACTACAAACAACAGGGGCCCCAGCAGTGATCCCTGCAGAACAACACTGGTTACAGATCTCCAATCAGAAAAGCAACTTTACACTGCTACTCTATTTTTTAATGACTGAGCCAGTTCTGTATCTATCTTACCATCTCTCTGTGGATCTTATGAGACTTCACTTTCTGTATCAGGATGCCATGAGGGACCTTATCAAACAATTAGCTAAAAACCAGATGACATCAACTTCTCTGCCGTCATCAATCATCTTTGTTAATTCCTCAAAAAGTCAGTCAGGTTTGTGAGACACTACCTCCCCCGCATGAAGCCATGCTGTCCATCTCTAATAAGTCCAGATTTTTCCAAATGCAAGAAAATCTTATGCCTAAAAATTTTCTCCAATAATTTCTCTACCACTGACATAAGTCTGTAATTTCCTGGATTACCTCTGCTTTCCTTCTTAAACAAAGGAATAACATTGGTTATTCTCCAGTCCTCAAGGAACCTCTCCTTGATTTCATACAAGGTCCCAGAAATTTCCTATTTTGCTTCCCTCAGCATGCTGGGGTCCTGTCTATGTTAATGCTTTACAAAACATCCAACACCACCTCCTTTTTATATCAACATGCCCTAGAACATCAATTTACTCCTCTCACCATCCACCATGTCCTTTTCCTTTGTGAATACCAATAGGACCTCACCACATCCTCTGGCACCACACATAAATTCCCTCCTTTGTCCTTGAGTTACCTATCCTTTCCCTAGGTACCCTCTTGCTCTTTATATATGTATAAAATGCCTTGGGATTTCCCTTAAACCTGTTTACCTGTGCTTTCTTTCTTTAAAATGTATTACAAATGCATTGATTCTGACTACAGGTGAACAGTTATGAATCGCCAGCAGGTAGCTCTGCTAATTAAAACTCTAACCCACTTATAAGCATTCCTCACTACACGCACATACAGATAGACACAAAAAAGAATGGCTGATATGGGTGGAGGGAAGGAAAGGAGAGCAGTTCAGTGGTCCCCATTCACATTCTTTGCTGATCTTCTTTGCTGATCTGTGCTCCAGCTAGTGTTGCATTGAGGGCTCTGCTGTTATATTCTGTGCCTTTACAAAGCATCCCACGTGATTTCTTAATCACCTTATTAATCTGTCCAACTACCTTTGGGGATTTGTGAACATGCACTTCCAGTTCCCTCTGTTCCTCCACAGTGCCCCTACTTAGCTGTAGGTTTGCTTGCTGAGTTGGGAGGTTCATTTCCAGGCATTTCGTTACCCCGCTAGGTAACATTTTCAGTGGGCCTCAGGCGAAGCATTGCTGAAAATTCCTGCTTTCTATTTATATGTGTTTGTTAATAAAGTTCTGGTTAGAATGCCATGCTTCTTGGAATTCTCGTGCACGTGTTTGTTTGGCTTGTCCTAGGACATGCAGAAGACAGAGACATGCACACGAGAATTCCAAGAAGTGTGGCATTCCAACCGGAACTCTATCAACAAACACATCGAGTTAGACCCCATCTACCACCCCCTGAGAAAAGGAACAGGAAGGGATTTCACCACAGGGAATAACATCACCACAGGAAATGACATCACCAACCCAAAGAAACTCAAATATATAAATAGAAAGTGGGAATTTTCAGCAATGCTTCGCCTGAGGCCCACTGAAGATGTTACCTCACAGGTAACGAAACGTCTGGAAATGAACCTTCCAGCTCAGTGCACAAACCTATATTCAAAACCCCAACCAAGCTACAAATCTTCTCAAAACTCGCTAAGTGCTCCTACTTATTGGGAATTCATTCGCTTAATTTGTGTGCCTTCCAAAATGCATAACCTGACATTTCGGTGGAAGGATTCACCAGAATCCTGTCTTTTCACCAGTAAGCTTCAAACTGAGCTGCTGCCAATTTCCAGAATTTCTTGTTTGCATTTAGATTCCTTGCATTTGCATTTTAAAAACATATATCTCTATCTTAAGTTAATACAGATGTACAGCATAGAAACAGACCCTTTGGTTCAACTCATCTATGCTGATCAGAAATCCTAATCTAATCTAGTCTCATTTGCCAGCATTTGGCCCCTATCCCACTGCACTTTTCCTATTCATATACACATCCAGTTGCCTTTTAAAAGTTGTAATTGTACTACCCTCCACCACTTCCTCTGGCAGCTTATTCCAAATATACACTACCCTCTCTATTAAAACGTTGCCCTTCCGTCCCTTCTAAACTTTTTCCCACTCATCCTGAATCAATACCTGGACTTCCCCAACGCAGGAGAAAGACCTTGGCTATTCACCTATCCATGCTCCTCATGATTTTATAAACCTCTATAAGGTCACCCCTCAGCCTCTGATGCTCCAGGGAAACCAGCCCCAGCCTATTCAACCTCTCCCTATAGCTCAATCCCTCCAACCCTGGCAACATCCTTGTAAATCTTTTCTGAACCCCTTCAAGTTTCACAGCATTGTTCCTGTAGTGGAGAGACCAGAATTGCACACAGTATTCCAAAAATAGCCTAACAATGTCCTATACTCAATGCTCTGACCAATAAAGGAAAGCAAACCAAATGCCTAATGTTGTCCCTTTGAACTAATTAAGATGCTGAAATCAAACCAAGTGAACCCTTAATACCCACTCTCATGTTCAACAACAATTCAACACCAGGTCATTGTATCCTAGATAATATTATCTCTAGACTGGAGCTTTCTGGATAAGTATTAACATGGCAAGAATTTCTTTCACAAGTAAATGTTGGCTAGGCCAATGGTGGTCCTTAAATGCCGATGAATAATATTGTAATTGAAAATAAGCAAATGGCACAGACAGTGTGTCAGTCTGCACATGAAGGAACAAAATATTATGGCTGACCTTCAGAGCAAGGATTAATATATTGAGCACTTTAAGTCACCTAAGTGAATGTAAGCAGAGAAACAGTTATATTTACATTCACTTTAGCATTATATTTAGAAAAAAATAATGCTACAGAGGTCTGACAAATACCCAGCACCTGATAGCTTCTATCCCATGAGATTTTTAAGAAATTAATGAGGAAATTTCAGACACTTTAACCAGAAACTTGCAAAGCTCCCTTGTTTCAGGAATTGTGCCCTTAGATTGGAAAATTTTAAATTGTGTTAATGGGGTAAAGAACAATATATGAAGAGCGAAATCACATCATCAGTGAATTTAGGTCTGAAAGTTGAGTGAAGAAGGTTCTAATGAAGTTCTACTTAACCATGCTTCTAGGCATAGCATAAATAATTAATACATTTTCACCATATTGCATTGAGGTGGTGGTTGGTCCTCATCTGTCTGAAAGCTCCAAAAGCAGCCAAATCAGTTCCAATTGCTCGACTTGCTGGCTGAGAAATCTGCCAAAGGTGTTTTTATTACAATCTGCCTCAGAAGTGGTTGTGTGCCATTGATAATTAAGTACAGCTGAGAGAAGGGGGGTTTGAAAAACTCACAGGCAGTTTACTTGATGCAGCAGAGCAAGGTGCAAGTTCAGAGGAGAAAAAGCAGCAGCAGTTCTAGCTTAGTGAAGCTAGCTGTCGGTGAAATGTTGAGGTGATGCCTGTGAGGTGAGTACTGGAGTGCAGTTTCAGAATCCATTGGAACATAGTCCCAGGAAAGGAAAGTGATCAACCAGAACAGATCGGGCAGCACATAACAGAATGGCTCATGAGAAGGAGTTTTAAGGCCAGATAAATACAAGTGAAAAATTGTAATTCATTTTGAATTTTAATGAGTTTTGCTGATTCATATCTTGGGAGGTGTGCAGACTTAATGTGTGTCATAGGGCATTTTATCCCAGTCTATTACCAAGTGGATCTCATTGACTATGAGATCTTTGATTTTGGTTGCTAACCTGTGTCAATCAGGGAGGCCTGGATGACAGATACAAACATTCAGAAAGTCTCCTCAGAGACTGGCTTTGAGCTGGCTGGTCAAAGCCCATATACTGCACACATGTAAATAAAGGTTGCCTTGGTAACAGGATACCAGCCTTTGTGCATTTATTTCAATTACCCAACAGAAGCATGTTTTAATTCGGGATGTTGGAAGTTTGTTGTACATGTATTGTAAATCATATCACTGTTTTGATTTTGTTTTGCAAGGTTTATTGCTGTTTGTTCAGAACTGTGGAATCTTATGGCCCTATTTTCCTAATAAGTCTCCTGAATCTTGCAATTCGTCAGCTTTAAAAAATAAAAGCTCTTGGTCCCTAGCCAGGTCACAACACAAATTCAATGTTCTGATGTAGGTTTGTAACAGCATTTAAGAAAAGTTTTCACCAGGGATTCTGATATTGTGATAAGATGTACATTCCTGTGGAGATACATAAACCCTCTTGGTGTCAGGTACAATTTGTAACCGAACATAGTTATTCACTTGGCCTGACTTACGGCTTCCTTGGCAGTGTGAACTTTGCTAATCATTCTCTCTTGCTTACTGCCAGTAAGTCAAGGTCACTTGACTCAATTTTTATTTTAAACTTGGAAAATTAGCAAGGTTCCATCCAATTTACTAATGGTTGTAACTTATCTTGCAGAGATCTGGATAAAGCTGGAATATAAAATAAAATGAACATCTTCTGCTGAAATTTTTTTTTAATTATTTCACAAAAATCCACACAGCTGTCAATCCTCCAATCCAGTCTTCATTGCACGGTAAGCAATCCAACAGGCGGTGTCATTGAGTCATAGAGTTCTAAGATCTAGAATATCTACGCTGAAAACCAATGAGATTAAAAAGATGGACCACAAACTAAATGACAGAATCTTGCAAAATAGAGTCATGAAGATCTACAATATGGAGAAATGCATTTCGGCCGACTGAGTCAGTGCTGATCAAGAACACGTACCTAACTATTTTAATGCTGTGTCCGCGTTTTTGGCCCATAATTCTGCATGCCTCAACATTGTATGTGACATCTAAAAACGTATTAAATGTTATCTGCATTTCTGCCTCTACCACACTGAGTGGGCAATGAGTCCCAGATTCCCATCACACTCTGATGGAAAACAATTTCCTCATATCCCCTTTAAACCTCCTGATCCATACCTTCAATCGCTGTTCTCTATTTATTGATCCCTCCACCAAGGGGAAATCCATCTAACCTCTCTATGCTGCCCCTAATTTTATTCATCATAGTCTTATCCTCATGTGGTCTCCCCTGCCTCAAGGAAACAACTTCAGTCTGTCCAAACTCTCCTCATAAGTAAAACTCTCAAGTCAAGGCAATGTCCTCATAAATCTCCTCTGCACTGTCTTCACAGCAATCACATCCCTCCTAAAATGTGGATTCCAGAACTGCACACAATTCTCTAGCTGTGTTTTAACCAACATTAGGCTGAAATGTCCACTTGTGTGGGATGCACAGCAGCCAGAAAAATAGACAATCAAAATAGTTGTTTCCAGGTTGCCAATTCTGTGTGAACAGATTCCTGAAGGTTTCACCACATGACCTCCTTTCGTTATCTGCCCCATACCTAAACTCCAGCCATTGGTTATCCAACCTATCCACTGCCATTGTATGCAGCCTTTCTATATCAGCCAAGGAGTGCAGTTTTATTAACTGAGTTAACTAGCTATCTAGTTTGCAATGAAGTGATGTTAATAGTGTGGGTTCAATTCCTGCACTGGGTGAGAAGGAACCACCTTCTCAACCTCATCTGATGTCCCTTGGGTTAAATTCACCACCTTTTCATTCTTGAATCAGAGAAGGGCCTATAGTCACTTTCTTTTCAAACTCTTAATTAATCAGTTGAATGGTTAAGCAGTGTTACTCCTATGTTTGCTAATTTTGTAACTAATTAACAGAAGTGCCTTTTTAAAACTACTTTTTAATGCCTCTATGATTTTCTTTCAGGTTACTCCAAGGCAATGCTGGAGCATTAGCAACAGCAAATTGTCGAGTGAAATTCTCTCAGTTACTGCTACTAATTTGAGGTGACTGCAGTCGAATACAAGTGAGAGACAGATTGGTGCAGATATTTCTTCACCCTGATTCCTGATGAAGGGCTCTGGCCCGAAACGTCGGATGCTGCCTGACCTGCTGTGCTTTTCCAGCAACACACTCTCGACTCTGATCTCCAGCATCTGCAGACGTCACTTTCTCCTGGTGCAGATATCTTGCTGAGTTTGTAGTTGTAACTGAGCCAAGGAGCTGAGTGCATCACAGAGATGACACTGGTGAGAAGGTCAACTGAGATTTCTCGATGACTCTTATTTTTAAACAAGCCATTTTCTAAGCTAGTACTGGGTTTAAACACCTTAGCAAATCCATGTCAGGAGAAAATCATTGGACACACAGCTGAGGTTCAAGTTCTCAGTGTCAATGAAGGACAGTATTGCCAATGATACACATGTCCCAAGAATGAATAAATATTGAAAAAAAGAGAGGGAGTCCTTTCGGGATCCGTGACCGGTGGGCTGGAAGGGGTGTGTGAGTGGACGTCATTAACCTCTATGACATTAGTAGATAATGGCAGTAGATCTATATCTCTGAAAGCCAGGACTGTGCAATGTTGCAATAAGTTTAATCACCTGATGTAAACAGACAAGGTAAAAGTAGCCGTCCACGTTCATATCAATCATACATGTCAGACTACCTTTCATGGACTCCAGTAAAGGACTGTAGTATTATGCCCTTTCCATATTACACTCCCAAATATCACCAGTGCAAGGATCTCATCTTACAGCCTCAGATATAGCCTGTCACACCCAGCATTCACATCTCACCACTATATTTCCTTCCAGCCTAGGTTATGTCCGATTCATCACCCATCTGCTGACACCTGTGTCCTTGCAGAAAAAGATGGCATGTAAAGTAAATGAGAATCAGACATTCTTTTCCTTTATTCATTCATAAATGTTGTCATCACTGGTTGAGCCAACATTTATCGCCCATTCATAATCGTCCCTGGAGGAGTTGGTGGTGAGCTGCCTACTGGAATCACTGCAGTCCATTTGCTGCAGGTAGATCAACAATGCCTTGGAAGGGGCAAGATTCTAGGATTTGGACCCAGTGACGGTGAAGGAATGGTGATATATTTCCAGGATGATTCATGGCTTGCAGGGGAACTGTCAGGTGGTGGTATGTATCTGCTGCCCTTGTTATTCTCGGTGAAAGTGGTGGCACATTGGATAAATGTTTTCAAATATGATCCATGAACCTTAAGCTTTGGACTCTGATGGAATTCCTGAGGAGGCACACACAGGAGCTGCCTGGTTAGCCATCAAAACCACTTTAGATGAAAGAAGGCAAGCCAAGCAAACAAACACTTCTCTCTGTTGCATGATCACACACCACACAGCCTGCACTTTCCAAACACTGTGCCTGTCCTCATTCCAATCTTCAGCAAATTTGGTGATGTGTCCAGGACGCCATTTAATTGTTGTGTTGGTGAGAATTTCCCAGTTGCCTTTCCAGTCCTACCAGAGCTGCCTATCTCAGATGTTTAGGCAGCTAACAGTTCTGGCACAGTGCAGCAGGGTCACCTAGCTGGCAGTGCCAGACGAAGGAAAATAATGTGCAGTAAATGGCTTCTTTATGTTGTTATTTAACATTTGATTGTATTAATCAGGCCTGCTATTTAGAATCATAGAGATCTACAGCGCAGAAAGAGGCCCTTTAGCCCATCAAGTCTGCGCCATTCAAAAACAACCACCTAACTCTAATCCTATGGTCCTATGGCCCATAGTCCTCAATGTCTTGGTATTACATGTGCACATATAAATTTTTCTTAAGTGTTATGAGGGTTTCTGCCTCCCCCTCTTCCTTACAGCTAACGAGTTCCAGATTTCATCACTCCCTGGGTGACAAAGCATTTCCCCTTATCTCTTCTAACCCTCTGTCCTTTACCTTAAATCTATGCCCACTGGTTATTGATCCCTCCACCAAGGGGCAATCTCTCTTCCTGTCCACCCTTTCTAACCCCCTCACAATTTTACACACCTCAATCATGCTTCCCGTTCTCAGTCTCCTCTGTTTTAGGGAGAACAAACCCAATCTGTCCAATCTCTATTTAGGTGGCAAATCACGCATGGCTGCATTATTTACCCCCTTCAGCTGCTCTGACAAACCTTCCCCCACCCTCATTAATACACCCCTCATCTGCTCTGTCACCCCTCCCCCACCCTCATTAGTACCCCCTCATCTGCCTTGACACCCCTCCCCCACCCTCATTAATACCCCCCATCCACCTTGACACTCCTCCCCACCCTCATTAATACCCCCATCCACCCTGACACCCCACCTCCACTATCATTAATACTCCCCATCCGCCCTGACATCCCACCCATACCCTCATTAATACCCCTATCTGCCCTGACACTCCTCCCCCACCCTCATTAATATCCCCATTCACTCTGACACCTCATCCTCACCATCATTAATACCCCCATCCACCCGGACACCCCTCCCCACCCTCATTAATAGCCCCCTTATCCACCTTGATATCCCTCCCCCACCCTCATTAATACCCCTCTCATTTGCCCTGACACCCTCTCCCCACCCTCATTAATACTCCCCTCATCCACCTTGACACTCCTCTCCACCCTCATTAATACCCCCATCCACCCTGACACCCCACCCCCACCATCATTAATGCCCCCATCCACCCCGACACCCCACCCACACCCTCATTAATACCCTATCTGCCCTGACACCCCTCCCCGACCCTCATTAATAGCCCCATCCACTCTGACACCCCATCCCCACCTTCATTAATACCCCCATCCACCCCGACACCCCACCCACACCCTCATTAAAAGCCCCATCCACTTGATACCCCTCCCCACCCTCATTAATAACCCCCTTATACACGTTGATACCCCTCCCCACCCTCATTAATACCCCCTTATTCACCCTGATACCCCTCCCCCACCCTCATTAATACCCCTCTCATTTGCCCTGACACTCTCTCCCCACCCTCATTAATACTCCCCTCATCCACCTTGACACCTCTCCCCCACCCTCATTAATAACCCCCTCAACTGCTTTGACACCCCTTCCCAACCTCATTAATACCCCCTCATCCACCCTGACACCCCACCCCCACCCTCATTACTATCCCCTCAGCTGCCTTGATACCCCCTCCCCATCTTCATTAATACCCCTCAGCTGCCTTGATACCCCCTCCTCAGCCTCATTAACACCCCCTCAGCTGCACTGACACCCCACCCCCACCTTCATTAATGCCCCCTCAGTTGCCTTGACACCCCCTCCCCACCCTTATTAATACCCCTTCAGTTGCCCTGGGATCCCCCCACCACCCTACCCCCACCTCCAGGCTGCTTTGCCCGGCCCCATAATGAAGAATGGACTTCAATCACGTTTACAAAGCTCGGAGGAGGCTGAGCCTAGCTGTCAGAAGGCTGGCCCTGGACCTATCTGTGAAAATAAACAAGTTAAACTAATCTTTAAAAGGCAGTTTCTCTGGGATGTTTTGTTTTTAGTATGCTTGGAGCTGATTGCAATGACCTTTATTCCCTGTGAAATGAGACTATGCAGAGTGCTGTTAAAAATGAGCTGTGAAAAAGGGTGTGCAGTTAGTTCACTGTTCAACTGGGGAACTGCATTGTAACATTTGGTGCCAAGAATTCAGCCAGATAGATGGAGCTAGCATTTACAGTGGCTCACTACCAAGGCCCCAAGGCTTGCGGTGAATCGATAATTCAACCAGCCTTGTGAAACAGAATACATCGACCGAGCCAGAAATAGCAACAGAGTGAAGAAGTTGAAGCAAAGCTGGTTACTGGCTGCCTCACTTGGTTCCCAGTAGCAATGATGGATGTGTATCTCCTCACAGTGCCATAAGCAGCGCAGCCAAAAACACTGCCTTCCCAATTGCTACTTCTTATCTCCTGCCATATTTGAACATAAAATCCTAATTATATTCCTGCCAGGGTTCATTCATTTCTGATTTATTCCTGTCTATTTACGAATGTCTATATAATTGCAAGTCGTTGTTTTACCCTCCGTTTTAAGTATTGCCCAAGGCATTCAATAACATGGTGTTTCCGTGCATGTGTACACACCGCTGTCACTTCAGATTATCGCCCATTAGGAAGCACAGACAAACATGAATTTTGGATGTCTGTCCTCATTCCACCCTTGGGCAATAGTGTCAAATACAGTTCCGCTCTCTGCAATGTAGGTCAAATCTGTGCAGATAAAGCTCAGCGGCAGTAGTTAGTGAAGAAGTCAGCAGCAACAGAACTCCTGAGGCTGCCCATCAGAGAGGAACATGAATGATTTATAGGAGTATTTATGAGGCAGCTTCAGGTTAGTGAATATATTCCTTGATTTCCCGGCCTTGCAGTATTGAAGGCAGGTTGAGCCTTTTGCAGGGAGATTGTATTGCTGCACTTTGCCCCCAGCATTTTGACCATTCACTTTCTCTATCTCCAGACTGAGGCCGAAGCTGTGACAGTGCAAGCTCCATATCAAGTGGAGAATTGATTGGGATGCCAGAACAAACTGCATGTATATGGAGATGTTAATGCAGCAGAATGTCCCAAGGAACTTCATATGAGCTTCTAACTTTGTCATTGAACCACACTGGGAAATATTAATAGCTTAAAATGTGGTCAAATAAACATGCATTAATAAACAGCTAAAGATAGCAGAGAAATGTAAAGAGCAGAGAGGTTTAGGCAGGGAATTCCAGAATTTAAGGATTTAATGGGGAAGCAATAGAAGTTAAGAACTGATTGTTCTCCAAGTGTTGTGTGGCAGGATAATATAACAATGCTAGGGATAGGGGAGGCTACTAGCTGAAGGCGAACCAGGCTATTTTGAATGTTGATGTCCTAACCGACAATGGGTTGAGTTTCTAACCTCTCACTCTCTCCATCAGAAAGATTGCTCGCACTCACCTGCAAAATCTCTCTGATACCTCGGCTCACTCACCCTAAACCCCACTTCCGTGTGGTTTCTCACCTTTACTATCCCCACCCACTAAAGGTTTGAACTGAAGATCAAGGAGATCCATGAGGTATTGTGGAGCTCGAGACAGTTATAGAGATCAGGAGTGGGGAGGACATGGAGAAACGTACATACCTGGATCAGATGAGAGAATCCAGAATCTGAGTACATGGGTATGGTGAATTAGACTACCCACGACATCAAAACAATATGTATCCAAATGAGGCATTAAAGTGCTCAGCGAAACCAGAGTTTATGGGAATCAGAGAAAGCTGTCAACTGGTTGGAGTGATATCTAGCACTAGGCAACGGTTGCTGAAGACCAGTCATGTCAATCTCAGGATATCTCTGCAGGACTTCCTCAGGGGAGTATCTTAGAGCCAACTATCTTCAGCTGCTTCAGCAATGATCTTCCCTCCATCCAAAGGTCAGAAGTGAGGATGTCCAATGATGACTGTGTAGCAAAGGAGGAAAATGTAACAGGATGGGTGGAATACCTTGGCATATATGGGCAATAGTGGAAAGGCGGTGTCAGCAAAATGCTTCAGAGCCAGGGTACCAGGCCAAGAGTTGGCACAGAGAGCAGCAGACAGGAGAAGGAGGTAGATGTATTACCCTGAACAAAGGGTGACCATCTCCAAAGGCGTTTTCTGCACATGACCAAGAGGTAGAACAAGCCACAGGTGCAGAGCTTTAAGACAAATGTTGGAGAAGTCTGTGCAGTTCTGGATCATGATGATACACCATGATTACCCAATCCCATGCCTTTACACTCAAGGTTAATCATAGACACGGAGATGCGTACAGTACAGAAAGAGGCCATTCAGCCCATGTCAGTCAACAAAGATCTGACAACACTAATTGTGCTTTCCAGCTCATGACTCAGAGCCCCGGAGGCTGTGGCAATGCAAGTGATTACATAAATACTTCTTAACTTGTGGCCATCAAGTTCTTTGCAACTGGTCCCTTCCAGGGTTTCATTCAAATATCTGCATCATCTCTCAATCTGTTGCTCAGTGGGAACATCAACATGGAAAACACCAACCTCCCCACAGATCACCATCACAGACCCACACTCCCCAAGTGGTAGACATGGATCGATAAAGACAGCAGCTGCAGACAGTCATGATCAGAAAATCTTTCCACTTCTTTGATACGTGGATTATGGAAGCCCACAATAAGGCCTTCCTGCGAACATGAGACATTCCTCTAACTTAGAGGGCAGGAAGCTCAAAGATCAAACAGCATCCTAAGAAATACTGAGATAATGCAGAAAAATAACAAGGAGGAGATCATCTAGAATCACGGTTAAGGCTTGATGGCTGAATGGTGTTCTCCTGTTCTTTTCTTTATCCCACTGATGCCATAAGTCACTAAATCTGAAGTATTCACATGTGCCACAACTTTCCTAGCCCAGATCCTGGCTCCATGTATGATTCCAGGAGGCACCTGTTAAGGCAAGGACTGCTTACTCCCTTGATGCAACTGGAGACTGGTCCCCACTGAGCATTACTGAGACTGGAATGAGATGCTTGAAAAAGTTCAAGGCAATTGGAAAGAGGCAGTAAGGTTTTGTGAAAGGGAAATCGAGTTGAATAAATTTATTCTATGAAGGAGTAATATAGGGTAAAAGGGGGTCAGTTGAATTGCTACACAGATTGTTCTACTATAATGCACATCTCATGAATGCGAATTTGCTCTAACACGATTGACGAATTGGAGTCACTGTTTCTAAAACACAAACTTTTAATTGCTTATAATGCAATTCCGACCCCATTAGTTTAAATTGTGCCGTTATTATGTGATTTCCTTATAACACGGGACTGTACAAGAACTGAGCTAACATGTTAGAGCAGAACCGAATATACTTAGATTTCCAGAAGGAATCTGACAAGGTGCCATATAAAAGGTAATTGCCCAAGGTAGGAGCTCTTGGCACAGAGGTTAACAAACGGGCATGGAAATACAGATTGGCTGGTGAGCACAAAACAGAAAGGAGAATGCATAAATGGGTCTTTTTTGATTGGCAGGGTGTGACGAGTGGGGCCTTACAGGAGTCTGTGTTGGGCCCTTGTTCCAATCTTTATAGATGACTTAGCTGGAGGATTGAAGGCATGGTGATTAACTCCATTAATGACACAAAGATGGGTAGAAAAGTATACATTGTAGATAACATAGCAAGGATGGAGACTAATACCGATAGGTTAGTGTGGTGCTGGAAAAGCACAGCAGGTCAGGCAGTATCCGAGGAGCAGGAAAATCAACGTTTCAGGCAAAAGCCCTTCATCAGGAATGAGGCAGGGAGCCTCCGGGGTGGAGAGAAAAATGGGAGAAGGTTAGAGCTGGGGAGAAGGTAGCTAAGATTACAATAGGTAGATGGAGGTGGGGATGAAGGTGATAGGTCAGAGAGGAAGGTGGAGCAGATAGGTCGGAAGGAAGATTGGCAGGTAGCACAGGTCATGAGGATCTTGACTCTGATCTCCAGCAGCTGCAGTTCTCACTTTCAACTAATACCGATAGGTTGAGTAAGTGAACATGTCTGACAGGTGGAGTATAACGTCAGAAAATGTGAAGCTGTTCACTTTCGAAGGCACGGTAAAGAAAAGAGTATTATTTAATAGGAAAATAACTGAATAATTAGTGGGGATCTAGTGGGGATCCCTGGGTGGGATCTAGGTGCTCTGGTGCACGAGACACATAAAATTAGCATGCCGCACTGCACGTAATCATGAGGCTAATGAAATCCTATCCTTTATGACAAGAAGCATTGAACATAAAGATAGGTTTATTCTATTCCGATTACATGGGACATTGGTGAGACTGTACCTTCAATGCTGTATGGAGTTTGATCTCCCAATTTCAGGAAGGATGTTAAAGTATTGAAGGCAATTCAGAGGAAGTTTTCAGGATTGATTGCTGGAAAGAGCAGATGTTCATATGTGGAAAGAAGGGACTTATTTGCACGGGAGGTTAGATGAACGAGGAGTGATTTGATTGAAGTGTATAATATCTTGAATGGTCTCCACAAATTGGACAAGGAAAGAATGTTTCCTGTTGTGGTGGGTCCAGAACTAAGCCAAGCAGTTTTAAAATTAGGTGTTGACTTTCAGGACAGGACGAGGAGAATTCCTTTCTCTCAGGGGATTGTGTGACTATGAAACGCTCGGTCTCAGGAAGTGATGTCATTGAATATTTGTAGGGCGGAGATAGATTAGATTCTCGATAGATGAGGGGATCAAAGGTGAATGGGGACAGATGGGAATGTGAAGCAGATCAGCCGTAAGCTTATTGAATGGTGGAGTAGAATTGAAAAACCAAATGCCCTGTTTCTGCACCTAATTCATAGTTTGGTATCTTGAACAACACCAACTTGCAGTACAGGCCCATCATTAAACATGCTACTGGCTGGATCAGTCAGAACTATCTGCCTCAGTCTCAAAAATTCAGCTCTTTCCTCAGCAGTGGAAATTTGGAACTCCCTCTCTCTAATGTCCTCTGTGGAATGAAATCTACCATTCTACATATAGGATAGAATGGAAAATGATACGCAGATAGAAGACCAGTCCTGATCTTATTCAATGAGGAAGCAGGATCCAGGGACCAAATGCCTTACTCTGACTTCTAATTCCCATGTTCTTTTGGAGTCTGGAAGAGAAGTTGGACCTCACAAAAATGATTCCAATCTTACCTTTTCTGAACATTTTTGGTTTGCACTCCAACCAGTACCAACCTTATATTCTGTCAGTGTCTCCCATTCTGGACACTCTTCCTCTTATATCCATGTTGCAAGATTAATGCAATGTTTGCTTCTGAGAGGCTCTGAATGCAATATAAGCTATAGGGTGCAAAGAAAGTCCAAAATGCTGCTGGTAGTGTCACCCCTATGAGAAGCAGCAAGTGTACACAGCGAAAATACACAAGGTGGTCCTGGAAGGGCGAGAATGGGACAGAATTCTTCCCAAACTGCTAACGCACTGTTAAGTACTGTACAGCATGCCTCACAGCATCTATTAAAAATTAGTATTTACAGTTAAAAATCTATCATCCGTACCATAAATGCAATGTTCTATAACTTGGTACAACTTTCTTCGTTTAGTAAATCTGTTTTATTTCTAGATACAATGAGTAATTAAGGAAGGAAGTAGAACATTTATTTTCACTTTTCCCACTCAAGCGTGTTCCAAAAGGAATAGATGAAAAAGAAACTGCAGATCTCATAAAAAGCAAATGTCAGACACAGGGTTAAAAGCAAATCCACTGTATTATCATCGCCACCAATCTGTGAAAATAGCTGATCAGAAAAGTTGTACATGATTCATTATGAATAAATAAGGGAGGTGGAGGGGGTTTGGTTGGGGGGAGAGGGGAGAAGGGAGAGATGGGACCAGTGAGACAGTTTAAGAAGTTGACCTGCCATTCAACTGTGCAGACATTCAGTACGCATTAGTTTGATGATACCTCAAGTTCTCAACCTGACACATTGACTCCGCTCCCTGCTCTATATGTTGCCAGGTATTTTGAGTACTTTCAGCATCCTTTTTTTCAATCGTGTAAAAGGTTAGTCTGTGCTCACCGCCAATTCAAACACGGAAACCTTAGATCAGAAGGACTTAGATGCATCCTGCTTTTTGTAACAATATTTGTGTTGGCATATCAGCGATTATGGGCAAATGACTAGCTGACAATGGTATATTTCTCTATATTTTGGCGATTTCCTTGATATTCAAAAGAACGATAGACAATCCCATTCCTGACAGACATATAGATGAAAAATTACCTTTTTCCTCACAGGTCACAGGGGAAATACATTTGAAGTAACCAAGAATCTTAGAATTCTTTAGCACAAAGAAAAGCAATGTCTGAGTTTAGATTGACAAACGCAACACCCTGAATTCAAACACTGTGGCCAACATTCATGCAGCTCCAGGCGAAGTGGGAATGCCTTTCAAATTCCAATACCAAATATTCAACCAGGAAATACCATTTCTATACAGTGCAGTATTCATTTGGAGAGATAAAATCAAATGAGAGTGGTGAATCTCTGGGGAAGACGATAGCCTTGTGGAATGTTGAAGATGATTGATCTTCTCCCTCCCCTGCTGGGTATCCCCTTTCCCTCAGGACATAGCACTCGCACAGGCTGAAATTTGGCTCTTCAGAAGTCATACAGGACTCGAAAAGTTAACTCTGTTTCGCTCTCCACAGATGCAGCCAGACCTGCTGAGTTTCTCTAGCGTTATCTGTGTTTGCTTCAGATTTCCAGCATCCACAATATATTTTGCTATCCCTCGAGAGATGTGGGGAATCGACCCTGCTTCTGCACTCTCAGTCATACACTGGGGTTTAAGCTTGGGGATGATAGGTGTAATAGCCAGGAGAAACTGAGTACTCCAGATGCTGGAGATCAGAGTTGAGAGTGTGGTGCTGTAAAAGCACAGCAGGTCAGGCAGCATCTGAGGAGCAGGAGAATCGACATTTCGGGCATAAGCCCTTCATCAAGAATGAAGCTTGTGGGACTGAGAGATAAATGGTAAATAAAAGGTGTAATATCCAGGCTAGGCCAGCATGTTGTATTTAGCCTCAGTGTTGTCCACAATCAAAGTGCACCTCCCTGTTAGCAGTCTGCCAAATCCTGTTGCCGGAGGCTGTCTGCAGTGAACGCGTTGATCAATTGTGAGAGATGAGCAATGCTCAGCCATTATAGCTTTGTCCATCTTTGGGATGTATGAACATGCTGGACATTACTCACATGGCTATGACCTCACCAGGGCTGACTGCAAAAATTATACATGAGGCAGACATTTTAACACTTTGAGGGAACATATATTTATCTGGTCTGGTAACATATGAGCATTAAATTGTGTGAAAACCATTCCTATGCATTATTGCAATGGAATCGATCTATAAAACCCTGATGTGACACCATGTGTGATCCAACATGCCCGGAAGATTCTTTCTACATTGATCTTCTGACCATTTGATGATTCCTTCCACTAGAAGTTACAGCACTGTTTGGAGGTATTATGAAGGATTGATTGTGCAAAACGAAGATATGGATTCATGGCATCTGATTTTTTTTTTCTCCATTGTGGATATGTCAGTAATGGGAAGGGTATAGCTTTAGGGTAAGGGGCAGGAAGTTTAAAGGGGATATGTTTCCACATTTATGCTTTTATGTGTCATCCAGAGTGTGGTGGTTATCTGGAACTCACTGCCTGAAAGAGTCAGTGATAGAGACGGGAAGTATCACACCATTTATGAAGTAGATTAATTCATTTGAAATAATGGTATACAAGGCTACAGCCCAAATACTAGGAAATGGGATTAGAGTAGATAAGTGCTTGATGACAGATGTGACCATGATGCGCCATGCTGTAAAAATCTATGACTCTATGTGATATTCGTAAATATTCTTATATTTACCAACCATGAATTGGTCCACTGTAGTCAAAATCTCACCAGCAGCTTGTGAACAAATCAGGAGTTAATCTGTGGGTAAATGAAGAGGGAAAACCAAGTGAGGGAAGAGGTGAAATAGAATATGGATGTGTTGATAACAGCTCTGTGAAACAAAATTGCTTCAACTTTGTCACCCCAATTTAACTTTAGGAATTTCCTATCCTACTATTGTGCTTTATCTGCTAGGGGCATATATTATAACTTTGAAGACACTTCTACAGGGAATTATTGTCACAACCACATAAAAGCCAGTTTATATCTGCGTGGTTGCGTTACCTGAGGCACTACTCGGGTAGTGTCTCCTACCCATCCTTCTCCTCTAATCTAAAAAACAAGTTGTGGGAGCCAGATTGACAAGGTAAGGTAAATGCTGCAAATGTGTTGCTGGTCAAAGCACAGCAGGCCAGGCAGCAGGCCTGCTGTGCTTTGACCAGCAACACATTTGCAGCTGTGATCTCCAGCATCTGCAGACCTCATTTTTTACTCTAAAGTAAGGTAAATAGTTTATTTCCTGATCCTTTTTTGTTAGCAGTCACTTCGGGAGTTAGAACAGTGGGAATGGAGTGTAGGGCAGTGGAATGTTCCTCCTGCAGAATGTGGGAAGTAAGGGTCACTACTAGTGTCCCTGCTGACTACATCTGTGGGAAGTGCACCCAACACCAGCTCCTCGAAAACCGCGTTAGGGAACTGGAGCTGGAGTTGGATGAACTTCGGATCATTCGGGAGGCAGAGGGGGTTATTGACAGGACTTACAGAGAGGTAGTCACTCCACCGATAAAAGAAAATGACAGATGGGTGACAGGGGACAGAAAGGGAACCGGCAGGCAGTGCAGAGATCCCCTGTGGCCATTCCCCTCAACAATAAGTATACCATTTTGGATACTGTTGGGGGGGGGTGACTTACCAGGGGAAAGCAGTGGGGCACCTGCTGCTCAGAAGGGAAGGGGGGAAGAGGAGCAGAGCAGTAGTTATTGGGGACTCGATAGTTAGGGGGACAGATAAGAGGTTCTGTGGGGATGAGAAACTCATGGTTGGTGTGTTGCCTCCCGGGTACCAGGGTCCATGATGTCTCTGATCGTGTTTTTGGGATCCTTCGGGGGGAGGGAGAGCAGCCCCAAGTCGTGGTCCACATTGGCACCAACGACATGGGTCGGAAGAGAGATGGGGACTTGAGGCAAAAATTCAAGGAGCTAGGATGGAAGCTTAGAGCTAGGACAAACAGAGTTGTTTTCTCTAGTTTGCTGCCCGTGCCACGTGCTAGTGAGGTGAGGAATAGGGAGAGAAAGAAGTTGAACACGTGGCTACAGAGATGGTGCAGGAGGGAGGGTTTCGGGTTTTTGGATAATTGGAGCTCTTTCTGGAGTAGGTGGGACCTCTACAAGCAGGATGGTCTTCATCTAAACCAGAGGGATTTAAATAATACAGTAGGGGGATGGGAAACAAAACTGTAGGACAGGTACAGAAGAGGACCAGAGTAGGGAGTTCCCAAATCAAGTATCTGACACTGGCAAGCAAGAACCTGGTTTGAAGTGTGTGTACTTCAACGCGAGGAGCATTCAAAATAAAGTGGATGAACTAGCAGCGTGGGTTGGTATCTGGGACTTCGATGTTGTGGCCATTACTGAGATATGGATAGAGCAGGGACAGGAATGGCTGTTGCAGATTCCGGGATTCAGATGTTTCAGTAAGAACAGAGAAGATGGTAAAAGAGGGGGAGGTGTGGCATTGTTGATCAGGGACAATATTACAGTTGCAGAAAGGATGTTTGGGGACTCGTTAACTGAGGTAGTATGGGCTGAGGTTAGAAACAGGCAAGGAGAAGTCACCATGCTGGGAGTTTTCTATTGGACTCCGAATAGTCCCAGAGATGTAGAGGAAAGGATAGAAAAGATGATTCTCAATAGGAGTGAGAGAGGCAGGGTAGTTGTCATGGGGGACTTCAACTATCCAAATATTGTCTGGGATCACTACAGTACGAGTACTATAGATGGGTCGGTTTTTGTCCAGTGTGTGCAGGAGGGCTTCCTGACACAGTATGTAGACAGGCCTACAAGGGGCGAAGCCACTTTAGATTTAGTACTGGGGAACGACTCTGGTCAGGTGTTAGATTTGGAAGTAGGTGAGCACTTTTGAGACAGCGATCACAATTCTGTCCGGTTTACTTTAGTGATGGAAAAGGATAGGTGTACTCCACCGAGAAAGAGTTACAGCTGGGGGAAGGGAAATTACAATGCAATTAGGAAAGATTTAGGAAGCATAGCTTGGGGAAGGAAACTGCAGGGGATGAGCACATTAAAAATGTGGAGCTTATTCAAGGAAAAGCTGCTGTGTGTCCTAGATAAGTATGTACCTGTCAGGCAGGGAGAAAGATATAGAACGCGTGAGCCATGGTTTACTAAGGAAGTGGAATCCCTAGTCAAGAAGAAGAAGAAGGCTTATGCTAGGACAAAATGTGAAAACTCAGTTAGGATGCTTGAGGATTACAAGGAAGTCAGGAAAGACCTCAGAAGAGCCAGGAGGGGACATGAGAAGTTGTTGGCGGATCGGATCAGGGTTAACCTTAAGGCTTTCCATAGGTTTGTCAGGAACAAAAGAATGACGAGAGTTAAATTAGGGTCAATCAAGGATAATAGTGAGAAGTTGTGTGTGGAGTCAGAGGAGATAGGGTAAGCACTAAATAAATATTTTTCAAAAGTGTTCACTATAGAAAATGAAAATGTTGGCGAGGAAGATACAGAGATACTTGCATCTAGACTAGAAGAGATTGAGGTTCACAAGGAAGAAGTATTAGAAATACTGCCGAGTGTAAAAATAGACAAGTCCCATGGGCCGTATGGGATCTATCCTAGGATCCTCTGGGAAGCAAGGGAAGAGATTGCTGAGCCTTTGGCATTGATCTCCAAATTATCATTGTCTACAGGAATAGTGCCTGAGGACTGGAGGATAGTAAATGTGGTTTCCTTATTCAAAAAGGATGGTAGAGACAACCCTGATAATTACAGACCAGTGAGACTCACTTCAGTTGTTGGTAAAGTGTTGGAAAAGGTTATAAGAGATAGGATTTATAACCATCTAGAAAGCAATAATCTGATCAGGGACAGTCGGCACAGTTTTGTGAAGGGTAGGTCATGCCTAATGAATCTTATTGAGTTTTTTGACAAAGTGACCAAACAGATAGATGAGAGTAAACCGGTTGATGTGGTGTATATGGATTTCAGCAAGGCATTCGATAAGGTTCCCCACAGTAGGCTATTATACAAAATGTGGAGGAATGGGATTGTGGGAGACATAGCAGTTTGGATCATTAATTGGCTAGATGAAAGAAAACAGAGGGTTGTAGTTGATGGAACATGTTCATCTTGGTGTCCAGTTACGAGCGACTTACCGCAAGCGTCGGTGTTGGGTCCACTACTGTTTATTATTTTTATAAATGACCTGGATGAGGGCTTAGAAGGGTGGGTCAGTAAATTTGCTGACTACACTAAGGTCGGTGGAGTTGTGGATAGGACGAAGGATGTAGTAGGTTGCAGAGAGACATTGATAGGATGCAGAGCTGGGCTGAGAGGTGGCAGATGGAGTCTAATGTGGACAAGCGTGAGGTGATACACTTTGGCCGGAGTAATCGGAATGCAAAGTACTGGGCTAATGCTAGGATTCTTGGGAGCGCAGATGAGCAGAGAGATCTCGGTGTCCATGTACACAGATCCCTGAAAGTTGCCACCCAGATTGACAGGGTTGTTAAGAAGGCATACAGTGTTTTGGCCTTTATTAATAGAGGGATTGAGTTCCGGAACCAGGAGGTTATGCTGCAGCTGTACAAAGCTCTGGTACAGCCACACTTGGATACTGTGTACAGTTCTGGTCACCACATTATAAGGAGGATGTGGAAGCTTTAAAGGGTGCAAAGGAGATTTACTAGGATGTTGCCTGGTATGGAAGGAATGTTTTATGAGGAAGGGCTGAGGGCCTTGAGGCTGTTCTCATTAGAGAGAAGAAGGTTGAGAGGTGACTTAATAGAGACATACAAGATAATCAGAAAGTTAGATAGGGTGGACAGGGAGAGCCTTTTTCCAAGTATGGGAACGGCAAACACGAAGGGACACAACTTTAAAGTGAGGGGAGATAGGTATAAGACAGATGTCAGAAGCAGTTTCTTTACTCAGAGAGTAGTAAGGGTATGGAATGCTTTGCCTGCATCGGTAATAGATTCGCCAAGTTTAAGTGCATTTAAGTAGTCATTGGAAAGGCAAATGGACGTACATGGAATAGTGTTGGTGGAATGGGCTTCAGATTGATGTGACAGGGTGGTGCAACATCGAGGGCCGAAGGGCCTGTACTGCGCTGTAATGTTCTATGTCTATTGTCCAATCATATCGATTCCCAGAGGAGGGAATGCTAAACAGGAGTGTGACATCATGGGATAAGACAGATGCTTCCTTGAGAAAGTTTATTTTGCTGGCTGGATTAATTTTAGATATGCAACTATGGCTAAAATTTGGGGTTCCCAACATCTAACGTACACCCGAAACCAGCAGTGACAAGCTTAAAAAGTTGTATATGTTATAACCTCCTCAAAGTCATTTCCATGCTGAGAGTTATTTCAAAAGTGTCCCAATTATTGTTATCTCAACATTAAAGCAGGCTTTTTTAAAATGCACACTTTCATATGGGTGTTGTTGTAAAGGTCAGCATTTGCTGCCCGTTCCTAATTTCCCTTTAGCTGACTGACTTGTGAGGTCATCTAAGGGTCAATTACATAGTTGAGAGCCTGGAGTCACATATAGGCCAGACTGGGTAAGAATGGCAGAATTCTTTCCCCAGAGGACATTCAGGAGCCAGACTGCTGATAGTTTCATGACCTTTTTACTTGCTTTTAAAAGAACTTAAACTCCATCACCTCCCATGATGAGCTTTGAACCCACAACTCCAGAACATTAGCTTTGGCCTCTGAGTCATTTGCCCAGTGACATTCCCACTACATTGTCAACATGACCAGGAGAGGTGGGGGGGGAGGGGGGTGGGGTTGAACACTGTTCAACATGTTGGGAATTCCTCAAACATGTTTTTGAGAAGTGTCACGGGGTGATATTGTTTGTCACAAACAAAATATGTTGCCTAATTTAGCAACCCGTTTCCATAACTTGAAATCATTCCGCAGGCTAAAGCAAATGTTTTCAGTCAGCTCTTCTGTTGCACAGTTTTCAGGATATTTTGAAAGATTTCCAAATCTGAGCTGATTAGCAGAGCATAAACCCCTCTTCTGGTATCAGTACCATGTCGTTCAGTGACTCATTGTTAAAACACCAAAAATAGTCCAAGATAATTCTGTGACTCTATAAATCAGGTCAGCCCATCTGATTCAGTTAGAAGCTGTCTCAGTGATCCAATGCAAAGTATTCTCCCTGTTAACCTTCCCCAGCCCACCAGACCTTCAGAATCACTGAGCTCCTCTGACCTCTTATCCAAATTTCATTGCTGCCATTCACGGAAGCAGTCTAAGCTGCCTTGCCCTAAGCGTTAAAACCTCCTCTTTAAACATCTTTCCATGGTTACCTTTCTCATTCCTCCTTTAAAACACTCTTTAAAACATTTCGATTAAACTGGAAAGAAAGGTGGGTTGCTGAGGTTTTTAACTTTGCATGACAGACGCATGAATACCGAAGGACAGATGCTCATTTGAAATTTGGCATTCTTGCAATTATCCTGATGAGGAAAGCCTGGGTTAATTTTAGATCATCAACTATGGTTAAAATTAAGTTTCCCAACATTCAGTGTATGCCTGAACCCAGCAGTGACAAAGTTAATAACTTGCATCTATTATAACCTCCTCAAAGTTGTTTGCATGTTATGAGTTATTTCAAAGTGTCCTGCTTTTTTGATATCAACACTGAGGACAGCCATTTTAAAAATGCAACCTTTCACATGATGTTGCAGTAAAGCTAAGCAGGTACACAATGTCCTCTTAAAAATATTAATTTTTCTTTTAGCTTCATTGTTTATTCTCTGCAATCAGAAAAACAACAGCAAGCAGCTTTACACTCTGGAGATTGTGGATTAATTTTATAACGGGCACAAGACCTCACAGAAGTAAAGTTCATACAGCACCGACAGATATCCTCAATCAGACCTGGCCACGTTCAGGAACCTTCAGTCCGAGACCTGTGGGGATGAACCTGTACCTTGCTGAGTGCTTCAAACTGTGTTGGTGGTGGAGGTTGGTCCAATTACAACATTTAAAAGGCATCTGGATGGGTATAAACAGGAAAGGATTTGGAGGGGTATGGGCCAAGTACTGGCAAATAGGACTAGATTAACTTAAGATATCTGGTTGGCATGGACGAGTTGACCGAAGGGTCTGTTTCTGTGCTGTACAACTCTATGACTCTATTTGCTACCAATCCCTAATTTCCCTTTAACTGAATGACTTGTGAGGTTGTCTAAGGGTCAATTACATGTCTGTGGGCCTGGAGTCATGTGTCGGCCAGACTGAATAAGAATGGCAGATTTTTTTCCCCTAAGGACATTTGGGAACCAGAATGATAGTCTTATGATCAATTTATTTCTGTTTTCATCAATGTTCAAGTTCTGTGCTACAAAGTGACTCTTTGACCAAGCTTCTAATCCTGCTGTTCAAATCACTTCTTCTGTGATTCAGTCACAAATTATCTTGAAGTGCTTTGGTGGCATTTTGTTATTTTAAAGAGATGCTATCATTTCAAGCTATAGTTAAGAGTTTCAATTATCATTGATTTTATGCTTTTGGCTGTGAGCTGGGGTCTCCAGATTTTTTTCCCCTGTGCATTTCCCCTGCAGGCTTCAGGATGTGAACAGATCGCTCAGAGGGTGGCAAATGGGCCAATCCATTCCACAACTCCTCACCCGCCTGAGAGCATGTCATAAACAAGGAACTGCGTGGAAAACAAGCTTGTTAAATGACAATCAAAGCCCCTACGTTCAACGCATTCAGTGAAGCATTTATGTACACTGTCACGGTGATGTTATGCAAATAACTTCAATTGATTTTCAAACAACAAGACAGGATTTTACCCAGAACTGCTGTTAATATTCATCCTAACCAACAAACTGATGCCTGCAAATCGCTGTGAAAGGCAATTTCTGTTTATGAATTTGCCATTAAGCCAAGAAACCTGCAATAGCTGTGAACATAAGGTCACTTAATGGGTAAAAGCTGCTATTTTTGTGCCGTTTTGGAGATTACCATGTAAATTGGATGGGTAGGTACTTTGCTATTCTCACATGCTCTGTCATTCCCTGCTGGTAATCAGAGGATGAGGGATAGAGACACTGAATTGAGACAAGGGTCCTTACCTTAGGTATAGATAGATTGGAGAGTTGGGCAGAGAAATGGCAGATGGGGAGTTCAAATTGGGTAAATGCAAGGTGATGCATTTTGGAAGATCCAATTCAAGAGCAAACTATATGGTAAATGGAAAAGCCCTTGGGAAATGTGATGTACAGAGAGATTTGGGTGTTCAGGTCCACTGAGGTTGGCAACGCAGGTTGATAGAGTGATCAAGACAGTATATGACATGCTTTCCTTCAGCAGACAGGGTGGTGAGTACAAGAGTTGGCAGGTCATGTTACAGTTGTATTAGAATTTGGTTTGGCCACATTTGGAATACTGCATACAGTTCTGGTCATCTCATTACCAAAGGATGTGGATGCTTTGGAGAGGATGCAGAGGAGCTTCACTAGGATGTTGCCTGGTATGGAGGGTGCTAGCTATGCAGAGAGGTTGAGTAGATTCGGATTATTTTCATTAGAAACACGCAGGTTGAGGATGTACTTGTTTGAGGTCTACAAAATCATGAGAAGTGTAGACAGGGTGGATAGCAAGAAGCTTTTTCCCCAGAGTTGGGGGCTCAATTACTAGGGATCACACGCTCAAAGTGAGAGGGGAAAAGTTTAGGGGAGATAAGCATGGAAAGTTCTTCACGCAGAGGGTGGTGAATGCCTGGAACACGTTGCCAGTGGAGGTGGTAGGGACGGGAATGATAGCATCATTTAAGATGTATCTAGATAGGTACATGATTAAGCATAGAGCAAAAGGATACCGACTCTTAGAACATAGATGGCAGGTTTAGGTAGAGGATCTGGATCGGCGTAGCTTGGAGGGCTGAAGGGCCTGTTCCTGTCCTGTAATTTTCTTTGTACTTTGTTCTTAGATCGGAGGGAATATTGAGAAGGAGAGTCACCTGTTCTGCACCTCCTAAATGTACTGGAACACACAATGCTGACATCATCTTATCTATCAGATTGTACACAAGGTACATGATAAAGTGAGATTTAAATAAGGAAACTGGATTTCAAAAGAAAGACCTCTTAGTAACTGGATGAAGGGCTTTGCATTAGAATTTCACAGTCTAAGAAGAAGATCGTAAATTGATATTATACTTATTGGGATCTTAGGAAACCCTGGAGCTCTTTACAGTTAATTAAATACTTTTGAAGTGCAGGTATTGCTGGAATATGGGCAATGTGGCTGACAATTTGCATCCTGTAATGTAAATGTGTCCAAATAATCAATGTGGGCTGAGAGATAATTATCTGCCATAATTCTGCTGGTACCTGCCCTGTTCTTTCTCAAAGTAATGCCAAGGGATAGTCCTGCAGGGTCGCTGTCAGAATAAGGGGTTAGCCTTGAGGGAGTCAGGTCACTGATACATTTCCTCACTCAGAGAGTTGTGGATCTTTGAAATAATTTATGCCAGGGAGCTGAGGATGCTCGATCCTTCAGTATGTTCAAGACAGAGTCAATTGAAGATTAGGTACTGAGGGAATTAAGGGGTTCATGCACAGCACACGCTGATCAATTTGTGGTAGGAAATTAGCAATTATCCTATTTAATGACAGAGACAGTTTAATGACCCTCCCCAGCTCCTATTTCTAGGGTTTTATGATAGTTTAAACATATTTGAATAGGCAGATGAGGCCCTGGTTTAACATCTCACCAGGAAGTGATATGATTCAGTATAATTTATATCGATTAATAATTCTAATGTATCGGCTTAACATCTCACTGACAGGGCTGGGTCTTACCATGTTATGGAAAAGTGTTCATCGAGTTTTATAGAAGGTTTGTCTTGATGAGGCCTAGTGTGTTATTGCACATTATCATCCCAAAGTGTGGATCTCTTAGCTCTATCATTTGCTGCTTATGCAGTTTGCCATACAGGTAGTTCTGTTTGGGGGTTCCGGTGGGTTGACACCTCATTTTCAGGATTAGTGGTGCTGGAAGAGCACAGCAGTTCAGGCAGCATCCAAGATGCAGTAAAATCGACGTTTCGGGCAAAAGCCCTTCATCAGGAATAAAGGCAATGAGCCTGAAGCGTGGAGAGATAAGCTAGAGGAGGGTGGGGGTGGGGAGAAAGTAGCATGGAGTACAATGGGTGAGTGGGGGAGGGGATGAAGGTGATAGGTCTCATTTTCAGGTATGCCTGGTATTGCTCTTGACATGCCTTGCAACTTTCCATTGAACCAAACTATTCATTTGAGCTTGTCATTTCTGTTGATCCCCTGGCTTAGCAGTAATGGTGGAAAGGAGGATATGCTAGGCCATGAGGATGCAGACTGTGCTGGAGTACACTTCTTCAGCTGCTGATGACCCACAGCATCTCACAGATGCCCAGGCTTGAGTGGTTCAATCTATTTGAAGTGTGCCCCATTTAACACAATGATGGTACCACACAACACAATGGAGACTATTCCTAATGTGGGGGTAGGACTTGGTCTCCACAAGGACTGGACAATTGTCACACTTGCCGATAGTCATGATCAGAGGCATCTGTAGTCAACAGATTGGAAGGATGAGATCAAGCATGTTTCTCCCTCTTTTTGGTGCCCTCATTACCTGCCACAGACCCAGTTCTTTGGGACCTGACCAGTGGTAATGCTGCCAAGCAACTCTTGATGATGGACATTGAAGTCCCCCACCCAGAATACATTCTAAGTCCTTCTTACCCTCAGTCCTTCCTCCAAGTATTGTTCAACATGGAGAAGTACTGATTCTTAAGCTGAGGGAGAGGCAAATAAGCTCTGTGGGGACTTCCGCAAGTGGCAACTGGCGTGCAAATAAACAGCTTTTGCTTCAGAAGCTGCTCTCTTGCATGGGCCTTGGAGATCTGTGAAGTTGCAAAATAAATTACAGGGAGCATTGGTGGTGGTACATGGTCATCAGCAGGAGGTTTCCTTGGAGAAAGTGAGGACTGCAGATGCTGGAGATCAGAGTCAAGAGTGTGGTGCTGGAAAAGCACAGCAGGTCAGGCAGCATCCGAGGAGCAAGAGAATTGACATTTTGGGCAAAAGCCCTGCATCAGGAATGAAGCTGGGAGCTGCGGGGGTGAAGAGATAATTGGGGGGGGTGGGGCTGGGAGGAAGGTAGGTGGGAATGAGATAGGTTGATGAAGGTGGGGGTGATGGTGATAGGTCAGAGCAAATAGGTGGGAAGGAAGATGGACAGGTAAGACAAGTCATGAGGACAGTGCTGAGCTGGAAGGTTGGATCTGGGACAAGGTGGGGGAAGGGCAAGTGAGGAAACTGATGAAATCCACATTGATCACATGTGGTTGGAGAGTCCCAAGGCAGAAGATGAGGCACTCTTCCTCCAGGTGTCGGATGGTTAGGGTTTGGCAATGGTGGAGGCCCAGGGTCTGCATGTCCTTGGCAGAGTGGGAGGGGGAGTTGAAGTGTTTGGCCATGAGGCAGTAGGGTTGGTTGGTGTGGGTATCCTGGAGATGTTCTTTGAAGCATTCTGCAATTAGGCATCCTGTCTCCCCAGTGTAGTTCAAACATGGCCAAGGAGGTGTCCTTGCCCGTGTTTGAACTGATGCATTGAGATTTCTTGGGGTTTGGAGTCAATGCTGAAGACTTCCAGGGCAATGCCCATCCAACTGTATACCGCTGTGTTACAATCTCTGCTGGGCCTGTTCTGCCAGTGAGGTAGAACATATCCAAGGATCATAATGATGGTGTTTGTGTCATTGTTTGCAAGGTACGATACCATGAGTGCCATTATGTAAGGTTGATGCTTGGGAGACAGCTCTCCCAATTTTACCACAAGCCATCAGGTATTAGTAAGAAGGATTTTGCAGCATTAACAGGTCTTGGTTTGCAGCTGTCAGTTCCATTACGTAGGCCTATAGCAGCTTTCCTGCTGCTTATACAAGATAGATTGCTAACTTGGCCAAACAGCAAGGGATGTTGGGTATATTGGCCAAGTAAAACTCTGAAGTCACAAAAATCTAGACACAAAAAAAGTGCAAACACAGCAAACAGGTGCTAATGACATTAGAGTAATGTAAAAAAAGCAATAGTTATCCTCGAAAGACACATTCCCAACAATTTACCCACCAAACAAAGGAAGGCCCAGCCAGAAAGGCACCAGGTCCTGCTACACAAAGAAACAAACAGTTACAGCCCATCCAAATGATTGACAATTAAGTGAGTCTCCCTGATTGGCCAGAATAATAGGAAGTTCCAGAAAGCTATCTAAAAAGCTATAAAAACAGTGTTCACCGATCTCTGAGACCCTTGTGGACCTTCTAATTCCGGGCACATACATGTTCAGAACTAAAAACTGAATTGTGTCTTAACTTTGCTGCATTCCTCCACATTTAAAAGAACTTAACTTTGCTCTTCTATTTAAAACAGGTTTAAGCTACTTTTTAGATCAGTTCGACTTTAATAGAGCAGTCAGACAGGAATGGCAGAATGTCAGATTTTGAAGACTTCTCCGGGCTAATAAACATAGCAGCAGAAGATGCAGAAAGGATGGCACACAATAATCTTACTGTAAATGTCAGAAGTGTATTGCACCAGATCACAAAAACGGTTTTCTGCCCATCAAATCTATATTGAATAGACTCACTTCAGGATATTAAAAAGAAAATGGGAGGAGATTTCTAAACCTGAGTGGATGATAGCCAGGAAACGCACATGATTCCTTGTACCTGTCACATTCCCACCTACCTCCTCCCCACCCCAAGCTGTCTCCCATTTATCTCTTCATGCTCGCAGCTCCCAGCCTCATTCCTGATGAAGGGCTTTTGCCTGAAACGTCGATTCTCCTGCTCCTTGGATGCTGCCTGACCTGCTGTGTTTTTCCAGCACCACATTCTTGACTCTGATCTCCAGCATCTGCAGTCCTCACTTTCTCCAAGGGAACCTCCTGCAGATGACCATGTACCACCACCAATGCTCCCTGTAATTTCCTTTGCAACTTCACAGATCTCCAAGGCCCATGCAAGGGAGCAGCTTCTGAAGCGGAAGCTGTTTATTTGCACGCCAGTTGACACTTGCGGAAGTCCCCACAGAGCTTATCTGCCTCTCCCTCAGCTTAAAAATCAGATGGTGTAACAGGCCATGATCTGTACACCAGAAATCATAGGCTGGTTTCTGGCTGTTCTTTGAAAACTTGACTCATGACACCATTTTGCAGAACCATCCCCGAAGACATGAGAACAATACATCGCTCCTACAACAACACGCTAGGCAGTGAAGAGGACAATCAGAGACTCATGAAGACACACCTCCATGGAGTTTGGCAGGTTCAGGGCATACCTGACATTGTTCACCTGTGACAGAGGCCAAGATTGTGGTTTTGTGTTGCGCACTACATCATCCTGCTGTCCAGCAAAGACCCAGCCTTAACCTTGGTGAGGAACTCGACGAGATAGATGCATGTGTCAAAAAGGGTCGAGCTGGAAAAGCACAGCAGGTCAGGCAGCATCCGAGGAGCAGGAGAATCGACATTCGGGCATAAGCCCTTCATGAGGAATTCCTGCTCGACTCGCTTGCTCCTCGGATGCTGCCTGACCTGCTGTGCTTTTCCAGCGCCACCCTTTTCGACTCCGATTCTCCAGCATCTGCAGTCCTCACTTTCTTCAGGATAGATGAATGTCACATGGAGCTCATGTAACTGTGCCTTATTGAGATAATGAGGCAGCACAGTCCTGCCCCTGCTCAGTTAGCTAGAGATCACCTGATTGTTAAAGCTTTTGCTTCATAAATCTGCCAGACAGTTGTGTCTCCCTCCCTTTGTAACTCCCTACATCAATGTGTACCTCCCTCCCGTCCTATGTATGTCCCTTCACCTTAGTTTACCTCCCTCTGTATCTCCGTCCTCTGGTATCCTTCTCTCTCCCCCCGCATATATCTCCCCCTACCTTTGTATCTCTCCTGCATCCCTGTTTATCTCCCAATGTGCCTCACTCCCTACCTCTATATCTCCCTCCGCGTATATCTCCCAGTGTATTCCCCCGATTGTTCATCTCTCTCCCTGTGCATCAACCCTCCATGTATCTCCTCCCATGTATCACCTTCCCAATGTATCTTGCCTCCATGTATCCCCCCCCCCGCCCCCCCGGATATACACCCTGACTATCTCCCTCCCTGTATATCTCTCTCCCTCCTTATACATCTCTCTATGTATGATCTCTTCATCCCTGTGTATCTCTCATGGATGTGTATCTCCCTTCCTTGTGTATCAATGTTGTGTATCTCCCTCCCCCCCCTACACATCCCTTGTATCTCCCTCCCTGTGCATTTCCCCCCCCCCCCCACCCCCACAAACCAAGTATCTTCCTTCCTGTATAACTGCTTCTCTGTCTATTTCATTCCCTCCCAAAATAATAAGGCTGCTGATGAATATGTAAAAAATGGCTTTTATTTCCAAATAGAAACATTTTGCAGAGTCATAAAGTCATAGAGTTGTACAGCATGGAAACAGACACTTGGGTCCAACACGTCCATGCCAACCAGATATCCCAACCCAATCTAGTCCCACCTGCCGGTGCCCGGCCCATATCCCTCCAAACCCTTCCTATTCATATACCCATCCAAATACCTTTTAGATGTTGCAATTGTACCAGCCTCCACCACATCCTCTGGCAGCTCATTCCATCACGTACCACTCTCTGCGTGAAAAAGTTGCCACTTAGGTCTCTTTTATATCTTTCCCCTCTCACCCTAAACCTATGCCCTCTAGCTCTGGACTCCCCAACCCCAACTTTGTCTATTTATCCTATCCATGCCCCTCATAATTTTGTAAACCTCTATAAGGTCACCCCTTAGCCTCCGACACTCCAGGGAAAACAACCCCAGCCTGTTCAGCCTCTCCCTGTAGCTCAGATCCTCCAACCCTGGCAACATCCTTGTAAATCTTTTCTGAACCCTTTCAAGTTTCACAACATCTTTCTGATAAGGAGGAGACCAGAATTGCACGCAATACTCCAACAGTGGCCGGACCAATGTCCTGTACAGCCGCAACATGACCTCCCAACTCCTGTACTCAATACTCTGACCAATAAAGGAAAGCATACCAAACGCCTTCTTCACTATCATATGTCATGTATCACCAGCATTGCTTATTTGTGATTCTTTGACAGTGTTGACGTGAAATAAAAACATTTCGAAGACTGTACAAACAATGCAAAAGTGTGTCATAAACATTTGAATGGTCAGCGAAACAGTACCAGAAAATAACGCACACAAAAAGCAGTGGGAAATGATGTGATACAGTGTAAATCAAAACTTTGAAACCCTCATAAACAAATAGTGCATTACGGAAAGTGAACCCTGAGATGAGAAAGTGCCACACAATCTCCCCGATGTAATGATACCCAAGCAGTGAATGGCTTACAGTAAGACTGTGAGGTGAGGTGATATGGACCCTCGCTCTCACTACATTTTTCCTTTCTTTGTGAACGGGATTCCTCTGTCCTGAACGTAAGATCGGGCTGTGCGTTGGGCTGTACCTGGTCGGGGGTGGGGGGTAAGGGGCTGTTCTTGATCAGACACTGCCATCCCAGCTGGAAGTGACGGCTGGACGTTCTGCAGATACAGCTTCTGAAACATAGACTGCTGTCTCGGAGAATCAGAGCCTGCCTGTAACTCTGCTAAAGTGGTCCTGAGAGGGTCCGATGGACTGCATCAGATCTGTTCGCATCTGAAGGGATGAAGCTGAATGCTTTCTAACTGTGACACATACATTTGCTAAAGTAGCTCTGTATAATCCTGAAGTCCCTCTTCACAGGTCTGGCAGTGATACTGCTGATGTGGGGACAGATGATCCTGAGCTGACGCGTCCACAGATCCATCACCTCCCTCTGATGGAAGGGCCAACACTGCAGCAAGTTCATTCTCACATATTGCACTCTCCCGAGTGACAGACCCGGCTGCAGTGTGGAAATCATTGTCTGCATCATGTGTCCTCAGACAGCTGTCCCTCCTCCACTAGAGATACAACATCACGGTCACCTCTGTTTCGTCCACAGCACTTTCTTGGCTGTCAGGATGTGAAGGCAATAGAGACACATTGTCAGCAGCAGTCACGATAGTCTCTGTCAGAAGACAGAAATAAACAATCATTACCACAAAATCAATCAGCCAAGCATTACCTATGAGTATAGGAGTTGGGACGTCATGTTGAGGTTGTACAGGCTGTTGGTGAGGCCATGAAGCCGGGTGGAAACAGTTTAAGGAGTGCTCTACCACAACAACACCCCACCACCCCTTCCCACAATCCCCCTCTGCTCCAGTAAAATGGAGCCTGTGGGAGTCACATGGGTCTGTACAGCCACACACAGACTCACCCTGAGAGTCATCCTCATTTGCGAGGGACAGCCAATGATGATGACTGTGTGCAGTTCTGGTCGCCCTGCTATAGGAAATAATTTATTAAATTGGAAAGGGTTCAGGACATTGGAAATGTTCCCAGGAATAGAGAGTTTGAATTACAAGTATAGGCTTCATTTTTCACTCCCATGATGTGGAGGTGCTGGTGTTGGACTGGGGGGGATAAGGACACAAGCCACATGACACCAGGTTATAGATCAACAAAGAACAAAGAAAATTTATGCCCAGGAACAGGCCCTTCGGCCCTCCAAGCCTGAGCCAATCCAAATGTACTGTCTAAACCTGTCGGTCAATTCCTAAGCATCTGTATCCCTTTGCTCCCCACCTACTCATGCATCTGTCCAGACGCATCTTAAATGAATCTACCATGCCTGCCTCTACCACCTCTTCTGGCAATGTGTTCCAAACGCCCACCACCCTCTGTGTGAAATACTTGCCGCGTGTATCCCCATTAAACTTTCCACCTCTCACCTTGAAAGCATGACCTCTGGTTATTGAATCCTTCACCCTGGGAAAAAGCTTGTCTCTATCCACCCTGTCTATACCCTTCATGATTTTGTAAACCTCAATCAGGTTCCCCCCTCAATCTCCTTTTTTTCTAGTGAAAATAAACCTAACCTACTCAACCTCGTCCAAAGGGTTTATTTAAAATCACAAGCTTTTGGAGTGCTGCTTGTTCCTCAAGTGAAGTGAGAGAGAAGCACACAGACACAGAATTTATAGGCAGAGCGATCACAGGCAGAGAGTTAAGCGATCATACAGATGGTGTGAGTGGAGCTCATTCCTGATGAAGGGCTTATGCCCGAAACGTCGAATTTCCTATTCCTTGGATGCTGCCTGACCTGCTGTGCTTTAACCAGCAACACATTTTCAGCTGAGTGGAGTGTTGCCAGGCTGAATGACGAGTCTCCGCAGATGATCAAGAGTGTCAGATGGTGTGAGTAAAGTATCAACAGCTGAATAACAAGTGATGGGATGACCTATGATCTAATTAATTCAGGCAAAAAGATAATTACAAAAAGTTAAAAATAAGGTGGTGCTGGAGACGAACAAATGGCTGGAATAACATGATAGGTATAAGAGTCACATGCCGAGGGTCTAACCAAAGTAACAAGTAATCCAAAATTGTACAAACTAATTAAGGTAGAGAGATCATAGCAAAGTATCAAGGTGATGGCGTCAAAACAGGAGAGTAAGGAAGATTTTACAGATACAGAACAGTGTGGTGGGGTCACATGTAGCACGACATGAACCCAAGATCACAGTTGAGGCCATCTTCATGGGTACAGAACTTGGCTTTCACTTTCTGCTCAGCGATTCTGCCTTGTTTTCTATCTCAAAGACTGCCTTGGAGGGCGTTTACTCAAAGATTGGATGCTGAATGCCCTTGACCGCTGAGGTGTTCCCCAGCTGGGAGGGAATGTTCCTATCTGGCGATTGTTGTGCAGTGTCCATTCATCTGTTGTCATGGCGTCTGCATGGTCTCGCCAATGTACCTGGCCTTGGGCAGTCCTTGCCTGCAGTATATGAGGTAGACAACATTGGCCGAGTCACATGAGTATCTGCCCTGTACGTGGTGGGTGATGTCCCCAAGTATGATGATGGTATCTATGTCGATGATCTGGCATGTCTTGCTGATGTCATGTATTTCAGCCATATGGGTTGTCTCCAGCACCACCTTATTTTTAATATTTTGCAATTATCTCTCTGCCTCAATTAATCAGACTATACCTCGTCCATTCACCTACTTTTCAGCTGTTTACTTGCACAGTCTGACATTCTTGATCACCTGCAGAGATTTATAATTCAGCATGTTGACACTCCACTGACACTATTTGTATGATCTTTTGATCTCTCTCTGCCTATTGATCTCTCTGCCTATAAATCCTGTGCTTGTATACTTTTCCTCACTTCACCTGACAAAGGGGCAATGTTCCAAAAGCTTGTGATTTCAAATAAACCTGTTCGACTATAACCTGGTGTCATGTGACTTCTTCCTGCAGCGTAGGACGTTTGCAGGTTTATAAAATCATGAGAGGTGTAGAATGGCCGAATAGCAATGGTCTTTTCCCTAGGGTTGGGGAATTTAAAACTAAGGGGCATAGTTTTAAGATAAGTGGAGAAATAGTTGAAAGGGACACAAGGGGCAACTTATTCACTCAGAGGGTGATGCATATGTGGAATGAGCTGCCAGAAGAAGTGGTAGATGCAGGTATAGTTACAACATTTAAAAGACATTTGAACAGGCACACAAATAGGAAAGGATTAGAGGGATCTGGGTTAAATGCAGGCAAAAGGGATTAGTTCAGTTTGGGAAACTTGGTCAGCATAGGTGGGTTCAACTGAAGAGTCTGTTTCCGTACCGTATGATTCTGGCTCTACTCAGCTGATTGACTGAAGCTGCACTGGTCACAATGAGATTTCCCAGGTCAGGTATTAGCTCAGTCCTCCTGCTCTGACAGCTCCTTGATACACACCATTCTCCCACCAGTCAAAGAATATTCACCATCATAGCGCACGCACTTCACCAAGAGAGAGGCATGAAGCCTGAATTAATTATTTTACCAATGCTTTGAAAGACATACAATTGAAATAAAATCCCCTGAATGAAAATAAAAGAATGATGGCACTATCTGAGACATCTTCACACCACATGCATTTTATGATATCTCGTAAAACAGTAAATAACATTGGCATTTCAGCATCCGACATTTTAACTGTGAGGGTCAGATGAAGTTACAGCCATCTCCAAGACAACGGCATTTTACAATCTCTTTGCCACAACCAATTCACAAAGCAGGAATTTAGGTTTTACAAAGAAAAGTCTTGAAGAGATTTGTACATTTTTAAACATAGCAATACTTATCTTTGAGGCTCTTATTATATCATGTCACTTCTAACAGCACATTTCAGTTACCCGAGGAAGTGCAACATTCATGGACAGAAGGTTGGATAGTTCCTTCCATTCAGCTCCATGAACTTTCCTTGCTGGTGTAGCCACAGAAAGACCAAACCTTCTACTCCACCTTCACTCCTCTTAGAATCATAGAGTCATAGAGATGTACAGCATGTAAACAGCACGGCCCAACTTGTCCTTGCCGACCAGATATCTCAACTGTCAGCACCCAGCTCATATCCCTCCAAAACCTTCCTATTCATATTACCATCCAGATGCCTTTTAAATGTTGCAATTGTACCAGCCTCCACCACTTCATCTGGCAGCCCATTCCAAACACACACCACCCTCTGCGTGAAAAGGTTGCCTCTTAGGTCTCTCTTATATGTTTCCCCTCTCACCCTAAACCTATGCCCTCTAGTTCTGAACTTCTTATTCTATCCATGCCCCTCATGATTTTATTAACCTCCATAAGATTACCCCTCAGCCTCTGATGCTCCAGCGAAAACAGCCCCAGCCTGTTCAACCTCTCCCTAGAGCTCAAATCCTCCATACCTGGCAACATTCTTGTAAATCATTTCTGGACCAACAAACATCTGCAGTTTCATTGGTGATATTCTGGCACTGCCTCATCACTGTGATCTCTTGACCATACTGTGCCAATGGAACATGTGGCATCAGAACGTTACCAACAGACTCACTTAATCATTATAAAACAAGTTAAAAACACAGACAAAGAACTCACTAAATTAGACAAAACTTAGATTCATTTCCAAACCTTGCCTTTCACATGTTAATGTGAAAAATCAATTCAATTGGCAATATCAAGACATTTGCATTTCACCATTAAGCTATGCTTAACTTCTAATATTAATAGTTAAAAGTAAACTATATTCAGACTACATAGATTGTGTCTTAGACATAAAATAAACTGTTAACTCACCTGAGAAAAGCTGCAGCAGGTATTTCAAGTCGATTGGGAGTATGTCATTGACCTTAAGAGGTGTTCACTCCTGTATCTTGAGTCCAATGCCTGAACTCAGCTATCACTCCTCCAAAGGTGGGGGGTGTCAACCGGGCGGAGATTGTTTGTTTCCAGCGTCTTCTCCATATGCTTTGAGGAAAGGTCTTTGTTGTCGTTCCAACACTGGCTCCAAGGATGTTCCTGAAGTGGAATCCAGGTCAGAGATACAATTCTAATGGAAGTTTCTAGCTTATTCAACCTTTTCAGGCATTTGGTTCCTTGCAGCAGCAGATCCAGCCCTGTGTTACAGTGTATGCTTGCTCATACCTCATATCAAAGAAGACTTCAGGAAGTCTCTTTGTGACAGAAAACAAATTTTCCTCCATTACCTTTATTAAACCATTTAAACAAACCTCTTCAAGGGCGGTAAGTAAGACTCTATGAGAAGGGCACTTCCTGGTTTATCTGACAGTTTCTCATAATAAACCATTAAGTTGTTTCTATAGACAGTTGGGGGTTGGGCAAGTTGGTTTGGAACAAGCGATGACTCCTACATCCCATGACTGAGGCAAAATAAATTGAATTCTCCAATTTAATTAGCACCTTTTAGAGGGTTCCAGGCAGAAAGGATGACCAGCTGAATCTTCAATCTCCCAGCCAGTTTCTTCAGAATTTGTTATATCAGGGATTCTGTAGCATGCCAAATAAGCTAGAATAGTGAATGTCAATACAAAAAATCTGGTCCTATAATTTCCCAGGAGGCCTAGAACCTCTAAAGGGATGTGCTTTTGTGACATGCAAAGGGGTAGCCAAAAGTAAAGCCTTGACTCCAAGTCCCCAGGCCCTATCTCAATCCATCCTTTGTCAGTGTACTCACTCATTGTTCTAGAAGGGTTGCCTCATTTCAACCCTTCTGGATCAATATCCAAGAAAAATGGGGCTCAAGTACCAGCAGTTCCAGTTCCAGGATAAAAGACAGGCCATTTAGGACTGAAGGCAAGGAGGATTTTCTTCACTCTGAGACTGAAGAATCTTTGGAATTTTCTATCTAGATAGCTGTGGGAGTTCAATCATTGAACATGTTCAAGACAGAAGTAGACAGACTTGTGAATACTAGTGATATGAAGGTCTATGGAATAGTGGAGTGAAACACCAAATGGGCGAAATACCTTGTTTCTGTTTCTTTAGATTAGATTACTTACAGTGTGGAAACAGGCCCTACGGCCCAACAAGTCCACACCGACCTGCCGAAGCGCAACCCACCCATACCCCTATATGTACCCCTTACCTAACACTACGGGCAATTTAACATGGCCAATTCACCTGACCCGCACACCTTTGGACTGTGGGAGGAAACCGGAGCACCCGGAGGAAACCCACGCAGACACGGGGAGAATTTTCTCAGTTCCTATTTCCTCAGTTCTTGCTTCATTTTGTAGGAGTGAGTACATAGTTATAGAAACTATCAATTGGATAGGTGCAGTTCCAACAATACTCAAGAAGCTTGACACTATCCAGGACAGAGCAGACTGCTTGATTTGCACCACATCCACAATCATGCATTCCCTCCACTGCTAACAGCAGCAGCAGCATATATTATCTATAGGATGTACTGCATAAATACACCAAAGGTCCTTACGGAGCACCTTCCAAGTCAATGATCACTTCCATCTGGAAGGACAAGGACAATAAATACATGGGAACACCACCACTTGCAATTTACCTTCCAAGCCACTCACCATCCTGAGTTGGAAATATATCACCATCCCTTCATTGTCGCTGGGTCAAAATCCTGGAACTCCCTCCCTAACAGCTGGGACTATTTATAGTACATAGATCACAATGATTCAAGAAGGTACCTCACCGTCACCTTCTCAAGGGCAACTCAGGATGAGTAATCAATGCTGGCCAATCATGAGCACCCACTTACTATGAGTGAATAAACAAAAGTGGCTGTGAGCTTAATTATTTACAGGGTGCTGAGAAAGTGCTTCAGACAGATTGAGATTGACATGATAGTGCACAATATGGCACTCTTTTCAGGCAACAACTTTGTGTCTATCACCAGCCCCTGCTGCCAACTCCACTATATAGTGTTGGAAAGGGGTACACTGCCTCTTGATTGCAACATCCTTTGACTCTTCGCAGATGTGTGTGGCTTTGATAGACTGGGCAGCCTCATGAGTGTTCATGAAGTGTTTTCACAAATCCCAACCCTTTGCCTTGCGTGATTCAATAGGATTCTCTGGGTCTGATGAATAGTAGACCAATTTCAAGTCCAACTGCTTACAGAGAAAGAGGCTGCATAATACCACATGCAATTACTTTAGCATCAAGGTGTAAGCATCAAGTTGATTGAGTAGCAAAAATTGAAAGATCTCAGCCAAAGTACCAAATCCCAGAAAACGCTCTTTAGAATATATAAGTAATAGTGAATCAGCTCTCTTCCAATGTAGTCTTTCCTTGAAGTGACTTTCATTTAATTTCATTTGGAAAATGTTTTTGCTGTAGAGTAGTGAGAAATAAATTAATTCTTGGCTTCAATTGAAGGAACGTTGTTTGTCAAGGAGGAGGATTATTTTTAGCTGTAGCTTTTCCTTTAAGAATAGAAAAAATGCACTCATGCTGTCTGAAGCACATGAAGCACATTGTTTATATATATATATATCCTTTTGCATTTAATCCTCTTAAAATTTAAAATTCTTGAGGAGACATGTTGTTAAAATATTAATGTGAATGCAATTAAATAGACACAAGGAACTTCCTGGAAACTGAAACCATGGCATTGACGCGATTTCTCGCCAAGTGTACTTCCATTTCCGAATTATGGTTAAAGTGTGTTCAAGATTTTTGGAGGGCATGTTACATGTTGCTAAATGACAACGGAAGTCTAAAAGGTAAGCACATTACAAGCTATAAGGCCAGACCAAAGTGATCAGAGAGCTTTCACATCACCATTATAAAAATATTGATTTTAAAATTGGATACGGGAAAACATGAGATATTTCTGCAGCACATTTAGTGGTCTTAAATTACCAGCTCACAGTAGGAATCGTGAGGAATTTAAAAGGAAAGTTTTACTATCTCTTACAGGCTTTTGACCCCAGCTGGATAATTTGCATGTATACATTTCTCTTGATATTTCTTGCTATTTCTCCTTGCTGGAAGATTTAATCAGTTTGGTTTGTCAATGTGCTTGATAACAGGCTTAAGAATTATAAAACAATTTTTAGTATAAACAACTGTAAGGAACTCTTTCCAAACAATTAATGTCCTAACTTGAACTGGATGTCATTTCAATAAACACTCAAATTTTATCGTTTTGCTACTACAGAGTAAAGGATCTCTGATGATTTTAATAATAGCCAGAGAGCATGTGTGTGAGGTACTGTATCATAACAATGTCAAATCACATTCAACGGGGGCCTGAGTGTATTAGGTTTCAGAGACATCCTCTCTTGATTGATTCTGTATATAATTTATAGAACGTAGGCTACCTTCCAATAATGCTATCATATGACAATCACTGCTCTGTCAGCTGTGCCTCCATTGGCAGCATTTTTTTCTTTCCTGAGTCTATAGGCACTTGGGAGACATCAGCCCATAACTGAGGGTGGCAGACAGATGAGGGAAATAGGGCATCCTATAGGACACTAGTGCTGATATTCGGATGGTAGATCCACCGAGGGAACTGAGTACCACTGGAGAAGAGAAAAGAGCTGAGGGGCACCTTGAAAAGGAACCTTCGGTGTTGACAAAGTACTGTGAGCAGTCTCAGGATGGAAGGTTGAACCCTTCAGATGTGCCCCTGCACCTGACCCTGTTTGACCTGGACAGCATAGTGGCTCAGTGGTTAGCAATGCTGCCTCACAGTGCCAGGGACCTGGGTTCGATTCCAATGAACACAGGCGACTGTCTGTGTGGACTTTGCAGTAGAGCCATACAAGATAATCAGAGGGGTGGACAAGGAGAGCCTTTTTCCAAGTTTGGGAATGGCAAACACGAGGGGACACAACTTTAAAGTGAGGGGAAATAAGTATAAGACAGATGTCAGAGGTAGTTTCTTTACTCAGAGAGTAATAAGGGTATGGAATGCTTTGCCTGCAACTGTAGTAGATTTGCCAAGTTTAAGTGCATTTAAGTCGTCATTGGACAGGCATATTGATGTACATGGAATAGTGTAGGTGGGATGGGCTTCAGATTAGTATGACAGGGTGGCGCAACATCGAGGGCCATAGGGCCTGTACTGCGCTGTAATGTTCTATGTTTGATTTTCCCCATGTCTGCAATGGGCTTCTTCAGATGCTTCGGTTTCCTCCCACAATCCAAAGATATGCAGGTTAGGTACATTAGTCAGAGGAAATCTAGAGTAATAGGTTAGGGGAAATGGGTCTGGGTGAGTTAGTCTTCGGAGGTCAGTGTGGATTTGTTTGGCCAAATGGCCTGTTTCTACACTGAAGAGATTCCATGATTCATTGTAGCCACTAAATGCTGTCAATTAACTCAGCAACCTACAGCCCACCAACCTCCCAATAGGGTAAGGGGTGGGTATAGTGATACCGCATTCTCCAAACAGCGTCACGAAAGTTGCGAAAGGACCATTGACTGGGGTCACAATTAGTTAATGGTTCCATGGTACAGACTCAATTGGACCCCACTCCCTGGAAAGTCAGCAGGTAGTGGTTAGCATCAGAGAGCTGTCCTGATGGGGTCTCCCATTGTTTTCTACACCACCCCACCCCATCCCCATGCTCTCAGAAACATTTCTACACCTGGAAAATTGTGTCAGGTGAATGTGAAAGACCCCATAGCACTATTCGAAGGAGAATGGCAGGAGTTCACAATAAAATCCTAGCCAATGCTTTAGTTATCCATATACATAGCTAATCATAATCTGATCCTGGCCTCATTGCTACTGCGGGACCTTACAGTGTACAAATTGGTTTCAGCATTTACAATTACTGAAGAATGACTGTATGCAAACCCTTTCATTGCTCCTGGCTGTGTGCGGTTGTGTTTAAGTACTGGAAGCTGAATGGTACAGTGCCAAAGTCCCTTCCTTTGAGCCAGGAGGACTGGGTTCAAGTCCCACCTGCTCCAGCGGTTGTAATAAAATCTCTGAACACCCTGGTTAGAAAATATGAGGTGCTGAATGTCAGAAAGTACTGTTTTTGTTGCTGCTGCTACTACAACAGCAATGTCTATAAATCACAACAAGCTCTTTGTATTTTCTGTCACTCAGGGGATTTTCCCCAAGAAAATATCTTCCCTTGGATATTCAATGCTGTTGTCACCCACAGTTAGATAGCGTCTGGAGTACTGTGAGCAGCTCTGCGCACGACACCTTAGGAGTTCTATAGTAGCCTTGGAGGCAGTGATAGGGTGAAATACCAAAATGAGATCTGGACTTCAAGAAACAAATTACAGGAAAGTTAAAATAAAATAGGGCTGTATTCCCTGGAATTTAAAAGGGCAAGGGCTGACTTGGTCAACATCTTCAAGATATTTATGGGAATAGAAAACATAAATTTCGGGATTCAGGAGTGTAAGACCAGGATTGGGAGGAGAGGATAAAGCAACCCACTTGATTGACACCATATCCACTAGCAGTCCATCCCTCCATCACTGATGCATATGAGTATTAGTATGAAACATCTAAAAGGTGCAGTGCAACAACTCACCAAGGACCCTTAGGGGGAGGGTGTGCAGCCAGAAGTCGTGGTGCACATTGGTACCAACGACATAGGTAGGAAGAGGGGTGGGGAGGTCATTCAGGAGCTCAGGGAGTTAGGCTGGAAGCTAAAAGCTAGAACGGACAGAGTCGTCATCTCTGGGTTGTTGCCGGTGCCACGTGACAGTGAGGCAAGGAATAGGGAGAGAGTGCAGTTGAACTCATGGCTGCAAGGATGGTGTAGGAGGGAGGGCTTCAGATATTTGGACAATTGGACTGCATTCTGGGGAAGGTAGGACCTGTACAAGCAGGACGGGTTGCACCTGAACCAGAAGGGTACTAATATCCTGAGAGGTAGGTTTGCTAGCACTCCTCGGGGAGGGTTTAAATTAATTTGGCTGGGGATTGGGATCCGGACTTGTAGTCCAGCAAGTAGGTTAGCTGTTTTTCAGGATGTCCCAAGAATGTAGGGAGGCTGTGGAGAAGGTAGCACTGACAGGGAATACTTGCGGATACAGAGATGGACTCAAGTGTGTATACCTCAACGCAAGAAGTATCAGAAATAGTGGTGAACTTAAGGCGTGGATTGGTACTATGATGTTGTGGCCATCACGGAAACGTGGATAGATGAGGGACAGGAATGGTTGTTGGAGGTTCCTGGTTACAGATGTTTCAGTAAGATTAGGGAGGGTGGTAAAAAAGGAGGGGGTGTGGCATTGCTAATTAGAAATGGTATAATGGCTGCAGATAGGCAGTTCGAGGGGGATCTGCCTTTGGAGGTAGTATGGGCTGAGGTCAGAAATGGGAAAGGAGCAGTCACCTTGTTGGGTGTTTACTATAGGCCCCCCAATAGCAGCAGAGATGTGGAGAAACAGATTGGGAAACAGATTTTGGAAAGGTGCAGAAGCCACAGGGTAGTAGCCATGGGCGATTTCAACTTCCCAAATATTGATTGGAAGTTCTTTAGATCAAGTAGATTGGATGGGGCGGTGTTTGTGCAGTGTGTCCAGGAAGCTTTTCTAACTCAGTATGTAGATTGTCCGACCAGAGGGGAGGCCATATTGGATTTGGTACTCAGTAACGAACCGGGACAAGTGATGGGCTTGTTAGTGGGTGAGCATTTTGGTGATGGTGACCACAATTCTGTGACTTTCACCTTGGTTATGGAGAGAGATAGGTGCGTGCAACAGGGTAGGTTTTACAATTGGGGGAAGGCTAAATATGATGCTGCAAGACAGGATCCGAGGAGCATAAGTTGGGAGCATAGGCTGTCAGGGAAGCATGTCATTGAAATGTGGAACCTTTTCAAGGAACAGATACAACGTGTCCTTGATATGTATGTACCTGTCAGGCAGGAAATAGATGGTCGTGTGAGGGAACCTTGGTTGACGAGGGAGGTTGAATGTCTAGTAAAGAGGAAGAAGGAGGCTTACATAAGGTTGAGGAAACAAGGTTCAGACAGAGCATTGTTGTGATACAGGATAGCCAGGAAGGAGCTGAAGAAAGGGATTTGGAGAGCTAAGAGAGGGCATGAAAAATCTTTGGCGGGTAGGATCAAGGATAACCCCAAGGCCTTTTATGCATATGTGAGAAACATGAGAATGACAAGAACGAGGGTAGGTCCGATCAAGGACAGTAGTGGGAGACTGTGTATTGAGTCGGAAGAGATAGGAGAGGTCTTGAATGAGTACTTTTCTTCAGTATTTACAAATGAGAGGATCCGTGTTGTTGAAGAGGAGAGAATGAAACGGACTGGTAAGCTGGAGGAGATACTTGTTGGGAAGGAAGATGTTTTGGGCATTTTGAAAAACTTGAGGATAGACAAGTCCCCCGGGCCTGACGGGATATATCCTAGGATTATGTGGGAAGCAAGAGAGGAAATTGCAGAGCTGTTGGCAATGATCTTTTCGTCTTCACTGTCAATGGGGATGGTACCAGGGGACTGGAGAGTAGCGAATGTTGTGCCCCTTCAAAAAAGGGAATAGGGATAACCCCGAGAATTACAGGCCAGTTAGTCTTACTTCGGTGGTAGGCAAAGTAATGGAAAGGGTACTGAGGGATAGGATTTATGAGTATCTGGAAAGACACTGCTTGATTAGGGACAGCCAGCACGGATTTGTGAGGGGTAGGTCTTGCCTTACAAGTCTTACTGAATTCTTTGAGGAGGTGACCAAGCATGTGGATGAGGGTAGAGCAGTGGATGTAGTGTACATGGATTTTAGTAAGGCATTTGATAAGGTTCCCCATGGTAGGCTTATGCAGAAAGTCAGGAGGCATGGGTTAGTGGATAGAGTTGGATAGAGAACTGGCTAACCGGTCGAAGTCAGAGAGTGGTGGTAGATGGTAAATATTCTGCCTGGAGCCCAGTTACAAGTGAAGTTCCGCAGGGATCAGTTCTGGGTCCTCTGCTGTTTGTAATTTTTATTAATGACTTGGAAGAGGGAGTCGAAGGGTGGGTCAGTAAATTTGCAGACGAAACGAAGATTGGTGGAGTTGTGGATAGTGAGGAGGGCTGTTGTCGGCTGCAAAGGGACTTAGATATGGTGCAGAGCTGGTCTGAGGAGTGGCAGATGGAGTTCAACCCTGTCAAGTGTGAGGTTGTCATTTTGGAAGGACAAATAAGAATGCGGAATATAGGGTTAACAGTAAGGTTCTTAGTAAGGTGGAGGAGCAGAGGGATCTTGGGTTCTATGTTCATAGATCTTTGAAAGTTGCCACTCAGGTGGATAGAGCTTGTAAGAAGGCCTATGGTGTATTAGCGTTCATTAGCAGAGGGATTGAATTCAAGAGTCATGAGGTGATGTTGCAGCTTTACAGAACCTTGGTAAGGCCACATTTGGAGTACTGTGTGCAGTTCTGGTCGCCTCACTTTAGGAAAGATGTGGAAGCTTTAGAGAGGGTGCAGAGGAGATTTACCAGGATGTTGCCTGGAATGGAGAATAGGTCGTACTAGGATAGGTTGACAGTGCTAGGCCTTTTCTCATTGGAACGGCGAAGGATGAGGGGTGACTTGATAGAGGTTTATAAGATGATCAGGGGAATAGATAGAGTAGACAGTCAGAGACTTTTTCCCCGGGTACAACAGAGTGTTACAAGGGGACATAAATTTAAGGTGAAGGGTAGAAGGTATAGGGGGGATGTCAGGGGTGGGTTCTTTACCCAGAGAGTGGTGGGGGCATGGAATGTGCTGCCTGTGGGAGTGGCAGTGTCAGAATCATTGGTGACCTTTAAGCGGCAATTGGATAAGTACATGGATAGGTGCTTAAGCTAGGACAAATGTTCGGCACAACTTCGTGAGCCGAAGGACCTGTTCTGTGCTGTGTTGTTCTATGTTCTATGACTCTGTGACAGCTGTTTTCAAACCTGTGAAACATAGAAAGCCAAGAGCAATAGAGATATGGCAACATCATCATCCGCAAGTATCCCTCCAAGTCACTCACTATCCTGACTTGGAAGTATATCGCTGTTCCTTTAAGGTAATTGGGTCAAAATCCTGGAGCTCCCTTCCTAAAAGCCTAACAGTAATGTGGGTGCTCCTACATTCCAAGGAATGCAGTCATTCAAGAAGGTAGTTCACCATCACCTTCTGCACGGCGATTAGGGTTAGATGCTGAGTCCAACCGGCAACGCGTCAAGGAACAAATGACACTAAATATTAAGTATATAAAATCACATTCTTGTTCATAGGCTTTCAGAAGTCTTTGACAGGAAAATAAACCTGATAGAAACCTAAAAATACTACAGCATCTTTCAATGCTTATTCACACAGAAGTGGGACATTCTGTCAAGTGTGATCCATGTTGAATAATATGTCCTTTCTTATCACTGATTATTGCCACAAACAAATGGCTATGCTGCTCCTTGAGGGAAGAATGGAGAATGCTGTGAGTAGAACTCAGAAGGTCAATTCCAACATAATACTTTCTAGATCGTGGCCGGGCTGATGCAAATCCGAGGACATCCTTCCCTCAGGTAAATGAAATCGTATTGGAGGAATAATCATTCTGAACATCTCAGGTAGTTACTGGTTAAAAAGTCATGAGCAACTTACCTACTCTTTCCCTCAGTTAACCTAAAGAAATCGAAAGAGAGATTTCAGTTGTGAGAGATGTCAGTTCCATGTAAGTCAGGAGATGTAACCTTTGACATGGATGCCATGTAATTGCGGCAATGCATTTTTTGATCACCCTGTAACATTTGAAGATCTCAATTTGACATCTTGTGTCATGGTCAGGATGGGAGCTGTTGAGTCATTAAATCCACAATGAAGGATTCCCCAGACTCACTGTATCACCATGGTAACAGCTAGAAATGATGGCAGCTGCAATAAAATATACAACCTGTTTCTCCACCATTGAAATCAATAGGCCCTAGCATGTGCATTCAGTAATCTAATTTGAAGCAGGTCACAAAGAAAATCCTTGGGTGACAATAATTCAACATTTCATTTTATTGAGTCATTGAGGCTTCTAGCGCAGAAACTGACCTTGGGTCCGAGTGATCAATGCCAACCAAGTTTCCCAAACTAAACTAGTCCCAATTGCCTGTGTTTGGCTAATATTTCTCTAAGCCTTTCTTATTCATGTGCCTGTCCAAATGTCTTTTAAATGTTGTAACTACACCTGCACCTATCACTTCCTCTGGCAGTTTATTCCACACACAAATCACTCTCTGTGTGAAAACGTTGCCTGTCAGGTCCCTTTTAAATCTTTCTTGTCTCACCTTAAAAATATGCCCCCTTGTTTTGAACACTTAGGGAAAAGACTTTTGCTATTCACCTTTTCTAGGCCCCTCATGATTTTATAAACCTCTATAACATCATCCCTCAACCTTCTATGCTCCATTGAAAAGGTCCAAGCCTATTCCAGTCTATTTTTATAACTTAAACCCTTTATTCCCAAAAACGTCCTGTTTTTGTTTCTGAACCCTCTCCAATTTCATAACATTCTTCCCATAACAGGGCAACCAAAACTGCACGCAGTACTCCAAAAGAGGCCTTACCAACTTCCTGTACAACCTCAATGTGACGTCCCAGCGCCTATATTCAAAGGTCGAAGCAATAAAGGCAAGTGTGCTACTCATTTTCTTAACCAGGCGAAAGTGAGGACTGCAGATGCTAGAGATCAACATCAAGATTAGAGTGGTGCTGGAAAAGTACGGCAGGTCAGGTAGCATCCGAGGACCAGGAAAATCGATTTTGCCCGAAACGTTGATTTTCCTGGTCCTCAGCTGCTGCCTGACCTGGTGTGCTTTTCCAGCACTTTCTTAACCACCCTGTCTCCCTGTGATGCAATATCAAAGAACAATGTTATCAAACTCCAAGGTCTCTCTGTTCTACAAAGACCACCCAGGGTCCAACAGAAATTTTATAAATACCGCCCTTTTTTGTCAAATGGAATACCTCGCATTTATCCAAATTAAACTGCATGTGCAACTCCTGAGCTCGTTGGCCCAATTGACCAAGATCCATTTGTAATCTTAGATAGCCTTCTTCACTGTCCCATTATACACCAATTTTAGTGTCACCCACAAGCTTACTAACTATGCTTCCTGAATTCTCGTCCAAGTTGTTTATACAAATTAATTTAAAATCTCATTGTGAGATGATCGGAATGAGAAAGGAGTGGATTGTTGGCTGCGCTCCACAGTAATTCACTAATAAATTGTTGAAAGGAACTGCTTTAGTGTAACTCATCAAACATTTAGATCTTGCATTGCATTTGGAAACCAAATGTACAGCATACAGTGCCCTCAGCTTTATTAACAGAGGCATAGAGTGCAAAATCAAAGAGGTGTTGTGGAACTTGTACAAGACATTTGTTAGAGTTCACCTGGAGTATTGTGTAGACTGCATTATTGGAAAGGTGCAAATACATTGGAGAGAGTGCTGCAGTGCCTATCTTGTACAAGCATGTCTTCAGACATGAGAAACTTCAACTTAGGAGGATAGCTTCAAGACGTTAAGACGGTTCTCCTTGGAGAGAAGGATGCTGAGAAGAAATTTGTTAGAGATTTTCAAAATCATGAGCAGGCTGGATAGAATATATAGAGCTACTCCTGCTTCTAAAAGAAAAATAGAATGAAAGGATTTAAAATGTGGGGCTGATAAAGCAGAGCAGGTCAGGCAACTTGCGAGGAGCAGGAGAGTCGATGTTTTGGGCATAGGCCCTTTGTCAGGAATGACTGATGAAGGGCTTATGCCTGAAAAGTTGAGTCTCCTGCTCCTCGGGTGCTGCCTGACCTGCTGTGCTTTTCCAGCGTCACACTTTTCAACTCTGATCTCCAGCATCTGCAGTCCTCAGTTTCTCTTTGATTTAAAATGATGTGCAACTGAAGCAATGCTGATGTTAGAAAGATCTTTATCACACAGTGAGTAGTTAGAGTGTGGAATGCACTGGCTGGAAATGTGGTTGACACCAATTCAAATGAGGCATTCAAGAGGGCATTGATGATTATTTGAATAGAAATAGGATGCAGGGATAGGCAGAACAGGGGATTAGCACTGGGCAATACAAGTCGATAAAAAGAAAATATTTTTGCAGAAAATCACTGAAAACAAACTGTGACTTTGTCAGGAGAAAACCGTTAAAGTTTGCAAATGACCTATCGCTGTCCAACACGTTTTGTATAATTTGAAATAAGATTAGATTAGATTAGATTACTTACAGTGTGGAAACAGGCCCTTCGGCCCAACAAGTCCACACCGACCCGCCGAAGCGCAACCCACCCATACCCCTACATTTACCCCTTACCTAACACTACAGGCAATTTAGCATGGCCAATTCACCTGACCCGCACATCTTTGGACTGTGGGAGGAAACCGGAGCACCCGGAGGAAACCCACGCAGACACAGGGAGAACGTGCAAACTCCACACAGTCAGTGGCCTGAGGCGGGAATTGAACCCGGGCCTCTGGCTCTGTGAGGCAGCAGTGCTAACCACTGTGCCACCGTGCCGCCCAGAGGTACTGGCGGCAGTACCTCCAGAATGATCATTCTGAAATATTCATGTTATTTTTAAAAGATCTTTTCCATGCTTTAGACTAACACTGAGTACAAAAGTACTCTGAGAGGAAGAATGCTTCATCCCAATTAAGGAAGAGAAGGCAAATGAAACTAATAAGGAATCTTTGTCACCTGATGTAGAATTGAGTTAAGAACAGACATGGAGAGATAAACACAGAAAATAATATTCATTATTTCTTTTGTGCTGTTTCAAAGAAACCTCAGCTCCATCCACTCAGACTCTAGTCTAAACCTTCAGTTTCGGCTCCCATTTCACAAAGTGCCTGAATGTACTCTCCACAAGAGTGGTAGGGCAAGGTTAAAACTCATGCAAAATGCCTTGCATTCAACAGAGTTAATGGTTGGGATTTGACTTGGAGGTACAAACTGGCTGGAAGCTCTGCAAACGCTGGAGGACACTGGTAACTGTTGGGTCCAGAGTAAGACCTGAAGACCAGAAGTAGTGATAGGGGACATCACAAGAGAGGCAAATGGTCAGGAGTTTGGGTTGAAGTGTGGGGAGGGAAGAATTCAGCCTTTTTGATTTGGGGAGTTGACTGTGGGCAAGCCTGGATAAAATGGCCCCTAACTGTGATCATGAACTGTCTGAGTGTGACCTACCATCTTACCTAACTTACTGCTCCTTCCCTCTTCCCCTCACAAGTCTGCTCTGTCTCCCAGGGACTATGGTACAAATGTAAAAGTCCAGCTAAAATCTCACCCTGTCTAAATTCAGGTGACATCTGCAATAGGTATGTGTTTGGAGCCTGGCCTTGTCTCAGGCCAGGCTGAGATTCACAAAGTGGCCTCCTCCTCCCCTTCAACTCAATTTCCTTTTGCATTCGGACCTTGTCTTTCTTTACATTTAATTTTGCAGCAAGATTTCTTTCTCTCACGAGACGTCTGTCCATGATAGCATTTACATGCAAGTAACAGTCTGTGCTGGGGTATTCCATTTCCTCCATTCTTCATCCTGTCTCTTCTTCAATCCCCCAAGGCTGACTTGGCCTCGGTTCACAGTAATGTCAGTTTAGCCTGCAAGTGAAAGTAGACATTATTAAATGAGCAGGTGAGGGAAGGGTATTTATTTCTTGCAAACTGTACGTGTCTGTCCTCACAAAATGCAATCATGCTTGCTTTATGAAACAAAAACAGATGGGATTAAATCTTCTCTGTATGGAATAGAGAGGGATCTGTGGCCACAATTAAAATTTTATCTCCCATAGCGTTTCCCTCCAACAACCAATACTTGCTTCAAACGTTAAAAAAAAACTCTTCTTTAACAGCTGGAGAGTACTTAGCAAAGGGATAGTATGTCTCAAGCATTTTATTTTAAACATTTCCTGCTCTCACTCATTCAGAACTCAAAAGCTTCTTGCAATTTGTCCCATGTGAGGCAACATTTTGACGTTTCTTTAAACTCACCAAATCTCACAGGAAGAACATTGAATTTTAAAACAATTAAAAAGTCCACCTGAAGACCTAAACTTTTCCAGGATACAACCAGGAAATGTAATCTAGATCAGTAAATTAGATTGCGTGAGGGACTGAGGAACATTTGACCCCTCAACACAAATTGGAGTATTTTAATTGCATATGCTCTCATTTCGAGTTTACAATGGAGCACAGCAGGATGGACTCTCCTAGGCTTATAATCATAAGTGAACTGTAGAACAGGGAGGCAATGGCAAAGTGGACTAGTGATCCAGAAACTCAGATTAATAACAAGTGATCCAGAACCCAAGACTAATTTTTTTTTTAGTCATATACGGGATGTGGACTTTTCTGGCTGGGTCAGCATTTATTGCCCATCCCTAATTACCCAGAGGGCATTTAAGAGTAACCACATTGCAGTGGATCTGGAATCACATGTAGACCAGACCAGGCAGATTTCCTTCCCAAAATGACATTAGTGAACCAGATGAGTTTCCTAAGAATCAACAATGGTTTCATGGTCATTGTTAGACACTTATTTGCAGATTATTATTGACTTCAAATTCCACCATCTGCTATGACCGGATTCGAACCTCGATCCCCAGAACATTACCTGTGTCTCTGGATAAATGGTCTGGCAATAATACAACTAGGCCCACACTATGATAACCAGTGATCCAAAACCCAGGCTAATAATTAGTGATCCAGACCCCAGACTAATAACCAGCGATCCAGGAACCCAGGCTAATGACTAGTGATCCAGAATCCCAGGCAAATAACCAGTGATCCAGAATCCCAGGCTAATGACTAGTGATCCAGACCCTTGGCAAATAACCAGTGATCCAGAACCCAGACTAATAACCAGTGATCCAGAACCTCACTATAATAACTAGGGATCCATAACGCCAGGCTAATAGCTAGTGATCCAGAATCAGTGATCCATCGACAATGGTTTCATGGTCATTGTTAAACTCTTATTTGCAGATTATTGTTGACTGCAAATTCCACCATCTGCTGTGACGGGATTCGAACCTCGATCCCCAGAACATTACCTGTGTCTCTGGATAAATGGTCTGGCAATAATACAACTAGGCCCACGCTATGATAACCAGTGATCCAGAACCCCAAGCTAATAAGCAGTGATCCAGAACCCCAGGCTATGGCTAGTGATCCAGGACCCCAGGCAAATAACCAGTGATCCAGAACCCAGACTAATAGTCAGTGATCCAGAACCCCAGTATAATAACTAGTGATCCATAACACCAGGCTAATGACTAGTGATCCAGAACCTAGACTAATAACCAGCGATCCAGAATCCCAGACTAATAACTAATGATCTAGAACCCAGACTACTAACCAGTGATCCAGAACCCCAGGCAAATAACCAGTGATCCAGAACCCCAGACTAATAACCAGTGATCCAAAACCCCAGTATAATAACTAAGGATCCATAACGCCAGGCTAATAACTAGTGATCCAGAACATAGACTAATAACCAGTGATCCAGAACCCCAGGCTAATGACTAGTGGTCCAGAACCCCAGGCTAATAGCTAGTGATCCAGAACACCAGGCTAATAACAATTTATCCAGTACCCCAGGCTAATGACTAGTGATCCAGAACCCAGACGAATAACCAGTGATCCAGAACCCCAGGCTAATAACTAATGATCCAGGACCCAGACTAATAAGCAGTGGGCGGCACGGTGGCACAGTGGTTAGCACTGCTGCCTCACAGCGCCAGAGACCTGGGTTCAATTCCCGACTCAGGTGACTGACTGCGTGGAGTTTGCACATTCTCCCCGTGTCTGCGTGGGTTTCCTCCGGGTGTTCCGGTTTCCTCCCACAGTCCAAAGATGTGCAGGTTAGGTGAATTGGCCATGCTAAATTGCCCATAGTGCTAGGTAAAGGGGTAACTGAAGGGGTATGGGTGGGTTGCACTTCGGCAGGTCGGTGTGGACTTGTTGGGCCAAAGGGCTTGTTTCCACACTGTAAGTAATCTAATCTAATCAGTGATCCAGAAGCCCAGGCTAATAAGTAATGATCCAGAACTCCAAGCTAATGAATAGTGATCAAGAACCTCAGGATAATAACCAGTGATCTAGAACCCCAAGCTAGCAACCAGTGATTCAGAATCCCAGGGTAATAACATGTGATATAGAACCCCAGGCTAATAACCAGTTATCCAAACCCCATGATAATAACCAGTGATCCAGAACCCCGGGCTAATGACTAGTTATCTAGAGCCCCTAGTTAATAATGGGTGATCCAGAACCCCAGGCTAATACCCAGTGATCCAGAATCCCAGTATAATAGCTAGTGATCCAGAAACCCAGGATAATGACTAGTTATCTAGAGCCCCTGGCTAATAACGAGTAATCCAGAACCCCAGGATAATACCAGTGATCCAGAACCCCAGGCTAATGTTCTGGGACGTGGGCTGGAAAAGCTAGTCTGGTTTATGCATCTGGTTCACTCACATCCCTTATGAAAGGAAATCTGCCATCCTTACCCGGTCTGGCCTACATTTGATTGCTGACACACTGCAACCTGGGTGACTCATACTCCACGCTGAAATATGGTTCCAGTTGTCAGCAACTGTCCAGTTTAAGTGAGTTCAGAACAATGTAGGTTTTTTTTAAAAAAATTAATTGCATGCATCACACAATAATTATATGTGCTGGGAAGTGATGGTGAAAATTAGACAGATGGCTAAAGGCAGATAGCATTAAGAAGAACACGCAATGTGATGAGAACCCGATTAATGACATTTGTCATGTCAGTACTGATCCACTTACTAATAGACTACTGGCCCGAAATGTCAAGCTCAGCTTGTGAAGCAGAGTATTCACACTAGAGACAAAAAGGGATTTATCGCAAAGGGGTGTAAACATGATTATTTAAAAAAAAACAAAATCAGATTTAACTATTACTTCAGGTACTATGTATGAGTAAATGGCCTCATTTGGAATATTGAATAGCAAATTCTTGTTTCATTTTTTTCATGGGATGTTGAGATGTTGAGATGTTCTGGCTGGAGTCATAAGTTAATTCCCGTTGAAAAGTTGGTTGGTGTGCTGCCCCTTTGAATTTTGAGGAGGGACATCCACCGTGCTTTTAGGCAGGAAGTTTCACAGTTTCAATCCAGTGACAGTGAAGCAAGAGTAATATAGCTTCACGCCAGGGTGGTGTGTGACGCTGGGGGGGGCGGGGGGGGGGAATCTTGCAGGTGATGGTGTTCCCATGTGATTAGATTCCCTACAGTGTGGAAACAGGCCCCTTTGACCCAACCAGTCCACACCAACCCTCCGAAGAGTAACCCACCCAGACCCATTTCTCTCTGACTAGCACTATGGGCAATTTAGCATGGCCAATTCACCTGACCTGCACATCTTTGGACTGTGGGAGGAAACCAGAACATCTGGAAGAAACCCACGCAGACACGGGGAGAATGTGTAATCTCCACACAGACAGTCGCCTGAGGTTGGAATCGAACCTGGGACCCTAGTGCTAACCACTGAGCCATCGTGCCACCCACATTTCTGCTTTCCTTGTCCTTGTTGAGATTGTGGGTTTGAAAGAAGCGGTCAAAGGAGCCTTATGAATTACTGCAGTGTGCATCTTGTAGATGTTAAACACTGTGGCCGCTGTGCATCAGTGGTGAAGGGTGTGTCAATCAGTCTTCACAGTGGAAGACATGGGTAATACCCCAACAATTAAGGAGAGTCAAGGTGAGTATGGTAGCCATTACAAAACAGAAAGTGCTAGAAAAGCTAAAAGGTCTAAAAATTGATAAATCTCCTGGCCTGGATGGGCTATATCCTAGAGTTCTGAGGGAGGTGGCTGAAGAAATAGTGGAGGCGTTGATTGTAATCTTTCAAAAATCACTGGAGTAAGGGAAACTCCCAGATGATTGGAAAATCACTGTTGTAACTCCCTTGTTTAAGAAAGGATCAAGACAAAAGATGGAAAATTATAGGCCGATTAGTCTAACCTAGGTTGTAGGTAAAATTGTAGAATCTATCGTTAAGGATGAGATTTCTAAATTCTTGGAAGTGCAGGGTCGGATCAGAACCAGTCAGCATGGATTTAGTAAGGGGAGGTCATGCCTGACTTGAAGAGGTAACAAGTAGGTTAGACCAGGGAAACCCAGTAGATGTTATCTACCTAGACATCCAAAAAGCCTTTGATAAGGTGCCTCACAGGTGGCTGCTGAGTAAGATGAGGGCCTGTGGTGTTCGAGGTAAGCTACTGGCATGGATTGAGGATTGGCTGTCTGACAGAAAGCAGAGAGTTGGGATGAAAAGTTCTTTCTTGGAACGGCAGCTAGTGTCAAGTGGTGTCCTACAGGGCTCAACGTTGGGGTCACAGCTGTTCACTTTAGAGTCATAGTCATAGAGTCATAGAGATGTACAGCATGGAAACAGACCCTTCGGTCCAACCCGTCCATGCTGAACAGATATCCCAACCCTATCTAGTCCCACCTGCCAGCGCCCGGTCCATATCCCTCCAAACCCTTCCTATTCATATACCTATCCAAATGTCTCTTAAATGTTGCAATTGTACCAGCCTCCACCACTTCCTCTGGCAGCTCATTCCATACACGTGCCACCCTCTGCGTGAACAAATTGCCCCTTAGGTCTCTTTTATATCTTTCCCCTCTCAACCTAAACCTATGCCCTCTAGTTCTGGACTCCACGACCCCAGGGAAAAGACTTTGTCTATTTATCCTATCCATGCCCCTCATAATTTTGTAAACCTCTATAAGGTCACCCCTCAGCCTCCGACGCTCCAGGGAAAACAGCCCCAGCCTGTTCAGCCTCTCCCGATAGCTCAGATCCTCCAACCCTGGCAACATCGTTGTAAATCTTTTCTGAACCCTTTCAGGTTTTACAATATCTTTCCGATAGGAAGGAAACCAGAATTGCATGCAATATTCTAACAGTGGCCTAACCAATGTCCTGTACAGCCGCAGCATAACCTCCCGACTCCTGTACTCAATACTCTGACCAATAAAGGAAAGCATACCAAATTCCTTCTTTAATATCCTATCTACCTGCGACTCCACTTTCAAGGAGCTATGAACCTGCACTCCAAGGTCTCTTTGTTCAGCAACACTCCCTAGGACCTTGCCATTAAGTGTATAAATCCTGCTAAGATTTGCTTTCCCTCACATTTGCAGCACCTCACATTTATCTGAATTAAATTCCATCTGACACTTCTCAGCCCATTGGTCTATCTGGTCCAGATCCTGTTGTAATCTGAGGTAACCCTCGTCGCTGTCCACTATACCTCCAATTTTGGTGTCATCTGCAAACTTACTAACTGTACCTCTTATGCTCGCATCCAAATCATTCATGGAAATAACAAAAAGTAGAGGACCCAGCACCGATCCTTGTGGCACTCCACTGGTCACAGGCCTCCAGTCTGAAAAACAACCCTCCACCACCACCCTCTGTCTTCTACCTTTGAGCCAGTTCTGTATCCAAATGGCTAGTTCTGCCTGTATTCCATGAGATCTAACCTTGCTAATCAGTCTCCCAAGGGGAACCTTGTCGAATGCCTTACTGAAGTCCATATAGATCACATCTACTGCTCTGCCCTCATCAATCTTCTTTGTTACTTCTTCAAAAAACTCAATCAAGTTTGTGAGTCATGATTTCCCACACACAAAGCCATGTTGACTATCCCGAATCAGTCCTTGCCTTTCCAAATACATGTACTTCCTGTCCCTCAGGATTCCCTCCAACAACTTGCCCACCACTGAGGTCAGGCTCACTGGTCTATAGTTCCCTGGCTTGTCTTTACCGCCCTTCTTAAACAGTGGCATCACGTTAGCCAACCTCCAGTCTTCAGGCACCTCACCTGTGACTATCAATGATACAAATATCTCAGCAAGAGGCCCAGCAATCACTTCTCTAGTTTCCCACAGAGTTCTCGGGTACACCTGATCAGGTCCTGGGGATTTATCCACCTTTAACCATTTCAAGACATCTAGCACTTTCTCCTCTGTAATATGGACATTTTGCAAGATGTCACCATCTATCTCCCTACAGTCTATATCTTCCATATTCTTTTCCACAGTAAATACTGATGCAAAATATTCATTTAGTATCTCCCCCATTTTCTGTGGGTCCACACAAAGGCCTGCCTTGCTGATCTTTGAGGGGCCCTATTCTCTCCCTAGTTACCCTTTTGTCCTTAATATATTTGTCATACTCCTTTGGATTCTCCTTAATTCTATTTGTCAAAGCTATCTCATGTCCCTGTTTTGCCCTCCAGATTTCCCTCTTAAGTATACTCCTACTGCCTTTATACTCTTCTAAGGATTCACTCAATCTATCCTGTCTTTCCCTGACATATGCTTCCTTCTTTTTCTTAACCAAACCCTCATTTCTTTAGTCATCAAGCATTCCCTATACCTAACAGCCCTCTCTATCACCCTAACAGGAATATACTTTCTCTGGATTCTTGTTATCTCATGTCTGAAGGCTTCCCATTACCTGTGAACATCTGCCTCCAATCAGCTTTTGAAAGTTCTTGCCTAATACCATCAAAATTGGCCTTTCTCCAATTTAGAACTTCAACTTCTAGATCTGGTCTATCCTTTTCCATCAGATTTTAAAACGAATAGAATTATGGTCGCTGGCCCCAAAGTGCTCCCCCACTGACACCTCAGTCACCTGCCCTGCCTTATTTCCCAAGAGTAGGTCAAGTTTTGCACCTTTTCTAGTAGGTACATCCACATACTGAATCAAAAAAATTTCTTGTACTCAATTAAGAAATTCCTCTCCATCTAAACCCTTAACACTATGGCAATCCCAGTCGATGTTTGGAAAGTTAATATCGCCTACCATAACTACCCTATTATTCTTACAGATAGCTGAGATCTCCTTACAAGATTGTTTCTCAATTTCCCTCTGACTATTTGGGGGTCTATAATACAATCCCAATAAGGTGATCATCCCTTTCATATTTCTCAGTTCCACCCAAATAACTTCCCTGGATGTATTTCCGGGAATATCCTCCCTTAGCACAGCTGTAATGCTATCCCTTTTCAAAAATGCCACTCCCCCTCCTCTCTTGCCTCCCTTTCTATCCTTCCTGTAGCATTTGTATCCTGGAACATTCAGCTGCCAGTCCTGCCCATCTCTGAGCCATGTTTCTGTAATTGGTATGATATCCCAGTCCCATGTTCCTAACCATGCCCTGAGTTTATCTGCCCTCCCTGTTAGGCCCCTTGCATTGAAATAAATGCAGTTTAATTTATTAGTCCTACCTTGTCGCTGCGTGCCCTGACTGTTTGACTCACTTCTGTTCTCAGCTGTACCCGTCTCAGATCGATCTCTTTCCTCACTCTCTCCCTGGGTCCCAACCGCATCCCCCCCACCCTCCCCCCCCAAACCTTACTAGTTTAAATCCTCCCAATCAGTTCTAGCAAATTTCCCTGCCAGTATATTAGTCCCCTTTAATTTAGGTGCAATCCGTCCTTCTTGTACAGGTCATGTCTACCCCAAAAGAGATTCCAATGATCCAAAAATGTGAATCCTTTTCCCATACACCAGCTCCTGAGCCATGCATTCATCTGCTCTATCCTCTTATTCCTGCCCTCACCAGCTCGTAGCACTGGGAGTAATCCAGAACCCTTGAGGACCTCCTTTTTAAATTTCTACCTAACTCTCTGTAATCTCCCTTCAGAGTCTCAACCTTTTCCCTTCCAATGTCATTGGTTCCAATGTGGACAATGACCTCTTGCTGGCCCCTCTCCTCCGTGAGAACATTCTGCACCCTCTGAGACATCCTTGATCCTGGCACCAGGGAAACAACACACCATTCTGCTTTTTCTCTGCTGGCCACAGAAATGTCTGTCTATACCTCTGACTATAGAATCCCCTAACACAATTGATCTCTTGGAAGCCGACGTACCCCTCGTTGCATTAGAGCCACTCTCAATACCAGAAACTTGGCTGTTTGTGCTACGTTCCCCTGAGAATCCATCACCCCCTACATTTTCTAAACAGCCTACCTGTTTGAAATGGGTATATCCACAAAAGATTCCTGCCCTAGCTGCCTACCTCCCTTACCCTTCCTGGAATTAACCCATCTACGTGACTGTATCTGAGACTTCCCCCCCCCCCCCCCCCCCCCCCCCCCCCCCGCCGCTTTCTATAACTGCCATCCATCACATACTGTTGCTATTGCAAATTCCTCATCGCTTCTATCTGTCTCTCCAACCAATCCACTCGATCTGATAAGATTCGCATCCAACAGCATTTATGGCAGATATAATCCGCAGTAACCCTTAAACTCTCTTTAAACTCCCACATTTGACAAGAAGTACATATTACTGCAAAGGGCATTTTTGCTCCTTCACAATCTACAGACCCAGAAAATAACACCACCTTATTCCTCTCCGAATACTGTCCCAGGTTAAATTAATAGCTATGGCTTATATTTTAAGTTTAATCAAGAGACTTATCTCCAAAAACATATAATCAAGAAAGAATCCACTGTACCCACTACTGCAGCCTTTCTCTTGGACTTAAAACAACAATTAACTTATCTGATTCTGTGCGTGAACTTCGCCCAATAGTTCCTCCAAGATCAGTTGTGAATTTCGCTGTTTGTTAATTTTCCCAGATGCACTCCGATGCCCACAAATTCAAATAGCAAAGACGGTAGCTGTACAGGCTTTCTTTCTTTCTTTCTTTCTTTCTCTCTCTCTCTCTCTCTCTCTCTCTCTCTCTCCTGCACTGTCCTCACCATGTGCTCCCTTTGTCTGCTCTTCTCCCTTTTAAACTGCTGTTGTTTTGACTTTTTTTCCCAAAGCTCCAAAACAATGCAACAGCATATAAAACAGTAACTGCTGCTCCTGGAATTCGAGGAAATCACCTCCAACACCTAAAATACCTCAAAAAAAGGAGCATCTCTTACAGCCAGAAATTTTTCCCATCCTCCATTTTGTGTATTAATGATCTGACTGAAGGGATTTGGGGCATTCTGGCGAAGTTCGCTAATGATACAAAGTTAGGCGGACAGGCAGGTGGTTCTGGGGAGTTGGGGAGGCTGCAGGAATATTTAGACAGTTTAGGAGAGTGGTCCAAGAAATGGCTGATGAAATTCAATGTGAGCAAATGTGAGGTCTTGCACATCAGAAAAAAGAATACAGGGATGGACTATTTTCTAAACAGTGAGAAAATTCCTAAAGCCAAAATACAAAGGGATCTGGGAGTGTTAGTCTAGGATTCTCAAAAGATTGACTTGCAGGTTGAGTCCATGGTTAAAAAAGCAAATGTAATTTTATCATTTATCTCCAGAGGGTTGGAATGTAAAAGCAGCGATGTGCTACTGAGACTTTATAAAGCTCTGGTTAGGCCCCATTTAGAATACTGTGTCCAGCTTTGGGCCCCACACCTCAGGAAGGACATACTGGCACTGGGGTATGTCCAGCAGAGATTCACAGAGATCCCTGGAATGTTGGCCTAACATACGATGAATGGCTGAGGATCCTGGGATTGTATTTATCAGAGTTTAGAAGGTTAAGGGGAGATTTAATAGAAACTTACAAGATAACGCATGGTTTAGAAAGAGTGGACGCTGGGAAATTGTTTCCGTCAGGTGGGGATACGAAGACCATGGGCACAGCCTTAGAATTAAAGGGGGTCAATTTAAAACAGAAATGAGGAGACATTTCTTTAGCCAGAGCGTGGTGGGCCTGTGGACTTCATAGCCACGGAGCACAGTGAAGGTCGGGGCATTGGGTGTCTTCAAGGCAGAGATAAATTCTTAATCATGCAAGGAATTTAGGGATACAGGGAGAGCACGGGTAAGTGGCGTTGAAATGCCATCAGCCATGATTGAATGGCAGAGTGGATTGGATGGGCTGAATGGCCTTACTTCCACTCCTATGTCTTATGGTCTTATGGTCTAATCAAGCAGATTGCTTTGTTAGGGATTGTGAAGAGCTACTTGAATGTTGTTGCAGTTGCATCTATCCAGATAATTTATTCATTTATTCTGATCATTGATAATTGCAGAGACAAACTTTCAGTTTTTTTGTACCTATGTCCCCCGAGCATTGTGCTGAGCTTCTGGATTACTAAACCAGTGATATTATTGTTATATCACTATCTCCTTATGCCTCATAAATGATGGACAGGCTAAGGGAGTCAGAAGGTGGGGTGCTTGCCACCATTTCTAGCCTGTTCTTGTAGCCATTGCATTTATATAGCTGAACCAATTTAGTTTCTATTCAATGGTAACCCCCAGGATGTTGATAATGAGGAATTTAACAATAGCCATGTCATTGAATGTCAAGGGACTGTGGTTAGATTGGCTCTCATTGGAGGTGGTCTTTGCCTGACACTTGCAGCATGATGGCACAGTGGCTAGCACTGCTGCCTCACAGCACCAGAGACCCAGTTTCGATTCCTGCCTCGGGTGGAGTTTGTGTGGAGTTTGCACATTCTCCTTGTGTCTGTGTGGGTTTCCTCCGGGTGTTCCGGTTTCCTCCCACAATCCAAAGATGTGCAGGTTAAGTGAATTGGTCATGCTAAATTGCCCAGAGTCAGGGGTGAATAAGGGTCTGGGTGGGTTACTCTTCGGAGGGTCAGTATGGACTTGTTGGGTCGAGTGGCCTGTTTCCATACTGTAGGGAATCTAATCTCAAAAAACTTGTGTGATGTAGATATTATTTGCCGCTTATTAGCCTAAGCTTGGCTGTTTGTCCAGGTTCTTTCTTCATGGGGACATGGACTGTTTCAGTATCTATGGAACTGCAACTAGTTCTGAATAATGACAATTCCCACTCTGTCCTCACGATAAAGGTCATTGATGAAGCAGCTGGAGATGGGTTGTTTTAGTGCACTACCCTGAGGGATTAATAGTGCTGTTCCAACATTGAGTTCTATGCATGTGTTTTCTAATTTGTATATTTTGTACATCTCTTGGGTATTAAAGAGGTCAATTCACTAAAGCATTTTGCCGGTGGGAATCTGGAGGTAGAACTGATCCATGTACAAAATCTGCTTTGGGGACCTCTGGGTTAAGCAAATGAGTCCTAGTTAAGAATGTTAAATTACAATCTTGTAAAATACTCCACGAATAACTGATATGATGAATGAATGCATTGTTGCCTGGCTCTTTTATTTTATTTGCTTCACCATTTTGTTTGTCAGATGCTGCAACATGACGTCAAGAAGGGTCAGGGCAACAACGGCGATGCACAGCTGTTACCCCGCAGGCGAATACAGTAGCGGCTTAATTAACATTAACAGCATTTGTTCATGTTGCCAGGTCGACCCAGTTTGGGTATGAATTGCAGTTTGTTCTTCAATTAGTGTGTTGCACTTAAAGGCAACAGTGTAATGTGGATTCCTCATTCAGCGTCTGTTAGTTTGATAAAACCTTAATCTTGTCCTTTTTAATTTCTGTAAAGAATAAGGTAAGAGAATGAACTATTGTTGCTAGAACCTGGCTAGAGTCACCTTCTTTGCAAAAGGTGTCTACTAAATGAGGCAGGCATGGCTTGTGAGATTCCATAGAGTGTGCGGACTGAAATCTGAACCTGAATCTGGATTCTATCATTACTATTACAATAACAGCAGCATTCCTACATCAAGGGCTTTTAACTTTCCAAAGGCAACAGTTTACTAGAATCTTCTGGGACTGCTAGAATATGTACAGATCTCGGAGAATTAAGTTATAATGGACTTTCCAATCAGCAGTTCCCTAAAGGGAGACTGAGAGACAGACAAAGCTGCAGAGAACAGCTCACAGCTACTGATAGCTTGAAGCAAAGAAAATGTAGTGTAATTGAATGAAGTGTAATTGAAAACAAAATGAAAGATTTCTGTTTCTGCCCAAGGCGATAAGTGACTGCCAACAACGCTGCCTCACAATGTGCCAATCACCATGCACGTTTTTAGAATAAAGGATGCTTTTAATAAAGATATAACTGCTTATTTTAATATATGCAACTGTTATAATATATACAACATTCCTGCAAAGCATGCATTAATGCATTTGATACAAGGGGCACTGTTTCCCATCTACTTAGCTTTCATACCCATTAATTATCACCATTTAACACTGAACATCCTCATTTCCCAGTCCCTTTTCATATGTCAGTCGGACCAGTAGCTTTAACTGTCCAAGACATTTTTGATTAACTCACATCCCTTTCCTCGGCACTCATTCCCCCAGTCCTGGATTTCCCTTGGCTGTTACAAACTGAGCTTCTCCTGCAAGAAGAATGGGGCTTAGCCAGTGTGTGGTTCTTGTTCAATGTTGTAGTGAAGTGTAAGGTAGCTTCCCACACTTGCATGCTAACAGGGAAAAGCAGCAAGCTGTGAGCAGGATGAGGAGATGGGTCACAGGCAGAAAACAGACTGAAATGTGAAAGCGTTTAGGAGCAGAGTGAATTCTTTCACAATGACTTAAGTATAGCAGCAGCAGCAGGTGAGCGTGTTAACAGCTAAGAGAGTCAGTGTAGAGCCACTGCTACATTTACAACCGTTAATGGTGTCTGCCTCAAAACCTAAATCAACAACAGAGATCACATGTCTATGGCAAGTCACAGTGCGCAGCGCACAATACAAATGTACTTCTCCAAACATCCTTCTATTCATAAAATAAATCGGAAGAAAATGAAGTCATAATGACTTGCAACTGCAATATAGACCTAAAGAGAAAGTAAGCACTCATAAACAAAAACAAAACTGTCTATTCACTACAATCTGCTCCAAGCATCTTAAATCGCATTTTTTTCATGTTCAGTTTCATCTGGCAAGTTGTCTTTAGCAGCCTCACCAGGTTTTAATCAAGGGCTAAAATGGCTTCATCAATCGTGTGTCCAGAGCTTACTGATCTTCCACCATCACTTCCATTCCGGAAAGATCTTTTGCTGTCCCACCATCACTTCCATTCCGGAAAGATCTTTTGTTGTCCTAGCTGACACTCTTCCAGAGCAGTGGAAATGCCAAACAGTATACTCAATCATCTGTGTCTCTCAATCGACGTCCAGTATGTAGCCAGAAAACTGCTGCTCTCATCAGTTGTATGTGCCTGTAGCGATCCTTCAACTGTAAAGTCATTTGCCTTGGCAAGTTATGGTGACCCTTCAATGGTTGGCCTTGAGTAGTGAGTAATTCACAGAATTACTGAGATGTTTTGGATTTATGCAAATCCTCAGCTTTGCAAGTTGCTTTACTGCCAATATGTAGCTAACCCAGACTGTGGGCATTGTCACTTTTTTGACCACTCCCTTCATTTTCAGCTCTGTACCTTGTATTTCTGGCTGGCTTTGAGCGTGCTGGAGCTCTCCTTGCTGAATTGCTCTCACAATCTTGTCTATTTCAAGATGCTGTTCACCAGGGAGACATTAGAGAACTGGTTTTGATATTTTCCAGGATCCATTCAGCAGTCATTAGCTTAGGTAGTGGTCTGTGAAATACTGCCACTTTGCATCTACAATCAGGAACTATCGATCTTTGTTCTTCTCATTGCATTAGGTTCTCAACTTCATTTGTCCACTTGACATATCGTTCCATCATTAAGTCTCAATGTTACCTTTGAAGGCTTCATTTGGGTCACCATTTTGAATCACTTTACACAGCGAAACTCATTATGTAGCACATAACACTGGGTGGCATGATGGCTCAGTGGTTATCCCTGCCACCTCACAGTACCAGGGACCCAGGTTTGATTCCAGCCTTGGGCGACTGTGCAGAGTTTGTACGTTCTCCCTGTGTCTATATGAGTTTCTCTGGGTGCTCCGGTTTCCTCTCCAGTCCAAAGAAGTGCAGATTAAGTGAATTGACCATGCTAAATTGCCCATAGTATTCAGGGATGTGTAGGTTAGGTGCATTACTCAGGGGTAAATATAGGGTAGGGGAAATGGGCCTGGGTGAGTTACTCGTTAGAGGGTTGGTGTGGACTTGTTCCCACACAGTAAGGATTCTATGATTCTTTACTAGCATTTATCATCACTTTAATATTCACAAACCAGTTAGCACCTTTAGACCTGAATATCCCAACCTGTTGAATGGTTGAGAGTGATTTGCCAGACTCACCCTCTGATATTTCTCCAGCAGCCATGGCTTACTTTGCTTCTTCCCAGCAAATCACTTGTATGCAAAGTGATTACGGTTTTTGCAGTTACAGCACAGTTTTCCCGCCAAAAACATTTCCTTCCCTTCCTCATTCCACACTGAGGGAGGCAACGGCCTAGTGGTATTATTGCTGGACTGTTAATCCAGAAACACAGGTAGTGTTCTGGGGACCTGGGTTCTAATCCTGCCACGGCAAGTGATGCAATTTGAATTCAGTAAAATCTGGAAGTGAGGGTCTCATGATGACTGTGAATTCATTGTTGGAAAAACCCATCTGGTTCGTTAATGTCTTTTAGGGAAGGAATCTGCCATCTTTACCTAGTCTGCCCTACATGTGAGTCTAAACTCACAGTAATGGGGCTGAATTTTAACTACTCTATGGTCAATTAGGAATGGGCAATAAAATGCTGGCTTAGCCCGTGACACTCTCAGTCCATGAATGAGTAAAAAAATAAAATATTTATATATCCTGTGGACTCACCATCATCTTGTTGGCCTCTCTGGAATTATTACTGTTTTGATTCCATTGCTCGCATTAGGCCTGGATTGTCATTCAGCATGGTGCACAGACTTGTCGATTCTCCTATTAATATTCTCTGGCTGAAGATTGATTTCATTGCTTCTGAACATGTTGATAATTTTCTTGAGAGTAAATTTCTCTCGCCAGATGTGTTCTCACGGTGGGATCTCTCATTCCTTATACAATCTTGTATCTGATGAAACTATCTATCAATTATCCTAACTCATGAGATAAATTAGATGCCTCAGTACAGTCACATATGGGTCAATATTCCTCCTCTCTTCCTGACCTCTGATATTAAATGCATATTGACATCAGTGAAGGGTTTAAAGTGGGTCCTTGTGGCATTCAAAACTTCTCCAGCCTTGCTTTCTCTCCTGATCAGTGAGATCTGAGTGCAATATAGGCTATAGCAGCCTTTTTCCAACACTGTTAATAGACTTGTCACTTTCTTTCTGCTTAACTCTGTGAGTAATCTCAGAGTTTTGCCACTGGGCCTAAAAGACGTTTAAACTCCATCGATCATCATCCTTCATCTCCACAGGAGCAGGGACTGCAAAATTCACAGCATGACTGACCTGCCCACTAGTGCAAGGGTGCTTTAATTATTCGCTAAAATTTCCTACTGTTGTCTGCTCTCTTACAGTTCTCAACATCAACACAATTCCAGCTCTGTATTGCTGACACCTCACTCCTTATGTAGGTGTTAGTTGTCTCTACCTCTAAATTGACAGCAATTATGGGAGAGGTCAAATGACGATGTCAAGTCACAAATGCAGTTCTTAAATCAGCCACCCTGTGATTGTAGGGTAATACCTACTGCTCTGGTGGAGAAATGAGCAATTATATTAATTAATCCACTCTTTCAAGGCATTTTTGGTGCCCTTTCTAAACTTCTATCAGATTTTAAATCCTGCAGTAACAAACAGTCAGTGAAGAACAGAACAATTGATGAGCTCTCAGTGTTTTGGTGTCTTCTGAGTCTGGGATTGGCTATCACATTTACATTAGACTAAACTGGAACCTGAAGTCAGCTGTGATTTGTGCAGACTGAGCACTGGCTTTGCAGAATACCTACAGTCTGTAAAAAAGACCCTGAGCTTCCAGTGGCCTGTTACCGTGTCACTATGTTAGTTGGCCAACAATTCCTTTCTCGGCCTTGCTGCAGTGCTCCAGCAACGCTCCGCACAAGCTGGAAGAGCAGCACCTCATTTTCAACTTGAGCATCTTAATTTCTTCAGGACTCAGTATAGAGTTTAACAATACAGATTGTCCTGCTATAACACGTGTTTCATAGAGTCATAGAGATGTACAGCATGGAAACAGACCCTTCGGTACAACCCATCCATGCCGACCAGATATCTCAACTCCATCTCGTCCCACCTGCCAGCACCCGGCCCATATCCCTCCAAACCCTTCCTGTTCATATACCCATCCAAATGCCTTTTAAATGTTGCAATTGTACCAGCCTACACCATTTCCTCTGGCAGCTCATTCTATACACGCACCACCCCCTGGGTGAAAAAGTTGTTCCTTATGTCCATTTTATATCTTTCCCCTGTCACCCTAAACCTATGCCCTCTAGTTCTGGATTCTCCGACCCCAGGGAAAAGACTTTGTCTATTTATCCTATCCATATCCCTCATAATTTTGTAAACCTCTATGAGGTCACCCCTCAGCCTCCAATGCTCCAGGAAAAACAACCCCAGCCTATTCAGCCTCTCTATATAGCTCAAATCCTCCAACCCTGGCAACATCCTTGTAAATCTTTTCTGAACCCTTTCAAGTTTCACAACATCTTTCTGATAGGAAGGAGACCAGAATTGCACGCAATATTCCAATAATGGCTGGACCAATGTCCTGTACAGCCACAACATGACCTCCAAACTCCTGTACTCAATACTCTGACCAATAAAAGAAAACATGTGGGCGGCACGGTGGCACAGTGGTTAGCACTGCTGCCTCACAGCGCCTGTAGACCCGGGTTCAATTCCCGACTCAGGCGACTGACTGTGTGGAGTTTGCACGTTCTCCCCGTGTCTGCGTGGGTTTCCTCCGGGTGCTCCGGTTTCCTCCCACAGTCACAAAAGATGTGCGGGTCAGGTGAATTGGTCAAGCTAAATTGCCCGTGCTGTTGGGTAGGGGGTAAGTGTAGGGGTATGGGTGGGTTGCGCTTCGGCGGGTCGGTGTGGGCTTGTTGGGCCGAAGGGCCTGTTTCCACACTGTAAGTCTAATCTAATCTAATACCAAACGCCTTCTTCACTATCCTATCTACCTGTGACTCCATTTTCAAGGAGCTATGAACCTGCACTCCAAGGTCTCTTTGTTCAGCAATACTCCCTAGGACCTTACCATTAAGTGTATAAGTCCTGCTAAGGTTTGCTTTCCCAAAATGAAGCAACTCGCATTTATCGGAATTAAACTCCATTTGACACTTCTCAGCCCATTGGCCCATCTGATCAAGATCCTGTTGTGGTCTGAGATAACCTTCTTCGCTGACAACTACATCTCCAATTTTGGTGTCATCTGCAAACTTACTAACTGTACCTCTTATACTCACATCCAAATCATGTATATAAATGATGAAAAGTAGAGGAACCAGCACCAATCCTTGCGGCACTCCACTGATCACAGGCCTCCAGTTTGAAAAACAATCCTCCACCACCACCCTCTGTCTTCGACCTTTGAGCTAGTTCTGTATCCAAATGGCTTGTTCTGCCTGTATTCCGTGAGATCTAACCTTGCTAACCAGTTTCTCGTGGGGAATCTTATTGAACGCCTTACTGAAGTCCATATAGATCACATCTACCGCTCTGCCCTCATCAATCCTCTTTGTTACTTCTTCAAAACAACTCAATCAACTTTGTAAGACATGATTTCCTGCGCACAAAGCCATGTTGACTATCCCAAATCAGTCCTTGCCTTTCCAAATGTATGTACATCCTGTCCCTCAGAATTCTCTCCAACATCTTGTCCACCACCGACATCAGGCTCACTGGTCTATAGTTCCCTGGCTTGTCCTTACCACACTTCTTAAACAGTGGCACCACATTAGCTCCACTCTCTCAGCACCTCACTGTAACTATCGATAATACAAATATCTCAGCAAGAGGCCCAGCAATCACTTCTCTAGCTTCCCACAGAGGTCTAGGGTACACCTGATTAGGTCCTGGGGATTTATCCACCTTTCCCCATTTCAAGACATCCAGCACTTCCTCCTCTGTAATATGGACATTTTGCAAGATGTCACATCTATTCCCCTACAATTTATATCCTTTTCCACAGTAAATACTGATGCAAAATACTCATTTAGTATCTCCCCCATTTTGTGTGGCTCCACACAAAGGCCACCCTGCCGATCTTTGAGGGGCCCTATTGTCTCCCTAGTTACCCTTTGTCCTTAATGTATTTTAAAAGCCCTTTCGATTTCTTTAATTCTATTGCCAAAGCTATCTCATGTCCCCTTTTTGCCCTCCTGATTTCCCTCTTAAGTATACTCCTACTGCCTTTATACTCTTCTAAGGATTCACTCGATCTATCCTATCTATACCAGACATATGCTTCCTTCTTTTTCTTAACCAAACCCTTAATTTCTTTAGTCATCCAGCATTCCCTATACCTAACAGCCTTCCCTTTCACCCTAACAGGAATTTACTTTCTCTGGATTCTTGTTATCTCATTTCTGAAGGCTTCCCATTTTCTAGCCGTCCCTTTACCTGCGAACATCTGCCCCCAATCAGCTTTTGAACGTTCTTGTCTAACACCATCAAAATTGGCCTTTCTCCAATTTAGAACTTCAGTTTTTAGATCAGGTCTATCCTTTTCCATCACTATTTTAAATCTAATAGAATTATGGTTGCTGGCCCCAAAGTGCTCCCCCACTGACACCTCAGTCACCTGCCTTGCCTTATTTCCCAAGAGTAGGTCAAGTTTTGCACTTTCTCTAGTAGGTACATCCACATACTGAACCAGAACATTTTCTTGCACAGACACTTAACAAATTCCTCTCTATCTAAACGCTTAACACTATAGCAGTCCCAGTCTATGTTTGGAAAGTTAAAATCCCCTACCATAACCCCCCTATTATTCTTAAATTTAGCAGAGATCTCCTTACAAGATTGTTTCTCATTTTCCCTCTATTTGGGGGTCTATAATACAATCCCAATAAGGTGATCATCCCTTTCGTATTTCTCAGTTCCACCCAAATAACTTCTCTGGATATATTTCCAGGAATATCCTCCCTCAGCACAGCTGTAATGCTATCTCTTATCAAAAATGCCACTCCTCCTGCTATCTTGCCTCCTTTTCTAGCTTTCCTGTAGCATTTGAATCCTGGAACATTAAGCTGCCAGTCCTGCCCATCCCTGAGCCATGTTTCTGTAATTGCTATGATATCCCAGTCCCATGTCCCTAACCATGCGAGTTCATCTGCCTTCCCTGTTAGGCCCCTTGCATTGAAATAAATGCAGTTTAATTTATTAGTCCTACCTTGTCCCTGCCTGCCCTGACTGTTTGACTTGCTTCTGTTCTCAACTGTACCAGTCTCAGATTGATCTCTTTCTTCATTATCTCCCTGGGTCCCACCCCTCACCTTACTAGTTTAAATCCTCCTGAACAGCTCTAGCAAATTTCCCTGTCAGTACATTAGTCCCCTTCCAATTTAGGTGCAATCCATCCTTCTTGTACAGGTCATGTCTACCCCAAAAGAGATTCCAATGATCCAAAAATGTGAATCCTTCTCCCATACACCAGCTCCTCAGCCATGCATTCATCTGCTCTATCCTCCTATTCCTGCCCTCACTAGCTCATAGCACCGGGAGTAATCCAGATATTGCTATTCGCGAGGACCTCCTTTTTAAATTTCTGCCTAACTGTTTGTAATCTCCCTTCAGAATCTCATCCTTTTCCCTTCCTATGTCGTTGGTTCCAATGTGGACAATGACCTCTTGCTGGCCCCTCTCCCCTTTGAGAACATTCTGCACCCTCTCTGAAACATCCTTGATCCTTGCTCCAGGGAAGCGACACACCATTCTGATTTTTCACTGCTGGCCACAGAAATGTCTATCTGTACCTTGGACTAGAGAGTCTCTAACACAATCAGTCGCTGGAACCTAACATACCCCTCGTTGCATTAGAGCCAGTCTCAATACTAGAAACTTGCCTGTTCGTGCTACATTCCCCTGAGAATCCATCACCCCCTCCATTTTCCAAAACAGCATAATTGTTTATTATGGTCGCTGGCCTCAAAGTGCTCCCCCAGTGACACCTCAGTCACCTGCCCTGTCTTATTTCCCGAGAGTAGGTCAAGTTTTGCACTTTCTCTAGTAGGTACATAACATAACATACTTTTTTCACAGAAGGCTCCTGCACTAACTGCCTATCTCTCTTACCTTTCCTGGAGTTAATCTATCTATGTGACTGTATCTGAGACATTCCCCCTTCCTATAACTGCCATCCATCACATACTGTTGCAGTTGCAAATTCCTCATTGCTTCTAACTGTCTCTCCAGTCCATTCGATCTGATAAGATTCGCAGCCTGCAGCATTTATTGCAGATATAATCTGCAGTAACCTGTAAACTCACCTTAAACTCCCAAATCTGACAAGAAGCATATATCACTTTACTAAAGGCCATTTTTGCTCCTTCACAATCTACAGACCTAGCATATAACACTGTCTTATTCCTCTACAAAACACTGTCCCAGGCTCAATTAATAGTTATGGCTTACATTTTAAGTTTAATCAAGAGACATATCTCAAAAAACATATAATCAAGAAAGAACCCACTTTACTCACTACTGCAGATGTTCTGTAGGTCACACTTAAAAACAATACACTTATCTGCATCTGTGCTGTGAACTTCACCCAAACAGTTCCCCCAAGATCAGTTGTGAATTTCACTGTTTGTTAATTTTCCCAGACACACTCCGATGTCCAGCGATACATGAATTCAAACAGCAAAGGCAGTAACTGTGAAGGTACACTGTGGTGTCAGTTTCTTTCTCTCTCTCCTGCACTGACCTCACCATGTGCTTCCTTTGTTTGTTCTTCTCCCTTTTAATCCTGCTGTTGTTTTGACTTTTCTTTCCCAAAGTTCCAAAACAATGCAACAGCATATAAAACAGTAACTGCTGCTCTTACAATTGGAGGAAATCACCTCCATCACCTAAAATACCTCAATAAAGGAGCAGCTGTTACAGACAGAAATTTTTCCCGTTCCCCCATCTTGGATTACTCAGAATCCCTCATTAACACAAATTTGTTGTAATGCGATTGATGAACTGGGGACACTGATTCTAAGGCACAAACTTTTAATATGTGTGTTGGCTATAACGCGATTATATTGCCACCACTTTAAGCTCTGTTTCTAAAGTGTGATTTTTCTATAATGCAGGGTTGCACATTAATGCAAACATTGCATTATAGAAGAACTATCTGTAATAAAGCATGATCACCTCTTTCCTTATCTATTAAGCACACCTGTTACCAAGGTTCTGCCTTGAAATGTGTTACTTTCAGTACAGCCAACCCATTTTCAACTACTCATCGTCCCCATTGTCATCTGTCTAGCTTCTATTCTTCCCTGGCCTCGTAGTAACAAACCCTTTGTCTGCCTATCTATTTTTCTGTTTTTTCTCTGAGCCCTGTCTCCACCCATTTGCTCACTCCTTCCCCACCCACGTCCCCTGTCACCAGCTTCAAAACCACCTTTTCCTAGTTGCTTCTAATTCTGAGGAAGGGTGACTCGAAGTATCAACTCTGTTTTCTCATCACAACAGCTGCCAAAACTGCTCTGAGTTTCTCCAACAAATTGTGTTTTTGGTTTGTTTCGGATCTCCAGCATCCACAGTTCTTTGTTTTATTTTGGTGATTCATGCGGGTGCCTAGTAACAAGTTGGGCCCACGTCCAATCAGCAAATCTAGACTGCTGTGTCTTTGTATCTCAGTAAACCTGTCTGGATTACTGCTGTAAAGTGTGTTGTCCATGACCACTGCCAGTGGCTGAACGAGAATGAAGATGACCACTCAAGTCATCTTCACTGCCAGAGGAGTTAAGATAATGGGCATAGATGCTTTTAAGATAAGGCCAGATAAGTGCATGAAGGAGAAAGCAACAGAAGGACATGTTGATAAGGTTAGCTGAAGTGAGATGACAGGAGACTGCAGTGCAATACAAGCACTGGTGTCAACCAGTTGGGCAAAATGGCTTGTTATTATGCTAAACATTTTGTGCAATTCTGCTCATTTGCCACATATAATGATAAATGTGAGACGGGACCAAAATATCAGGTGGATTTTCCTCATGTCCATCCTATTTACTGATTCTTACCCTGACGACTGGAAAGGGGTAGGTTCCAAAAGTGGAACAATCTATGGTTCTGTCAATATACAGAGATTGTATCATTCCCCTCTCTCTCCGGATGGCACCGGTTAATTGCCCATGAAGTACCTTGATACATTCAGTTGGTCATTTAGGTATTTGGATTCTAAGAAAACTCACCAAATATTCTGCTTCTGGAGTGGAGGATGATTCCTGATGTAGCATCAGTCGGCTTTGTTCCTGTGGCAGATTGCCAGACTCCTCTTGGGTTGCATGAATGCATTTTGAATCACTTACATTAAAAGCTTTCATCTAAAAGAATGAGTTGGAGCTGGAACATCAAGCATGATGGGTGGTTGGACATTTGAGTTTACAAATTTTCACCTTTGGAAATCAAAACTTGCTTAGACAAGAGCATTCCTCAAAGTCCCGGAATGCATTTTGATTAACATTCTCATTGAGCGAAGGAGAAACAAACTATCATTGTTCACTTTGTTCAGCGAAAGTCAGGAATCAGCACATGATTTGGGATGGTAGAGCTCTCTGTCAACAAATTCTGAACATGTTTTACCAAACCACCACCCCACCCAACCCCTCCCCGCCCCCCGCCCCCCCCCCCCCCACCAACCACCAAAGGGGTCCCAGTTTTAGTCATTCATCCAACAATTCCACTCACTCAAGCCTCCAATCAATTCTCGGTCAATTAGTGCTGGCAGATTGGACCCTGCTAACCCATCCGAGGACATGACGGCTCTGACAGGATGAAAACAGAAAGTTCCACTCTCTTCTGCTCAGGTCAGAGAAGTCCTAGCATTCCCACTCCCCTGTGACATCCTTTCATCGTCAAGTTGCTGAATTAGTTGCCTACAGTCAGCAGTGTGTAAGCTATTGTTCACTTCAGACTTTGACTGGAAATCAAGGCCACTCATTCTTTTTCTCCTGCTAATCAAGCTAACTTCCATTATAATTAAACAAAGATGTACTTGTCAGTCCTGTCAACTCATGGCCCCTTATCTCAATGAGTACTTTTATCATAATTATAAAATGTTACAGTTTGTAATAATTGCCAGGACAGTGTGTTGTGCCAATTGAAATGCTACTGAATATTTATGAGCTGTTGGCATGGATGTACTGATGGCTGTTTCAGTCAGGAATGCACTGGAGAACACAATCACTTTGTAAATACTCAGCATTGATCAAGCCCAGGTTCCACTTGCCCTTGGAGATGCCAACTCTGTACACAATAAGGATCCAGTCATTGAAGGGTGTCCCAGAGAAACAGAAGGACAAAGAGCATTACGCCTTTGTTACAGTCCACACAGTCTGTATCTGCTTGAATGGCTGCAGGGGCTGGCTCTTTATAAACTCTAATGGAGTACTGAACCAATACATCAATGCACATTCCTTGCTGCAAAAAGGGCCAAAAAGACCTCAAAATGCAAACATTATTCCTATCTTTCAAGAAATATCTAGCTTTGCCTGGGGTGGGGGCGCCCACAACTGGAGGGCACACAGTTAGGGTAAGAGGGGAAAGATTTAAAGGAGACCTAAGTGGCAACTTCTTCGTGCAGAGGGTGGTGCATATACAGAATGAGCTGCCAGAGGAAGTGATGGAGGGTGGTACAATTACAACATTTAAAAGGCATCTGGATGGATACATGACTAGAAAGGGCTTACAGGGATATGGGCCATATGCTGGCAAATGGAACTAAATTAATTTAGGATATCTGGTTGGCTTGGACGAGTTGGACCGAAGGGTCTGTTTCCACGCTAGACACCTCGATGACTCTATAATTAAAATGGACATTGCAGCTTCTTGTGGGCCTGCTATTTCTATCATTACAAGGCAATAAAATGATGACCAGAAACATAGCAAAGACATCCCAAGGAAGGAAAGCATAATAGAGAAAGGGCCAGACTTTGAGACACTAAATGTTCTCAGGTGGACTCTAACTTTGTCAGACATAACATGGTAAAGAGGCAATTTTAAAACTGCCAAATCACATATTTCAGACCTCTTCCAGAGCTTTGCTCCTCCCTATTTCAGTAATATTCCCCCAAACTTTCAACTCGCCAAGATATCCACAGTCCTCAGTTCTGGCCTCGTGAGCTTATCCCAGATTTCAGTTTCACTACCACTGAGAACCAGGCCTTCAGATTTCAAGGTATGTAGAATAATCGGTTTAACATCAGAAACATACAGCACGATGATACCACAGTTACAATGTCAGAGCCACTTGATCAAAATAAAGTGAGGGAACAGAAGCTCTAACCAAGGGTGAAGACCATGTGTTGATAGATCAAGCTGCAAAGAAAAGGTTCTTAAATATATTTCCAGCAGCACTAAATATAGTCAGACCCCATACACACTACAAAACACCATCTGCATTGTTGAAAAGGGACATATTTTATCAAAACTTTTCATTTTGCACTCATCAGGTTCAGAAGGTAAAGAGGAAACAATGTTGATGGTGTCTGAGAGGAGTGTGCTGATTGGTTGGCAAGTAGACATGTTGCCATGGAGAATTTACCAGTTAGCTCACGATTGACAGGCAACTGCCAAGTTTAAAATTAAGGTTGATTCTGACTAATCAAGATATGGAGGAGCCGGTGTTAAAAATCATACAATACCAGGTTATAGTCCAACAGGTTTATTTGGAAGCACTAGCCTTTGGAGCGCTGCTCCTTCATCAGCTACCTGAGTGATATTGTGCATTGCTTTACTTGTAAATTTGTCAGTGGTTATTTAGAACTCCTTCAGCAAACCTCTGGCCTATAGAGCCAAATGCCCCAGTGCATATTCCCTGCATGGAGCACTTTAATTTGCTGTGGCTGGCGGTTGTGAAATGAGGAGTAGGAGTAGGAACAGCCTCTTGGTCAGTTTTACCACTTTAGTCAGCTGTGTGTTGGTGAGGAGGACTGAGTCAGAGTGTTATGGAGTTGCATTCCAAACCAGTGATTTGAGCCGTTCTGATGATGACACTTCCATGCTGTACTGAGGAGCTTCTGAGCTGGAGGTGAGGCCAGCTCAATACCTCGAGGGTGAGCTCCATCCTGCACTCTGAGATGGATGGTCAATGACTCTGTCTTAAAGGAACACTCAAACGTGAGTTGTCTCTAGAGTCTCAGCCAATACATTACCCTCAACTAACATCAGTTTAAAAAAAAGGTCTATCATCTGCCAGGGTGTTCTCTAAGGTTTATTAAACTTTGGACTAAATTTGTGTTGTTCCAATTGTCACAAAGCATTATTCTACATGTGGTATCAAAAGATCATGCAAAGATAATTGCTAATACCCAAGGGATTTTCAAGATCCAATGCTTGTTTGTCAACATTTATTGATGAAAAGCAACAAGAGGTTAAATTTTTCAAGCTTCATGTACTGAGCTTGCCCTCTGTGTCTCAGTTGGAGTATGTTGTTCTGTGTCTACGTTTTGCCCATTTTATATGCCCATTTGCCCAATTAATATCAAGTTCATGTAAATGAATAGACAGATGGTTATATATATCTCAAGATTTGGGCATTACTGACAAAGTAAAAAGTGAGGTCTGCAGATGCTGGAGATCAGAGCTGAAAATGTGTTGCTGGTTAAAGCACAGCAGGTTAGGCAGCATCCAAGGATCAGAGAATTCGACGTTCGATGAAGGGCTTTTGCCCGAAATGTCAAATTCCCTGTTCCTTAGATGCTGCCTGACCTGCTGTGCTTTAACCAGCAACACATTTTCAGCTATTACCACATACTGTCTTCCCTCAGCTGATAAATCAGTACTCCATGTTGAACAAAACTTGGAGGAAGTACTGAGGGTGACAAAGACACAGAATGTACTCTGGGTAGGGGTTTCCATGTCCACCACCAAAAGCAGCATTACTGATCGAGCTGGTCGGATGTTAAAGGACATAATTGCTAGACTGGGTCTGTGATGGTGGTGAGGGAACCAACAAGAGTGAAATATGTACCTGACCTCATCCTTACCAAGCTGCCAGCCACAGATGGATTTGTCCATGTCAGTATGGCCACAGGAGAGACCGTCTCAGAGTCCTTGTGGAGACAAAGTCCTGCCTTCACATTGAGAATACCCTCCATCATGTTGTGTGGCATTATCACCGTGTTAAACAGGGCAACCTTTGAACTGACCAGGCAACTCAAGACTGAGCATCCATGAGGCAGCAGCAGAATTGTACTCCAGCACAATCTGCAAACTCATGGCCCAGCATATCCCCCATTCTGCCATTACCATCAAGCCGGGATCAATCGTCGTTGAATGGAGAGCGCAGATGACATGCCAGTAGCAGTACCAGTACCTGAAAAGGAGGTGTCAACCTGGTGGAGCTACTACACAAAACTACTTGCATCCCAATAGCACAAGCAGTAAGTGATAGACAGAGCTAACTGATTCCATTGCCAATGATCAAATCTAAGTTCTGCAGTCCTAATGGTCTCCCTATGTACCATTAACAATTCTATAATTCTGTAAAGAACAACAAATGGACAATTTCCAAGAAAATCATTCCAGGAGGAATCTGTTGACAACATATTACTAAGGAAGAAGAGAAAGAGAGGGATATGTGCAACCAAACATCAAATCATCACAATTTACTTTAAATGTTAGCCAAGACAATCTTTAAGCTTACAACTGGCATAATCTTGTTTTGCTGAGAATTGATCATTAAGAAGAGGAGCGATCTTGTTAAATGCTCCCTGCACTTAAACCATTCGGCTTGTTGTGCATAAATGTATTTCAAAATTGACAGCAGCTGAATGCCGCTGAAACAAGAACTCAGGCTCCTTTGAGACTCTAAAGGGGGTCAGCACAGCTTACAGAGTCACCTTGGCTTCAAATTTATTTTTGTAAATCCTCAAGAGAAGTCTACGTGGCAGTAAATGGACCATGAGAACATTTGGTGAACATGAACATGAATCTAGACACAAGTTTAATTCACACACTTTAATTAGGAATAAAAATAACAGTTTGGACCAGTATTATTGCTTGATAGATAGACCTCAGGCTGTTACTAGTAGCTCAGGCTTTAAATAACTTAAATTAGGTGATTCAGTCAAACTAGCATAATTGTTCAGTATCTTGGAGTATCAGGTAGTGTCAAGGGTGTCAGTTAACCCTCCTTTATTATCTATTGAGAACTTTGATATGCACCAGTGTTGGAGAAGTGAACATTGTTGCTGACAAGAATTAACACCTCGGGTCAAGTCAGTACACAGGAAAACTTACACCCTGCTCTAATACCTGCAGTTCAATCCAATCACAGAGGCCAGGTCATAATAAATTAGTGTGACATTTCCATTCTGCCAGAAGCTGGTGACATTGTGGTAATGTCACTTAGACTAGTAATCCAGAGCCCAGGTTAATACACTCTGGGCCTGAGTTCAAACCCCACCACAGCTGTAGCTGTGGGATTTTAAGTCAGTTAATGCAGATCTGGAAATGAAAGCTCAGCCTTGGTGATTAAAACCTACCTAGGTCACTAATGTCCTTTAGGGAAGGAAATCTGCCTTCCTTACCTGGTCTGGCCTACATGTGACCCACAGCGTTGTGGTTAACTCTGAACTGTTCTCTGGGCAATTAGAGACAAACAATAAATGTTGGCTTGGCCAGCCACATCCATATCCTGTGAATGAATAAATTAAAACTATGGCCCCAGGAGGCCACTCAATTTAAAGACAATTCGTGTTGAGCAATTTAAAGACAATTCGTGTTGAGTAGCAATGTCCACATCCCTTGATGTATAACTCCAACACACATTTCAGTAATATGGCTGATTTAATTTAGTATACAGTATTTGGAAACATATTGTATCTATTTCTCACAGATTAGGTGTGTGTACATATAAACAATACTCCCTGTCATTCTGATTCATGGAATGAGGGAATATAGCAGTAAAGAACCAGGCTGTTTGGCAGATCATCCCCTGCTCCTACATACTCACAGAACCGCAGAAGTGTAACAGCACGAAACGAGGCAATTCAGCTCATCTTGTTCATGTTGGCACTCTGAAAGAGTAAGACAGCACATCACAGTCCCTTTTCCTGTAGCCCGACCTGTTTTTTTTTCTCTCTACAGACTCTCACCTAATTGCCTTTCAAAAGCCAAGGTTATATCTGCCTCCACCATAGTGTCAGGCAGGGCATCTCTATTCCGAACCACACATGCATTAATACAATTCTCCCTTATGTCATCTTAGGTGCTTTTACATCATTTAAGTCCATGTTCTCTGGAGCACAACTCTTGTGCCAATAAGAATAATTTTCTCTATCCACTGTATCCTCTTATGGTCATCATTCATGGCCCATCTCCAGCTACTCCAGTAGGCAGTTCACAATCAACTCCACTGGTGGAGGGCCTTAGTGAACTAAATGGGTTTTTAATGACAATAAATGGTGGCTGACATTGTCACCCTTCTTATATTTCAGATTTATTAACAGTTAGCTGCCGTGGTAAAGGTTTGGATCCATGTTTCTACAGCATTAGCCACAGTCTCTACAACACCAATCCAGGGACATTACCCTGGGTGGCACAGTGGCTCAGTGGTTAGCACTGTTGCCTCACAGCACCAGGGTCCAGGTTCAATTCCAGCCTCGGGCAACTGTCTGTGTGGAGTTTGCACATTCTCCCAGTGTCTGTGTGGGTTTCCTGCGGATGCTCCGGTTTCCTCCCACAGTCCAAAGAAGTGCAGGGTAGGTAAACTGGCCATGCTAAATTGCCCATAGTGTTAGATGCATTAGTCAGAGGGAATTGGATCTGAATGGGTTACTCTCAGAGGGTTGGTGTGGAGTTGTTGGGCTGAAGGGCCTGTTTCCAGACTGTAGGGAATCTAATCATTATCCCTGCGGCATCACTTAGCTGTGTGTGCTTTTGATCCCCTCTATCAAATCTCCCCTCAGCCTTTTCTTCTCTAAGGAAAGACAGTAAGGCCATGAGAGAGAAACAGAATTCGGCCATTGGCCCACTGAGTCTGCTCAGCCATTCGATCATGGCTGATAGGTTTCTCAATCTTGCCTTCTCTCTGTAACCTTTGATCCTCTTACCAATCAAGAACCTATCTAACTCTGCCTTAACTACACTCAATGACTTGGCCTCCACAACCTTCTGCAACAATAGGTTCCACAAATTCACCACCCTCTGGCTGACAAAATTCCTCCTCATCTCAGTTCTGAAGGATCACCCCTTCACTCTGGAGTACTCTTGGGTCATAGTCTTTCCTACTAGTGGAAACATCTTTTCCACATCTACTCCATCCAAGCATCTCAGTATTCTATAAGTTTCACCGAGATCCCACCCTCATCCATCTGAACTCCATCAGAGTCCCAGACCCAGAGTCCTCAAACAGTCCCCATATGACAAGCCCTTCATCACTGGGATCATTCTTGACCCTCTGCAAGGCTGGCACGTCCTGCCTTCGATACGGTGCCCAAACTGCTCACAATATTTCAAATGCAGTCTATCCAGAGCCTTATACAACCTCAGCAGTGCATCTCTGTTCTTGCATTCTCGCTGGCTTGAAATGAATTTCCTGAAGAAGGGTTTACGCGCGAAACGTCGATTCTCCTGCTCCTTGGATGCTGCCTGACCTGCTGTGTTTCTCCAGCACCACATTTTTCAGCTCTGATCTGCAGTCCTCACTTTCTCCTGCTTGAGATGAATGCCAACATTGCATTTGTCTTCCTAACCACCAACTGAACCTGTTTGTTAACCTTAAGAGAATTATGTATGTTAACCTTAGGAGACTTAGAAAACTAAATCTCCTTAGTCCCTTTGTGCTTCAGATTTCTGAAGCTTTTCCCCATTTAGAAAATAGTCTATGCCCCTATTCTTCCGACCAGAGTGCATAACGTTACACTTTCCCATATTGTATTCTATCCGCCTTTTCATTTTCCACTCTTCTTGCCTGTCCAAATCCTTTTGCAGCCTACCCCTCCCCCCTTTCTCAACGCTACCTGTCCCTCCACCTATCTTTGTGTCAGATTCTCCATTCTATCAACATAAACAAAGTGCCTCACCCCTCAAACCATACTTGTAAATCTTTTTTACATTCTGGCTAAACTCTTCACCGCTGCCTAAAGAGTGATGCTCAGAATTTATAGAATCACAGAAACATACAAAACAAAGAGGCCCTTCAGCCATTGAGTCTATAATAATCAAAAATGTACTACCTATGTAGTACACCGTTTTGAGAATAATCTATGGTTTAACACTCCTCTAATAACGTACCACTTCCTCAGCACCACACTGCAGTGCCAACCTAGATCTTAAGTTCCAATCAAGGACTTAAACCCACAACCCTCAGGTTCAGAAATGTGGTTGGCACCCACTGAATCGAAACTGTACTCAGGAAAGGAAGAAGGAAATTGCCACCCTCTAAACATTTCCAACAACTACTGACAAAGTTCTGACGAAGGCTTACTGGACCTGAAACATTAACTCTGATTTCTCTACACAGATGCTGCCAGACCTGCTGAGTTTTCCCAGCAATTTCTGTTTTTGTTTCTGATTTACAGCATCCACAGTTCTTGCAGTTTTTATCCAACATTTACTTAGCACCTAACCAGGTGAAAGTGTTAAAAGACTAAAATTTATTCATACAATTATGTTTGCTTCAATTCTATGTTCCCATTAAATGTGTAGAATCATTACTTTAAGCACACAATCCACTTATGGAAAACATATTTACTGTAATTCCCATGAACAGTGTAGATTCTCATAACTATGGCAGAGATATATTGTACTCTGCATGGGCATTATTTAGTTTGGCAATGTGACTAAATGACACTAAAGCAGCATATCAGGATTGTTTCAATGAAAGTTATTTTTCACACGTCTGTAACATATAGGCACATACCTGGACAGCATAACGAATTGTTCAGTCGAATTAATAGAAGTTGCAATTATGAATTAAAAGGTGTATCATTAAATGTGAATGTTGATCTTTGGCTGCAGTGCAAATCTTATCATAGCAAGTCAATGACCAGTTTTGTATCTTGCTCCTAATTCACATTTCCAATTGGTGTCTGGCCCCATTTTATAAATAGATTTTCTAAGCAAAAACATCACTGAAAAGCTTTTTATTTAAAACTCAACCATATAATTGCATGGCTTGCATTTCACAGAGCAATTAAAAGCCAATCATATTGCTGTGGTACTGGCAGTATAGGTAGGTTAGATCAGGAAACGCCAATAGAACAGAATAGAATAGAAAACCCTTTATTGTCACGTATACTCCATTGTAGGAGTACAGTGAAAAGTTTTTACAATGGCTGCCTTTTAGGGTGCCATCTTAGGTACAAGTACCTAGGTACAAATCTTGGATACAACAGAGCAATAATAAGTAGTTTCCTTACTTTACAGAGTTGAAAAAATAAGTTTAAAATAGGACATCATTAAGGGTTGATAATTGCAGTAAAGTATGACATTTCAAACAGACATTACAGTGGAGCAGCTCAGTGCAGGGCCTCTGCATATGGTGTGACTGTCCACACCAGATCCCAGTCCAACAGTCTTCGCCGCACTCTGCTCCAATCCCAAACTGCTCCATACCGGCTCTCAACTGCTCCAAGGTAAGTTCCAAGCCTACTTCCCCTGCACCGGTCTCCACCTGGGACTCACAGTCTGCACAATACTATGGGGCTGCTTCCCCAAGTGCTGGTCTGGGGTTCACTGCCCACAGTGTTCTGGAGTTCACAGCCCTCTCTCCCTGAAGAGCAATGGAGGTCAAACTGGGTGTTTATGACCATCTGTGTCTTGGTGATCATTTTTAATTCTAACTTCCAGATTTTGTCAGACAAAATTTTCTAAATGAAATTCTAGTTCTGAAAGTAGAATTTGAGCTCAATCTCAGGACTATTAGCCCAGGAGTCATGGGTTGCTTTGTAGCATCCACATCTATCCGCTATGTGTCAGTCCTGTTCTCCAATTACGGATGTCAAATACAGGACAATGGAAAATAAGTATGCGGGACACCGATGATTTACCCTGGGTAGTCACAGGTGGACTTCAGTTCTGCATTGTTCTTTAATAATGATTGATATAAATTTGTGTAAACATTTAAATTCACCTAAGCAATGTTTGAATGGCCGTGGCTCAACCCAAAAGGTTTCAAATCATTTCATGTACATATGAAGTCATCATTTGTCTTAATTTCTTTTTAGCCAGTTGCCATCAAATGCAGAAGAAAATATAATCCTATGTGTTTAACGATTTCACAGTATCTGCTAAAACCACTCAACAGCTTGAAAGAAACATCCTTAATCTGCTCAGCCTAAAATAAGACCAGCTGCTGTAGACACATGGATAGATGGATAAAGCTGCCTCTTAGTTAAGGCTACGTCATGCCTCAGTACAAATAATCCAAACAAAGTTAGACTCTGAGCTACATGATCATAGCATGGTCCTTCCATTCTGACAGTACGACCGCCTGAAAGAATAAGTCATGATGTGGTAAGCTATCACCACTGCAGGAGTTCCTCAGTATTTATCCAAGGTTCAATCATCATCAGCTGCTTCTTCAATGACCTTCCCCTATCTTAAGGTCAGAACTGGGATGTTCGCCGATAATTGTATTATGTTCAGCACCATTTGCGATTCCTCAGATACTGACGCAGTCCGTGTCCAAATGCAGCAAGTTCAAGTCTGGGGCTGACAACTGGCATGTGATGTTCATGCCACATGAGTACTAAACAGTGACCATCTCCAGCAAGAGATTTTATAACCATTGTGCTTTGGCTTCAATACTGTTACCATCACTGAATCCCCCATTATCAACATCTTGGGGATTATTATTGACCAAACACTGAACTAGCCATACCAACACAATAGCTACATGAGCAGGTCAGAGGCTAGGAAACCTGCAATGAGTAACTTACCTCCTGACTCCCCAAAGCCTGTCTGCTATTTCATGGGACAAGTCCGCAGTTTGATGGGATACTCCCCCTTTGCTTTGATGGTGCAGCTTCAAAAACACTCAAAAGGCTTAACACCAGCCAACACAAAGCAGCCCATTTTACAGTGTTATGAAGTTGAAGGCATGTACTGTACCTCCAAGAGAGAGTGAATGCTGTTCTGAACTGAGAGGTTACAAGCACCACTGTATATGACTAGATGGCAGTCCCAAAATATACTGGAAAATCGAAAATGTGTAATATTTGGCTATGAAATGGATACATGAGTTTTGGTTGCTGTTTTGACAGCAATTCAATCAACCAGTTTAAATTATGCCCCAAGATACTAAAATCCAATTGAGTTGGAATTTATTGTACCAATGGGACTATCCAATGTTGAGGGTATAAAAATGCAAACATTTTAAAAATTGAAAGAGAGAGCAAATGCCATTGAGACAGAAACACATGGAGAGTGAATATCTTGCTCTCTCAGAAATTAGGAAATGCTTTCTATCAATGGTACCTTTTCATATGAAATATACTTGCAGTAAAAAGAAAGATGATGACCCAGGGAGATCCTCATCTGAAAGAGGGAAGACAGAAGATGATAGTGTGTGGCTTTGAAGTTAAGTTGATGTGATTTTAAGTTGATGTAAGTGTCTCATTGGAACAGCATATTGTGATGGAGTTGGAGGCAGATAGTAAGCAGTTCAGAGAAAAGGGTCTTAGAGTTGTGAATAGTTGTTTAATGTTCACTTTTAGAGTTAAAAAATAAATTGATATTATTTTATTTAAATAGCGGAATTTGGGAGTTCTCTGTCACTCATATTTTAAAAGATTATGAGGCGAGATGAGCTTTTCTGGATGTTTGGGTTTAAGTAACAGAGGAGTTCACCTTTGTGTTGTAACAATAGACCCCCATATCAACATGATTCCTGAAGAGGGGCTCCTGCCCAAAACGTCGATTTTCCTGCTTCTAGGATGCTGCCTGACCTGCTGTGCTTTTCCAGCACCACTCTAATCTTGACTCTGATCTCCACCATCTGCAGTCCTCACTTTCACTCATATCAACAGACATTCGCTCTCTCCACATCCAGTACTCAGTAGCAACGGTGTGTACAATTTAGAAGGTGCACTGCAGCCATTCACCAAGGCTCCTATGACAGTGCCTTCCAGCCCAGAACAACTACCATCTGGAAGAACAAGGGCAGAAAATACATGAGAACTCTACAAGTTCCTCTCCAAGTCACTCACTGTCCTTGGAAATATATCATCTTCAGTGCCTCTAGGTCAAAATCTTGGAATTCCATCCCTAATGGCATTGTGGGTGTTTCCACACCACATGAACTGCAGCTGTTCAGGAAGGAAGCTCGCCACCACCTTCTCAAGGGGATCTAGAGATGGGAAATAAATGCCTGGCCCAACTATCAACATTCTATGAATGAAAAAAGTAGTGGTGCCAAAGTGTTCCCATTACTCATCTTGATCTTTTACAAAATCTCCCATTAGAACTTTTTAAAAGGTGCATTTTGTCGCATTTTGTCGCATTGAAGTGAATCAACAAGCAGGTTGAACAAAACACAAGGCACTGTACCATGCCAATAGCCTAAAGAATGAATACTGGGTTAGCACCGGGGAGGGCAATCACACCACTGACCTGATAACACTTGCAAGGGCCCAACCCAGGTATTTGAATGGAATCATCATGCTGCCAACCGTGGCTTTGGCAAGCCCTTCCCCCTATCTACCAACCTTCTCAGTGGTATTTCTTCCAACAGGACTAAACAGCTTTCCAATTACATGCTACACAGACATAATATTTGTCAAAAGGAAGTTTGAGAGCTTATTGATGAGTAAGTTAAGGAGAGCTTTATGTATGATGTAATATTGGCTTGATTGTGTGATATGGTTAAACAAATTTACAAAAGTTTGGGTCCTTGGTAAATAAAGATGTGCTACTCATTTATAATTGAAGTGGTGCTGTATGAGGTCTGGTCAGGATTTATTATCCTGCCAATTATTGTTAGGAAGGAGCGTTGGAGTGAGGCTCCAGCTGTGTGAGAATGAGATTTTCTCTCTGCATAGGGAGAAAACAAAATATCGACTTGACCCTTTGTATTATCCACATCAACAGGCATGTTTGCAGATGATCCGGCCTTCTGCAGATCATTTCAATGAAGTTGTTATGGCAACGTGTCTGCACGGTAGACTGGGCAATTGCTTTCTCCTTTTTTTTATATATACACACATATCGGTTTCTCAATCACTCTCCTGGCCAGCAATCACCTCAGGTAACAAGAGAAGGCAAATAGATTAATGGGGACATTAGCTTTCAGCAATAGTCATTTCTAATGATCTGCTATGTTTACAGAGAGGTAAGAAGGGCAACAGTATAGCATTAACAAAATCAATGGACACAAGCTGGCTAATGCAGCTGAACCCTCTCAGACCTGGAACCAGGTGGATTCCAAGAGTAAAACACAGTATTTCCAGACACAGGAGTAGGCAGGAGCCACTACTGGCTCCATGAGGGCTGGTTTATTAGCTATTGTTATTATTATCAGAGGAGAGGATGTAAACCAAATGTTCATTTAGCGTTTAGGATCCATAACATTCCTCACTGTCTCTTGTAGATATGTTGACATAAATTGAGGCTGAACAAAATGGTGCTGCCATCACTTTGAACATTTTGCAATAACCTTGAGCCTCATCATTTCGTATTTTATTTCAAATGTTCTAAAAAATTCATTGTGGAAATGGTTACTGCAGGGCTTTATAAATGGGAAGAATCTATGGGCAGATCGATGCGACAAATTAAACTATTAGAAAGGGAGGCAGGTGTAAATGTGTGATTTCTCCACTATAAGTGTTAAACGGTCATTGTGGGATTTCATATTTTCTGCCTTTATTAATTTTGGAGGTGGAGGGACATCAATAATTGTATAGCACCTGTCTGATATGAAGTCTCAAATGTTTTATAGCCTGTAATATAGCCTGGTACCAGAGAAGACATACTTAAACAAGGATCCTGAGAGTAAAGCTATAACTGTGACACACTATCCCCTTAACATAGAAACTGCACAGCATAGAAGCAGGCCATTCGGCCCATCACGTCCATACTGACCTTCCAAACAGCATCCCACCCAGATCCGCCCTGACCCTGTATTTCCCATGGCTAATCCACCTAACCTGCACATCTTTGGACTATGGGAGGAAACCGGAGCAAACAGGGGGAGAACTTGCAAATTCCACACAGACAGTCGCCCAAGGCTGGAATTGAACCTAGCCCCCTGGTGCTGTGAGGCAGCAGGGCTAACCACTAAGCCATCCTGCCTCTGATAATGGCTTTGCCATTGTGCAGATCCCTGGCACTGCTTTTACCCATCCAAGCAGAGCCAGAGCACGGTGAGTGATTGTTTATCTTACTGTTCCCACCACACCATAAGCAAATTCCTTTCCAAATCACCTACCAACTAGCTTGGAAATATTCTGCTATTCATTTGTTATTGCTGGGTCAGTGGGTGACATGGTGAAAACTAAGATTCAGGAAGTTTCAGAACAGTGTTAGGGGCTGGTTTTTCTAGTTGCAAATGTGTTGCTGGTCAAAGCACAGCAGGTTAGGCAGCATCTCAGGAATAGAGAATTCGACGTTTCGAGCATAAGCCCTTCATCAGGAATAAGAGAGAGAGCCAAGCAGGCTGAGATAAAAGGTAGGGAGGAGGGACTAGGGGGAGGGGCGATGGAGGTGGGATAGGTGGAAGGAGGTCAAGGTGAGGGTGATAGGCCGGAGTGGGGTGGGGGCGGAGAGGTCAGGAAGAGGATTGCAGGTTAGGAGGGCGGTGCTGAGTTGAGGGAACCGACTGAGACAAGGTGGGGGGAGGGGAAATGAGGAAGCTGGAGAAATCTGAATTCATACCTTGTGGTTGGAGGGTTCCCAGGCGGAAGATGAGGCGCTCCTCCTCCAGCCGTCGTGTAGTTGTGTTCTGCCGGTGGAGGAGTCCAAGGACCTGCATGTCCTCGGTGGAGTGGGAGGGGGAGTTAAAGTGTTGAGCCACGGGGTGATTGGGTTGGTTGGTTCGGGCGGCCCAGAGGTGTTCTCTGAAGCGTTCCGCAAGTAAGCGGCCTGTCTCACCAATATAGAGGAGGCCACATCGGGTGCAGCGGATGCAATAGATGATGTGTGTGGAGGTACAGGTGAACTTGTGGCGGATATGGAAGGATCCCTTGGGGCCTTGGAGGGAAGTGAGTGTGGAGGTGTGGGCGCAAGTTTTACATTTCCTGCGGTTGCAGGGGAAGGTGCCGGGGGTGGAGGTTGGGTTGGTGGGGGGTGTGGATCTGACAAGGGAGTCACGAAGGGAGTGGTCCTTGCGGAACGCTGATAGGGGAGGGGAGGGAAATATATCCTTGGTGGTGGGGTCCGTTTGGAGGTGGCGGAAATGGCGGCGGATAATACGTTGTATGCGCAGGTTGGTGGGGTGGTAGGTGAGAACCAGTGGGGTTCTGTCTTGGTGGCGGTTGGAGGAGCGGGGCTCAAGGGCGGAGGAGCGGGAAGTGGAGGAGATGCGGTGGAGGGCATCGTCGATCACGTCTGGGGGGAATCTGCGGTCCTTGAAGAAGGAGGCCATCTGGGCTGTGCGGTGTTGGAATTGGTCCTCCTGGGAGCAGATGCGGCGGAGACGAAGGAATTGGGAATATGGGATGGCGTTTTTACAGGGGGCAGGGTGGGAGGAGGTAGTCACCTCCATCCCCCATCACGAAGGACTCAAAGCCCTCCGCTTCTTCCTTTCCCGCCGCACCAACCAGTACCCTTCCACTGACACCCTCCTTCGACTGACTGAACTGGTCCTCACCCTGAATAACTTCTCTTTTCAATCCTCCCACTTCCTCCAAACTAAAGGAGTTGCCATGGGCACCCGCATGGGCCCCAGCTATGCCTGCCTCTTCGTAGGATATGTGGAACAGTCCATCTTCCGCAACTACACTGGCACCACCCCCCACCTTTTCCTCCGCTACATCGATGACTGTATCGGCGCTGCCTCGTGCTCCCACGAGGAGGTTGAACAGTTCATCAACTTTACTAACACCTTCCATCCCGACCTGAAATTCACCTGGACTGTCTCAGACTCCTCCCTCCCCTTCCTAGACCTTTCCATTTCTATCTCGGGCGACCGACTCAACACAGACATCTATTATAAACCGACTGACTCCCACAGCTACCTGGACTACACCTCCTCCCACCCTGCCCCCTGTAAAAACGCCATCCCATATTCCCAATTCCTTCGTCTCCGCCGCATCTGCTCCCAGGAGGACCAATTCCAACACCGCACAGCCCAGATGGCCTCCTTCTTCAAGGACCGCAGATTCCCCCCAGACGTGATCGACGATGCCCTCCACCGCATCTCCTCCACTTCCCGCTCCTCCGCCCTTGAGCCCCGCTCCTCCAACCGCCACCAAGACAGAACCCCACTGGTTCTCACCTACCACCCCACCAACCTGCGCATACAACGTATTATCCGCCGCCATTTCCGCCACCTCCAAATGGACCCCACCACCAAGGATATATTTCCCTCCCCTCCCCTATCAGCGTTCCGCAAGGACCACTCCCTTCGTGACTCCCTTGTCAGATCCACACCCCCCACCAACCCAACCTCCACCCCCGGCACCTTCCCCTGCAACCGCAGGAAATGTAAAACTTGCGCCCACACCTCCACACTCACTTCCCTCCAAGGCCCCAAGGGATCCTTCCATATCCGCCACAAGTTCACCTGTACCTCCACACACATCATCTATTGCATCCGCTGCACCCGATGTGGCCTCCTCTATATTGGTGAGACAGGCCGCTTACTTGCGGAACGCTTCAGAGAACACCTCTGGGCCGCCCGAACCAACCAACCCAATCACCCCGTGGCTCAACAATTTAACTCCCCCTCCCACTCCACCGAGGACATGCAGGTCCTTGGACTCCTCCACCGGCAGAACACAACTACACGACGGCTGGAGGAGGAGCGCCTCATCTTCCGCCTGGGAACCCTCCAACCACAAGGTATGAATTCAGATTTCTCCAGCTTCCTCATTTCCCCTCCCCCCACCTTGTCTCAGTCGGTTCCCTCAACTCAGCACCGCCCTCCTAACCTGCAATCCTCTTCCTGACCTCTCCGCCCCCACCCCACTCCGGCCTATCACCCTCACCTTGACCTCCTTCCACCTATCCCACCTCCATCGCCCCTCCCCCTAGTCCCTCCTCCCTACCTTTTATCTCAGCCTGCTTGGCTCTCTCTCTTATTCCTGATGAAGGGCTTATGCTCGAAACGTCGAATTCTCTATTCCTGAGATGCTGCCTAACCTGCTGTGCTTTGACCAGCAACACATTTGCAGCTGTGATCTCCAGCATCTGCAGACCTCATTTTTTACTCGCTGGTTTTTCTAGTCCTGAGCACAAAGGTGAGCCTGCTAACAACCCACCTCTCCTCAATAGTTAGCAGATTATTTGTTTTTAATGTCCATTCCAAATACATTCTGAAGTCTGCCCATAGTTAATACTGGGTGAGTAGGTCTGGAGGCTACATGCAGGCATGAAGCTTGCATGATGGTGGGCACGGGGAGAATGTGCAGTCATGAAAGTGTTGTGAAATGTCATGAAGTGGGACAGGAGAATAGAAAGGGACATGGAAATGGCATGGGTCAGTGGGTGACATGGTGAAAACTGAGATTCAGGCACGATGGCACAGTGGTTAGCACTGCTACCTCACAGTGCCAGAGACCCAGGTTCAATTCCTGCCTCAGGCAACTGTCTGCGTGGAGTTTGCCCGAACCTCCTGTGTCTGCGTGGGTTTCCTCCAGGCGCTCCAGTTTCCTCCCACAGTCCAAAGATGTGCTGGTTAGGTGAATTGGCCATGCTAAATTGCCCATAGTGTTAGGTGAAGGGGAATGGGTCTGGGTGGGTTGCTCTTCGGAGGGTCGGTGTGGACTCGTTGGGCCATAGGGCCTGTTTCCACACTGCAGGGAATCTAATTTAATTTATAATAAGAACAGTGTTCGAGGCTGGTTTTCTAGTCCTGAGCACAAAGGTGCTAACAACCTACCTCCTAGGGTCAGGAGAAAGTGCTAGATAATTTCATTGCAAATAGTTTGCTTATAAAATCACTGAATCAATTTTAAGTCAAAGAGGAAATGGCAAATAGACAGAATGCTTTTTGATTGTTTACATTACTCAATAAGGTCCTTAAAGAAACTTTTTTTCGAAACAGTAAACATAAGCAGCTCTTTTGCCTGTATATCATTCACCAATAAAGGTTGCTGCAAAGTCAGCTTTATGTTCTACGTCTTTTCCTGAGGGAAGATTTAAAAAGTCTTAATTCTGAGCAGTAATTGATGCCATAAGCATGGACTCAGAACTTGTTTTATTTGATCTTGTTCTCAATTGAGTCTCTTTCATTTTACTGAGATGGGATTAATGTTTAATGAGCCTCTTGAGTAGATTAACTGTCTGAAAGGAGCGTGTGAATGTCTTTGATGAGAGTTAAAGGGGTACTAGCTGTTCATATCAGAAGATATGGAGCCACATTGTGGAATCTCTTACTACAGAGACTCGCTTACTACTCACAGGTCTACTTAGCATCTGCTTCCTTACAAGCATTCAGAATTGCTGTGCAGTTCTTGTAGGTTTCAGTAAAGCTTTTGACAAGGTTATACATAGAAAACTGATAAACAAAGTAAAGTCACATGAGAACCGGGGTAACTTGCTAGTCTGGATCCAAAATTGGCTTAATGGTAGAAGACAGAGGGTGGTGGTAGAAGGTTGTTAGTGCGACTGGAGGCTGGAGTCTAGTGGTATTCCACAGGGATTACTGCTGGGTCCCTTATTGTTCATGATATTTATAAGTGCTAGAGAAGAAAATCTGAGAGGATGATAAGTAAGTTTTCTGACGAAGATTTGCAGAGTGGTTTACACTGGGGAAGAAGATTGTATGTTACATGAGAATTTGAATGGATTGTTCAGATAGGCAATTCATTGACAAATGGAATTTAACCCTGAAAAATGCGAGATGATGCACTTTAGATGAAGAAACAAGACAAGGGAGTACTCGATGAATGGTAGTATATTAAGAGGAACAGAGGGATCTTGGGGTACCTGTCCACAAATCCCTGAAAGCGGCATGGCAAATTAATGGGGTAATAAAGAAGGGATACAGAGCACTTGCCTTTATCAGTTGTAGCATGGATTATAAGAGCTGGGAGATTATGTTGGAGCTGTACAGAACTTTGGTTTAGCTGCAGCTGGAGTATTGTCTGGAGTTCTGGTCAGTGCATGATTGGAAGGATGTGATTACACTGGAAGCGGTGCAGAAGAGATTCACCAGGATGTTGCCTGGGATGAAGCAGTTTAGCTATGAGCCGTTTAGCTATGAGGAGCTGCTGGATAAGCTAGGGTTCCTGCTTTGCAACAGAGAAGGCTGAAAGGGTGTCTGATAGCGGTGTATAAGATTATAAGGTGCGTGGAACAGGGTGGATAGAAAACGGCTTGTTGAAGGGTCAATAATAAAGAGGCATCATTTTAAGGTAAAGGGTAGGAGGTTTAGAAGGGATTTGAAGAATTTTTTTTGTACGGAAGGAAGTGTGGGTATGGAATGCACTGTCTGGGAGGGTAGGTGAGCAACGAAACCTTGAAAAAGTTCTTGGATGAGCTCTTGAAGTGTAACATCCAAGGCAATGGGCCTGGTACTGGAAAGTTGGAGGAGTGTAGATCTGAGTTTTTTTGAAGTTCAGACACTATGGACTAAAGGCCCTCTTTTGTAAGGTATGATTCAATGAGCATTACCTTTGCCCTAGTAAATGCAATTCGAATAATGTGCCCAATCAATGCAGGGGAGCCATGCAGCTTTCTAAATTCTGCTTATTAATGTTGACAAGCCCACCCAAAAACACACAGCAAGTGTTGTCAGACAGCACTGTTCCAAAAAGAATAATGAAAGAACAGTGATATTGGACACAAAAGGCTGTTTATCTCTCCACCGGTGCTGCAAGACCCGTGGAGTTTCTCCTACAATTTCTATTTTTATGCTATAAAAGCTGACTCTGATTTAAAAAGGTAACAACTCTAAAAATAGATAGTTGTTTAATAGATAGTTGTTTCTCAGAGTCTCACAGGCATTTGAAGCCAGAATTAATAATTGACCTCCTTCTGTACTGTAAGGATCTGTGATAAAAACCATGAATATAAAAGGTTACACTGAAGCTGGGGCATGTATAAACAATAACTTACTCTGCCAGTATCTATCACTTTAATCTTAGCCAAACAAATCCTGAAGTGCTTAGAAGTACAGTTTAAAGAATGGAGAAATTCAAAATGACTGAGTGGAGCTGTGAGTGCCGTCTGTTTGGAATTTTCTTTTCTAGGAGAACTTGAGTTTAGTTTTTGACAAATTATTTCGCAGCCTACTGGAATTCCCACTTCCAAGCCAAAAATAATTCCTCCTGGCAGTGTTACAGGTAAAGTATAGAAAGAAAAGTATTTGTACGGGCTGTAATAAATCAAAGTAAATATATGAACACCGTTTACTAAAATAAAGCGTACAAGAATGTCATTGAGCCTGATGTTATCTACACACTATCTCATCAGCTAGTCTGTTTGCTCCTTTGACTATGTCAAGCAGAGTATGTTTGTTTTCTTCCAACTTGAATCAAACAAAAACTCATTGATATATTTAAAATGTACAGCAGGAGCAGGTACGAAAGGCTGAACCCTTTGCCCAGAACCTACTGGATTACTTAGACAGTTCACTGCACCAGCACCATGAATGGCGGCACCTCTTTATGGTCTGGTATCCTTACTGGCATACCTTTCACACCAGGAGTGCTTTTGTTTTGGGCAATAAATTGCCCCTCAGATGCCAACGCAACGTGACAAAGAATGTTATACCTTGTTGCAAGCCTGTGGGGATCTCTGGCAGCTTAATGGTCCGGGAGAACGAAAGGAGCATGTGAAAGTGAATCATCTTTCATAGAATCTCTACAGTGTAGAAGCAGCCATTCAGCCCATCAAGTCCAACCCACCCCACTGAAGAGCATCCCACCCAGACACAACCTATCCCTGTCACCTCGCATTTCCCTTGGCTAACCCACCTAGCCTGTACACCCCTGGGCACTATGGGTAATTTAGCATGGTCAATCCACCTCACCTGAACACCTTTGGACTGTGGGAGGAAATCAGAGCACCCAGAGGAAACCCACTCATAAACAGGGAGAATATGCAAACTCCACACAGACAGTCACCTGAGGGGAGAATCAAAGCTGGGTCCCTGGTGCTGTGAGGCAGCTGTGCTAACCACTGAGCCACCATGCCTTCCCCTTGGTGCTGTGAGGCAACTGTGCTAACCACTGAGCCACCGTGCCTTCCCTTTGGTGCTGTGAGGCAGCTGTGCTAACCACTGAGCCACCGTACCTTCCCCTTGTTAATCAAGAATCCTCGTCTGTCTGAAAAATATTCAAAGATTCTGCTTCCTTTTGAAGAAAATTCCAAAACCTCATTCCCCTCTGTAACAGCAAATTTCACCATATCCATATCTTAAATGAGCTACTCTTTATTCTTCAATAAAGTGATTCCAAGTTCTAGATTCTCAAATAAGAGAAAACCTTCTTCCCACATGTACCCTTTCAAGACTCTTCAGGACCCTATAGATTTCAAACAGGTTTCCTCTTACTCTTTTGAACAACAGCTGGTTAGACGTCTTTAAAATTATGAAGGGGTTTCATTGGATACATGTGGAGGAAAAACCTCTGATTGTTGCAGTGGTATGGTGTTACAGAGAGAGTAGTGTGGGGTTTTGGAGAGAGCAGTGTGGGGTTACACAGAGAGTAGTGTGGGGTTATGGAGAGAGTAATGTGGGGTTATGGAGAGAGTAGTGTGGGGTTACGGAGAGAGCAGTGTGGGGTCACAGCGTGAGCACTGTGAGGTTACAGAGAGAGTAGTGTGGGGTTGCACAGGGAGTAGTGTGGGGTTATGGAGAGAGTAGTGTAGGGTCACAGCGTGAGCACTGTGGGGTTACAGAGAGAGTAGTGTAGGGTTACAGAGAGAGTAGTGTGGGGTTACACAGAGAGTAGTGAGGGGTTATGGAGAGAGAAGAGTGGGGTTACACAGAGAGTAGTGTTGGGTTATGGAGATAGTAGTGTGGGGTCACAGAGAAAGTAGTGCGGGGTTACGGAGAGAGAAGTGTGGGGTTATGGAGATAGTAGTGTAGTGTAACGGAGAGAATAGTGTGGGGATATGGAGAGAGTAGAGTGGGGTTACACAGAGAGTAGTGTGAGGTCACAGAGAGTAGTGTGGGGTTATGGAGAGATTAGTTTAGGGTTACAGAGACAGTAGTGTGGGGTCATGCAGAGAGTAGTGTCGGGTTATGGAGAGAGAAGTGTAGGGTCACAGAGAGAGCACTGTGGGGTTACAGAGAGAATAGTGTGAGGTTATACAGAGAGTAGTGTGGGGTTATGGAGAGAGTTGTGTGGGGTTACGGAGAGAGAAGTGTAGGGTCACAGCGTGAACACTGTGGGGTTACACAGAGAGTAGTGTGGGGTTATGGAGAGAGTCGTGTGGGGTTACTAAGGGAATAGTGTGGGGTTACAGAGAAAGTGATATGGGGTTTGGGGTTGGAACAGTTTGTGATTAAAACTAGGGCTCTCAAATATAAGGTAGTCACAAATAAAACCAATCCAGAATTCAGGAGAATAATCTTTACTCAAGGAATGGTTAGGACGTGAATCTTGATACCATTTGGAATACATCGTTGAGGTGAACAGTGAAGAGAGAATGCTAGCAGAGAGAGAAGCCGGCTGGAGTAAGAGGACCAAAGGAATAGAAAGTTGTGCTGATAATAAATAGAGATTAGCAGATAATTCAGGGACCATAAACACTGGCATCATCTCGAAGCTATAACTTCCATCTAATGATCCTTCTGATGTGCTTTTGGAGAGGGCCATCTTGCTGGAAGATGATTGCTAAGTGACCATTCAAAAGACACAAGATTTTGTGGCAGCAATATTGGTCGGAATCATTGTCATGGCAGAAAAAGAGTTTGTTCTGGTCCAAAAGTGCCAGAGTCCATCACGAGAGAGATCTCCCATTGTCCTAATGAAAGCTTTGAAGGTAAAGTATTGAGAAAGGAGGCTGAGAAAAGCCAATAGCAGCAACATCAGAATCAGCTTTCCAAACTCTTCAAGAGAAGCAAGACAACGGTAAACGTTTAAATAGATTTACAAATGTTTTTGAGCCAGACAGCAGCTGACTAGAGTTTCCTATTATGCGATATAATATGTAGAGATAGCTCCACACAATAAGCATTGAGTTACTCAGTACAACTCAAACTCACTCCACACTACAGGCAGCGTGATGGCTCAGTGGTTATTATTGCAGCCTCACAGCACTAGGGTTCCCAGGTTTGATTCCAGCCTTGGGTGACTGTCTGTGTGGAGTTTGTGCATTCTCCCTGTGTCTGTGTGGGTCCTCTCCAGGTGCTCTGGTTTCCTCCCACAGTCCAAAGATGTGCAGGGCAGGTAAATTGACCATACTAAATTACTCATAGTCTTCAGGGATGTATAGGTTCTGTGCATTAGTCAGCAGAAATGTAGAATACTAAGGTAGGAGAATATATCTGAGTGATTTATCCTTTGTAGTAATTCTAATCCTGAGGGATGGGAGGATCATTGTCATGGCCCAACATTTATTGCCTGCGTTTAACTGCCCTTTCAGAAGTTAGTGAGCTTTTGTCTTAAACCACGATAATCAGTGAGATGAAAGTATTCCCACAGGGGTGTGAGGTAGACAGTGCAAGGAACTGGTTACATCAACAAAGCCACCTTTGCACATTTCAACTTTCAAAGGAAGGACAGTTATAAAACTGCAAAGTGATGGAAGTTTTCTATGTCCGTACAGGGGAAGGCAGAATTTAACAGGAGCATTAGACAACTAGTGGGAAGGTGTCCTGCCACAGTGAAGCAGGTGGACACAGACTCACTGAGGGCTTCTTATTCTCTCTCCTTCCTTATCAATTGGACAGACCGGTCAGCGTTCAGGCACAGACCGGTCAGCGTTCAGGCACGGACTGGTCAGCTTTCAGACACAGACCGGTCAGCATTCAGAGACGGACCGGTCAGCATTCAGACACGGACCGGTCAGCATTCAGGCACGGACCGGTCAGCATTCAGGCACAGACAGGTCAGCATTCAGAGACGGACCGGTCAGCGTTCAGGCACGGACCGGTCAGCATTCAGACACAGACCGGTCAGCATTCAGGCACAGACTGGTCAGCGTTCAGACACTGAACGGTCAGCGTTCAGGCACGGACCGGTCAACGTTCAGACACAGACCGGTCAGCATTCAGACACGGACCGGTTAGCGTTCAGACACTGAATGGTCAGCATTCAGGCACAGACCGGTCAGCGTTCAGGCACGGACCGGTCAGCGTTCAGACACGGACCGGTCAGCGTTCAGGCACAGACCAGTCAGCGTTCAGACACAGACCAGTCAGCGTTCAGGCACGGACCGGTCAGCATTCAGGCACAGACCGGTCAGCGTTCAGACACTGAACGGTCAGCGTTCAGGCACGGACCGGTCAGCGTTCAGGCACGGACTGGTCAGCTTTCAGACACAGACCGGTCAGCATTCAGAGACGGACCGGTCAGCATTCAGACACGGACCGGTCAGCATTCAGGCACAGACCGGTCAGCATTCAGAGATGGACCGGTCAGCATTCAGGCACAGACCGGTCAGCATTCAGAGACGGACCGGTCAGCATTCAGACACGGACCGGTCAACGTTCAGGCACGGACCAGTCAGCGTTCAGGCACGGACCGGTCAGCGTTCAGACACAGACCGGTCAGCATTCAGACACGGACCGGTTAGCGTTCAGACACTGAATGGTCAGCATTCAGGCACAGACCGGTCAGCGTTCAGGCACGGACCGGTCAGCGTTCAGACACGGACCGGTCAGCGTTCAGGCACGGACCGGTCAGCGTTCAGACACAGACCAGTCAGCGTTCAGGCACGGACCGGTCAGCGTTCAGGCACGGACCGGTCAGCATTCAGGCACAGACCGGTCAGCGTTCAGGCACAGACCGGTCAGCGTTCAGACACGGACTGGTCAGCATTCCGGTACAGACTGGTCAGCATTCGGGCACAGACCGGTCAGTGTTCAGACACAGACCGGTCAGCGTTCAGGCACGGACTGGTCAGCATTCAGGCACGGACTGGTCAGCGTTCAGGCAAGGACTGGTAAGCGTTCAGGCACGGACTGGTCAGCATTCAGACAGAGATCGTTCAGCATTCAGGCATGGACTGGTCAGCTTTCAGGCACAGACTGGTCAGCGTTCTGCATCAGATCAAAAAGCACTTTGTTTTCAAAATGCTCAATGTCATCCACATCTAAGCATTCCCTTGAATGGCTCCCCAAACTACCACTTCAAAGATTCACAGCCTGTCTGCCCACGTTTGGCAACAATGTGTACCATCTATAGGACGCACTGCAGCAACTCAGCAGGGATCCTTCAGTATCACGTTCCAAACCCATGCTCTCTACCACAATGAAGGAAAAGGGCAGGAGATACATAAGTGGAGCATCACACACAAGCACCTCTCCGAGTCACACACCTGACTGTCTTACAGGGTGGAAAGGGCTACAAATTCTACTGCTGAGGAGTGTATTAACCACCACTCAATATGATGAGGTCACATGCTCTTGAGCAATTGGACAGCATTAAATCTCGAAGGAGGGAAATCTAACGTTGAGATCTCCTCACAGTCTCAGTAACAATGTCGATCATATCAATGCAACTTGTACACAATTACTATCATGCAATGACTACACCTTTTTCAAGACAGAGCCTCTGCTTTGAAGAAGGCAACTCAGTCCCGCCTTCTCAAAGCAATTACAGATGAATAATAAATGCTGGCTTGGTCGATGCCTTCTGCAATCTCCTGAATGAGTTTCAACACACTAAGGTAAAGACAATGACTGTAGATGCTGGAAACCAGATTCTGGATCAGTGGTGCTGGAAGAGCACAGCAGTTCAGGCAGCATCCGAGAAGCAGTAAAATCGACGTTTCGGGCAAAAGCCCTTCATCAGGAATAAAGGCAGAGAGCCTGAAGCGTGGAGAGATAAGCTAGAGGAGGGTGGGGGTGGGGAGAAAGTAGCATAGAGTACAATAGGGAGTGGGGGAGGGGATGAAGGTGATAGGTCAGGGAGGAGGTTGGAGTGGATAGGTGGAAAAGAAGATAGGCAGGTAGGACAAGTCATGGGGACAGTGCTGAGCTGGAAGTTTGGAACTAGGGTGAGGTGGGGAAAGGGGAAATGAGGAAACTGTTGAAGTCCACATTGATGCCCTGGGGTTGAAGTGTTCCGAGGCGGAAGATGAGGCGTTCTTCCTCCAGGCATCTGGTGGTGAGAGAGCGGCGATGAAGGAGGCCTAGGACCTCCATATCCTCGGCAGAGTGGGAGGGGAAGTTGAAATGTTGGGCCACGGGGCGGTGTGGTTGATTGGTGCGGGTGTCCCAGAAATGTTCCCTAAAGCGCTCTGCTGGGAGTCGTCCAGTCCCCCCAATGTAGAGGAGACATCGGGAGTTACGGATACAATAAATGATATTAGTGGATGTGCAGGTAAAACTTTGATGGATGTGGAAGGCTCCTTTAGGGCCTTAGATGGATGTGAGGGAGGAGGTGTGGGCGCAGGTTTTGCAATTCCTGCGGTGGCAGGGTAAGGTGCCAGGATGGGAGGGTGGATCGTAGGGGGGCGTGGACCTGACCAAGTAGTCACGGAGGGAACGGTCTTTACGGAAGGTGGAAAGGGACGGGGAGGGAAATATATCCCTGGTGGTGGGGTCTTTTTGGAAGTGACGGAAATGTCAGCAGATGATTTGGTTTATTGGAAGGTTGGTAGGGTGGAATGTGAGCACCAGGGGCGTTCTGTCCTTATTACAGTTGGAGGGGTGGGGTCTGAGGGCAGAGGTAGGGGATGTGGATGAGATGCGTTGGAGGGCACCTTTAACCACGTGGGAAGGGAAATTGTGGTCTCTAAAGAAGGAGGCCATCTGGTGTGTTCTGTGGTGGAACTGGTCCTCCTGGGAGCAGATACGGCGGAGGTGGAGGAATTGGGAATACGGGATGGCATTTTTGCAACAGGTAGGGTGGGAAGACATGTAATCCAGGTAGCAGTGGGAGTCGGTGGGTTTGTAAAAAATGTCAGTGTCAAGTCAGTCGTTATTAATGGAGATGGAGAGGTCCAGGAAGGGGAGGGAGGTGTCAGAGATGGTCCAGGTAAATTTAAGGTCAGAGTGGAATGTGTTGGTGAAGTTGATGAATTGCTCAACCTCCTCGCGGGAGCACGAGGTGGCACCAATGCAGTCATCAATGGAGCGGAGGAAGAGGTGGGGAGTGGTGCCTGTGTAATTACGGAAGATCGACTGTTCTACGTAGCCAAGAAAGAGACAGGCATAGCTGAGGCCCATACGTGTGCCCATGGCTACCCCTTTGGTCTGGAGGAAGTGGGAGGATTCGAAGGAGAAATTGTTAATGGTGAGGACCAGTTCGGCCAAACGAATGAGAGTACCGGTGGAAGGGTACTGTTAGGGACATCTGGAGAGGAAAAACGGAGGGCTTGGAGGCCCTGGTCATAGTGGATGGAGGTGTAGAGGGATTGGATATCCATGGTGAAGATGAGGCGTTGAGGGCCGGGGAAACGGAAGTCTTGGGGGAGATGGAGGGTGTGGGTGGTGTCTTGAACGTATGTGGGGAGTTCCTGGACTAGGAGGGATAGGACAGTGTCGAGGTAGGTAGCACTGATTTCAGTGGGGCAGGAGCATGCTGAGACAATGGGTCGGCCAGGGTGGTCAGGCTTGTGGATCTTGGGAAGGAGGTAGAACCGGGCAGTGCGGGGTTCCTGGACTATGAGTTTGGAAGATGTAGGTGGGAGATCTCCTGAGGTGATGAGGTTCTGTATGGTCTGGGAGATGATGGTTTGGTGATGGGGGGGTGGGGTCATGATCAAGGGGGCGGTAGGAAGAGATGTCCTCGAGTTGGCATTTGGCTTCAGTGGTGTGGAGCTGAAAATGTGTTGCTTGTTAAAGCACAGCAGGTTAGGCAGCATCCAAGGAACAGGAAATTCGACACTTCGGGCCAGAGCCCTTCATCAGCCCTTCAGCGATGTAGAGGTCAGTGCGCCAGACTACCACTGCGCCCCCTTTATCTGCTGGCTTGATGGTGAGGTCAGGATTGGAGCAGAGGGATTGGAGGGCTGTGCGTTGTGAGTGTGAGAGGTTAGAGTGGGGGAGGGGGTAGACAGGTTGATGCAGTTAATGTCCCGGCGGCAGTTGGAAATGAAGAGGTCGAGAGCGGGTAATAGGCCAGAGTGGGGTGTCCAGGTGGATGCAGTGTGTTGGAGGTGGGCGAAGGGGTCCTCAGAAGGTGGACAGGAGTCCTGATTGTGAAAGTAAACTCGGAGGCGGAGGCGACGGAAGAATTGTTCGACGTCACGGCGTGTATTAAATTCATTGATGCGTGGACGGAGAGGGTGAAGGTGAGTCATCAGTGAGGGGGAGGTCTGGAGGGATGGTGAAAACTCGGCAGGGCTGGGAGCTGGGATCTGGTGTGGGTGTGGAGCTGGGAGTGGGTCAGAGCCGGTAACTGGAGTGGGTGTGATGGTGGGGGGAATGGGGATGGAGTCATGAGCAAGGGTGGTGTTCCCCTCGGGGTTCTGGGGGCAGGGAACGATGACAGTGGGATCTGTTGGGGGGGGGGGGCGTGTCAGCAGAATACAGGTGAGTGGCATTGGTGGGGGCAGAAGTGGTGGCAGACACGGAGTAGGGGTGGTGGAAGTCACTGAGCGTGTGACATCAGCGATGACGTGAGGGGCAGAAGTGATGTCATGTGTGATGCATGAGGAATTGTGAGGGGCGGAAGTGGCTGTGGGAGTGGCCAAGATGGGGGCGGAAGTGCCATCATCAATCAGTGTAGGGGTGGCAGCTGCACCGGCCGCATGGTCAATACACTAAGCTGAGATCTCTGAGGCTGAGAGAGCTGGTACAGTGAAGCAGAGTTTTTCTCCAGTATCCACAAAAGTGCTGCATCCACATCTTCATGCTCTTCCATTCAGGGATAATGGCTTCCAGAACATTCATGAAATGGCTGCAATCTTTGACTGGTGTAGCTTATAGCTTCAACCCATTTTGACACTCATGGAGGAGTAAACCTTCCATGTAAGAAGAGCTGACGCACAATGCTGTACACACAAAGACTCAGGGAGCAGTAGCAGCTCCAGAACGGCAGAAGAACCTCGATTATCCGAAGATCGATTATCCGAATTTCAGATTATCCGAACAAGATTGCAAGGTCCCGATGCTTGGCTAAACCGTGTTAGCTGGCATTCGATTATCCGAACATTCGACTATCCGAACAAAATACTTCCTGCCTGTGTCATTTGGATAATCGAGGTTCCTCTGTATTTGCTGCATGAGGCCTCTCACACTTATCTATTGGGTTTTCTCCTGAGGCACCAGCCTGCTCCAAATCCTTGCTGGACCCTGTCAGCCTCTGAGCCAAATGCAGAGAACATGTCCCTCAAACAAGGTGCAAAGTGATGTTCACACTGGGTCCTGCCAGTTTGACAATGTGTATCTGACTGACATGGGGGTGGAGTGGTCAGGGCTGCCACAGAATACACCATTTCTACTGTCATCTGTCTTTCTTTCCTGACTGCATTCGAGTCTAAAAGCTGGCCCATTGAACATTGCCATTGGAAAGCCAAACAGGCTTTTGGAACGTTGGAATGCATTGGGCGTTTGGAACACGTTGCCAACAGAGGTGGTAGAGGCAGGCACAGTAGATTCATTTAAGATGTGTCTGGACAGATGCATGAGTAGCTGAGGAGCAGAGGGATTCAAATACTTAGGAATTGACCGACAGGTTTAGACAGTACATTGGATCGGTTCAGGCTTGGAGTGCCAAAGGGCCTGTTCCGGGGCTGTAAATTTTCTTTGTTCTAGGTTCCCAAAGTCTCAAATAGCTCTCGCCTCTGTGCTCATTAATCCAAGCACCAGAGCTGTTACAACAAACAGTCACTTTTCAAGAGGTAACGTTCAGGAGAAAATTAGACTGATACTAACAACTACAATAAGTTCGACAAAAAAATGTTGCCAAAGGCTGTTTGTGCAAATCTCTTCTGATCTTACTGAGGGAACTAAGGTATTCCATGTGAGCTAAACAATGATAAAGAATATGGGTGTGGTACTGAACAACTTAAATTGGGCCCAAACTGGACAACCAGTACAGACTCTGAACAGCATAGTCAGAATAAGCGTTGGTTGGATGCAAGTTGAACTCAGGCACTTTGCTTGGATGAAGTTACAGGAGACGCAGGAACAGGTTAGTTGTCACGGGTGCAGCTTTAAGATGCAAATGGTGTTCTCAAAGGTTACTCATGTGGAATGATGAGCTTTATTAGACATCTGCTCAGCATTATTAAATGGATACGAGAATGATGCTCTTAACCACAGCAACAGACAGTAACCAATGTCCCCCAGCAGCTGGTCCTTTAATTCCTCAATGTCCATGGACAAAGGTAGAATGATGGCTCACGTGAGGATAGTGCAAACTGTAGCATTCTCTTGCAGAACATTGCAACAGCGGGCACCAAACAAGCTGGGTATTAAATGCAGTACCTTCCCGAATGCGCGTCAGAGGCAGCCCCACATGAGTTCTGCCAGATGAGGGGAGGCAGCTTGCTGACAGTCCAATTGGTACAGGGGGTGACACCACACACTTCTAGCCATATTCGGGTCTGGATGTGCCATTTGTTCAGATGGTCAGGTTGGCTCTCCCATTGTACCAGCTGGAGGCAAGAGAGAATGGAGCATCCCCACAGCCATTGCATCTGACCGAAAACTGTGTTTTTATTTATTCACAGGATGTGATCATCACTGGCTAAGCCAGCTTTTATTGCCCAGCCTTAATTGCCATGTGTCTGGAGTCACATGTAGGCTGTCAGTTTCTTTCCCTAAAGGACATTAGTGAACTAGATGGGTTTTTCCAACAATCAGCAATGGATTCATGCTCATCATTAGACTCTTAATTCCATACATTTTATTGAATTCAAATTCCACATTCTGCCATGGCAGGATTTGAACCCGGGTCCCCAGAATATTACCTAGATTTCTGGATTATTCCTCTCGTGATAATACCACTAAACCATTGCCTTCCCTGTACATGCGGAACATGAATCTAATTGGAAGTTTTGAACTCCATTTTCTCCTTATCTGGATGATACTCAAACAAAGTTCCCTCCTGCATGTGCCTGCTCTGGGTGACTGTTTCCACTCTGCCTTTTGTTCAGCAAATGGAAGTTTCTCCTGTCGCAGACAGTGAGGCAGCTGTCACAGGCTGTTCCTCCCACCCACGGCCCATGGCAGCCCCATCTCTCTGAATGACTGCAGGATCCCCAGTGGAGCCCAGATACAAACAGCCCTGCCCTTCCCACAGAAATAGCAGATACCAGCTGCCACTGACACTGGCAGACAGCAAATGGAGCCGACACATGCAAACCCTGATAACCTTTCAATCCGTACAAAAACAGCACCAGCCTAGTTTGGAGGTCAATATTCAGTGTTGCATTGTATGTCATGCATGTGAAAATAATTGGATCTGGTGAAGGGGAGGATTCTATATTAAAATCATGTCTCCTGAGGGCATTGAGAGACCACATTTTTGTCAGTTTACAAACTCACCATACAATGCCAGAACGGGAGCTTTTCTGCATTGCGCTGTGTGACAGAGAAAAGACACGTGGTCACAGGTGTACTTGTCTCTTCCTTTTCCACATCTCTGCCAACACAAAAGATCTATAAAAGGGTTTTTCTTTTAATTGAAGCTGACACCCGTTTAATGAACTCATCTGTTGCAAAAGAAAACTGCTTTGCACAGAGAAACCATTTTGCATCTCAAAAGGAGTAAATTAATTAGCTATACCTCAAGGCCAGAGCTAGCTGTGGCACTTATGGGAGGCTGAGCTAATCTGAACTCTGTTCCGAGGCTTCCTTTGTAGATTGTGTAGAAATGAAAACACAGACAGTTTGTATGATTGTTTATAACATCTTGATGACTGGTTTTTGGCCATCAATGTTGCCCTGCTTACAGATAAGTAAATTAAATATGGGTCCATAATGAAATATTATATTGAATTAAAAAAACACGAATCTCAGGTAATGACCCCTGGTGTGTAAGAATACATTAGGTAGTGAAGACTCTTGAAGATCAGTGGCTGGATAGTCTGGGACTGTTTTCACTGGAGCACAGGAGGTTGAGAGGCGACCCGATAAAAGTTTATAAATCCGTGGAAGGTATAGATAGGGTTAACAGTAGTTGTCTTTTCACTAGGATAGGGGACTTAAAGGCTAGGGGGTACGTTTTTAAGATGAGAGGAGAGAGATTTGAAAAATACATGAGGGGCAAATTTTTTCCACAGATTGTGGTTTGCATGTAAGATGAACTTCCCGAGGAAGTGGTGGATGTTGGTACAATTACAATGTTTAAAACACATTTGGATAAATTAATGAATGGAAAAGGTTTGGAGGGATACGGGCCAGGAGCAAGTAGGTGGGACTAGTTTAGTTTCCACACTGTAGGGAATCTAATCTAATCTAGTTTGGGATTGTGTTTGACATGGACTAGTTGGAGTAAAGGGTCTGCCTCCATGCTGTATGACTCTGTGTTGGTTGGGAAATATCTTTATCACTAGTTTTAATACAGACTGGTCCTGCTAACCAAATTCGATCCAATTCTCCACTTACAGTAGACAAGATTTCCAACAGTCAGCTTGAGATTTTGAATATCTTATAGTGTTTTAAATGTGGAGAATAAATGATTATTAAATCCAAAATTTACTGCTCATTGTAACAGAGAGTCAACACAGAGGTACCGTTCTGAACAGGATTATTAAATCCAAAATTTACTGCTCATTGTAACAGAGAGTCAACACAGAGGTACCATTCTGAACAGGACAGATATCATTTCAATTACTTTTCTGAGCCATGTAGGTTGCCTTTTAAATGATGCTTGGTCAGTCCTGCTTTTACAGTCATAGAGTCATAGAGATGTACAGCATGGAAACAGACCCTTCGGTCAAACCTGTTCATGCCAACTAGATATCCCAACCCAATCTAGTCCCACCTGCTAGCACCCAGCCCATATCCCTCCAAACCCTTCTTATTCATATACCATCCAAATGCCTCTTAAATGTTGCAATTGTACCAGCCTCCACCACATCCTCTGGCAGCTCATTCCATACACATACCACCCTCTGCATGAAAAAGTTGCCCCTTAGGTCTCTTCTATATCTCCCTAAACCTATGCCCTCTAGTTCTGGACTCCCCGACCCCGGGGAAAAGACTTTGTCTATTTATCCTATCCATGCCCCTCATAATTTTGTAAACCTCGATATGGTCACCCCTCAGCCTCCGACACTCCAGGGAAAACATGTCCCAGCCTGTTCAGCCTCTCTCTATAGCTCAAATCCTCCAACCCTGACAACATCCTTGTAAATCTTTTCTGAACCCTTTCAAGTTTCACAACATCTTTCCGATAGGAAGGAGACCAGAATTGCACGCAATATTCCAACAGTGGCCTAACCAATGTCCTGTACAGCCGCAACATAACCTCACAACTCCTGTGCTCAATACTCTGACCAATAAAGGAAAGCATACTAAATGCCTTATTCACTATCCTATCTACTTGAGACTCCACTTTCAAGGAGCTATCAACCTGCACTCCAAGGTCTCTTTGTTCAGCAACACTCCCTAGGACCTTGCCATTAAGTGTATAAGTCCTGCTAAGATTTGCTTTCCCAAAATGCAGCACCTCGCAATTATCTGAATTCAACTCCATCTGACACTTCTCAGCCCATTGGCCCATCTGGTCCAGATCCTGTTGTAATCTGAGATAACCCTCTTTGCTGTCCACTACACCTCCAATTTTGGTGTCATCTACAAACTTACTAACTTACCTCCTCTGCTCACATCCAAATCATTTATGTAAATAACAAAAAGTAGAGGACCCAGCACCGATCCTTGTGGCACTCCACAGGTCACAGGCCTCCAGGCTGAACAACAACCCCCCACCACCCTCTGTCTTTGAGCCAGTTCTGTATCCAAATGGCTAGTTCTCCCTGTATTAAGTGAAATCTAACCTTGTTAATCAGTCTCCCATGGTGAACCTTGTTGAACACCTTACTGAAGTCCATATCAATCACATCCAAAGCTCTGCCCTCATCAATCTTTGTTACTTCTTCAAAAAACTCAATCAAGTATTACAGTCAAGATCTTACACTTTATAACCAGAGGAGATCTACCAGGATGTTGCCTGAGCTGGAGAGATTTAGTTACAAAGAGAGATTGGACACAGTGGTGTTGTTTCCCTTGAGCAGAGCACACTGAGGGGTGTTTGACTGTGATGTATAAAATGAAGAGGCACAAGCAGAAACCCTCATAGTATCTAAAAAGCACATAGATATGCACTTGCAATGTCAACCATAAAAGGCTGTGGGCTAGGTGCTGGAAATGGGATTAGAAAGATTTGGTGGTTGCTTTTGACTGGCACAGATTCGATGGGCCAAAGGGATTTTTTCTGTGATATGACTCCGTGTCTCTATGACACTATACAATGTAATCTTTCAGTCAGTCCCTATAAATTCAAACACCTTAATGAAAATTATCTGTCTGTGTTGGTATTGTAATAGTTTGCTGAACAGAGCATTCATGCTGCTAAATGGATTTGTTTGTGGCTTGTGACTTAATAATTTAATCAAAATAATACTTTATTCAGTAAAAACATTCATAACATTATATTATTCCTTTGTTGAATAGTAAAGTTTATTATTTTTGACAAAGTTAGGAGAGGATTGAAATTTGGTCGAGAGAAGGGAACTGGGAATCAACATTACAGAGGAGAAACCAGGTGCATGGAAAATTAAGACAGACAAATGTCAAATGAATTAGGAATAGTGTAGAAAGAGCAGGATTTAGTTCGGGATTGATCTTTGTTCTATATATATGGCTGATCTTGACAAGAGAGTTGTAGAGTTTTCAGATGATATACAAAATTTGATAATACAGACAGTTCGCACGTAAAAAGGTAACACATAAAATTAAAGTGCATGCAATGGGAGCAGTGTACTGAAGTGGTTTGCAATCTGAATAGCAGACAGGAAGCAGAGTTTAGGAATAAGCAGGTGTTTTTCTGAGAGGCAGGGATCAGTGTCTGGATCTCAGTAATTCACAATATATTCTCATGGTTTAGGTGAAGAAACTATGCATCATATCTTCAACTTTGAAGATAACACAAAGCTGGGTAGGGAGGATGGCAAAGAGGCCTCAGAGTGATTTAGACAAGTTGAATAAGTGAGCAAATACATAGCAGGTGCAGTTCAATGTGGATAAATGTGAGATTATTCACTTCAGTAGCAAATCAGACAGGCATAAACACACACACCAGCCAGTTTCGAAACAGTTTCTACCCTACTGTTGTTAGAATATTGAATGGACTCACTAACTCTTAACGTTCACCTGTACCTGTGTTTTTGTTTTTGCCGCTGTTTACCTATTATTTACTTGTCTATGTTACTTAACTCTGTGATCTGCCTGGATTGCTCGTAAGACAAAGCTTTTCACCGTGCCTCGGTACACGTGACAATAAATTCAATTCAATTCAATTCAGACTATTATTTGAATGGCAATAGATTGGGGAAGGGGAAGATGCAATGGGATCTGGGAGTCCTCTACACCAGTCACTGGAAGCAAGCAAACAGTTGAGGCAGGTGGTGTGGAAGGCCCGAGGTATATTGGCCTGCAGAGGATGAGGATTTGAGTATAGGATCAGGGATGTCTTGCTACGACTGCATAAGGCCCCGGTAAGACTAGACATGGAATATTGTGTGCACATTTGGTCTCGGACGGATGTTATGGCTATTGAGGGTGTGCAAAGAAAGCTTACCAGGCTGATTCTTGGGATGCTGGGAAGTAGGGGGGAGAGACTGGATCATTGAGGATCATATTCATTGGAGGTTAGAAGAATGAGGGGGTATCCCATAGGTACCTATAACATTCGAGGATTATAAAGGGGAGATACAGGGAGGATGTTCTCAATGACTGGGGAGTCCACGACCAGAGGTCACAGTTTAAGGACATAGAGTAGGCCATTTAGGACAAAGATGAAAAGAAATTTCTTTACCCAGAGAACGCTGAGCCGATACAATTCTCTACCACAGAAAATGCTTGAGGCCAAAACACTGAATGTTTTCAAGGAGATAGATCTTAGGACTAAAGGGATCAAAGGGGATGGAGAGAAAGCAGGAACACAGTACTGAGGTGGATCATCAGCAATGATTGAATGGCAAAGCAGGCTTGAAGGGCTGGATGGTCTAATCCTGCTCTTATATACTATGTTTCTAATCACAAAAGGTTAATATAGTGATACACCAAAGGAAATTCAATAAAAAACTAGGGAGATTATGCTTCAGTTATACAGAGCATTGCTGACGCTGCATCAGGAGTACTGTGTACAGAACTGATGTGGAGATGCTGGTGTTGGACTGGGGTGTACAGAATTAAAAATAACACAATACCAGGTTATAGTCCAACAGGTTTATTTGGAAGCACTAGCTAGTTGGACTATAACCTAGTGTTGTGTGATTTTTAACTGTGTACAGAACTGGTCACTTCATTGAATAAACAATGTAAATATATTGGAAGCAATTTGGAAAGGTTTACTCAACTAATACCTGAGATGAGGAGGTTGTCTTATGAGGCAAGGTTGGATGAGCCAGGCTTGTATGCACTGGAATTTGCAAAAGTAAGAGGTGATTCTGCTGAAACTGTAAAACCCCCCAAAGGGTCTTGACAGATGTTTCCACTTCTGGGAGCATCGAGAAATAGGGATCACTGTTTAAAATTTGCAGGTTGCCCATTTAGAACAGAGTTTAGTAAAACATTTTCTCTCTTTCTCTCATCTTTGAAACGCTCTTCCTAAAAAGAAAGCAGCATCCTGAATATGTTTAAAGCAACAGTAGATAGATTCCTGTTAAATGAGAGAGTGAACGGTCATCAGGGTTAGACAGAGAGTACAGTTAGATCAGCCATGATCACATTAAATGGAGGAACAGACTGAGTACTTATATGTTTGGGAAATAGGAGGGTTTCAGGGAACAATGAGGAAAAAAAATAAGTTGTTCCAACAGCGGGTGGCAGATTTGAAACTATTGGCAAAGGAATGAGGGAGCAGGGAAATGAAAGAGAATGTTTGCCACCCAGAGAGCTGTTAAGATCTGGAATGGTCTACCTGAAAGACTGTCATAGAGTCACAGAGGTTTACAGCACAGAAAAAGGCCCTTCAACCCATCGTGTCCATACAGGTCAAAAACAGCCACCTAACTATTCTCATCCCATTTTCCAGCACTTGGCCTCATTTGCCATGACATCACAAGTGCACATCTAAATATATCTTTAATGTTATGAAGGTTTCAATCAGCCTTACAGATTCCAACCACTCTCTGGGTGAAAAGGATTTTCCTCACATCTCTTTAAATCTTCTGTTCCTGACTTTAAATCTATGACTCCTGGTTGTTGATCCCTCCACAAAGGTCTATCCTGTCCAGACCATTCATAACTTTCTATATTTCAATCATGTACCCCCCCCCCCCCCCCCCCACCCCAGTCGACTCTGTTCCAAGGAAAACAATCCGGGTCTGCCCAATCTCTCTTTATAACTAAAACTCTCCAGCGTAGGACCATCCTCTCCTTACCCTCTCCAGTGCTTTCACATCCCTCCTGTAATGTGGATTCCAGAACTGCACACACACCTAAGTGGCAGAAGCAAATGCGATAAGAGCTTTGAGAGAGTGAGGACTGCAGATGCTGGGAAGTCAGAGCCAATAAAGTGTGAAGCTGGAGAAAGCACAGCAGGTCAAGCAACATCAGAGGATCAAGGAATTCAGGGGACTGACGAACCTGATGAAAGGTCCTGACCTGAAACATCAACGCCCAGCTCCTCTGATGTTGCTTGACCTGCTGGGTTTTTTCTAGCTTACACTCGATAAGAACTTACACACAGCATTTGAGGAGATCCATTTGCACAGTCATGAGGGAAATGCAGGGCCCTCGGTCGAAATGTGACAATTCTTGTACAGACCCAGCACAGACACAACAAACTAAGTAGCATTCTGTACCGTAAGTTTCTGATTCTGTAAGGTCATGCTATGTGGCTGGAGTTGAAGAACTGAATGTTTAAACGTATTTTCTGCCATACATGAACAATGTGATCATGGCTGATCTAACTATACTCTCCATCTAACCCTGATAACCGTTCACTCTCTCATTTAACAGGAATCTATCTACCGTTGCTTTAAACATATTCAGGATGTTGTTTTCTTATTAGGAAGAGCATTTCAAAGATGAGAGAAAGAGAGAAAATGTTTTGCTAAAACTCTGTTCTAAATGGGCAACCTGTGAATTTTAAACAGTGATCCTTATGCTTCAAATAATAGCAAAAATCAATATTTTGCCACTCACTGATCAGTTCTGTTAAGGAGTTATTGCATGGAAGCAGTGGGAAGCTGTAAGCAAACACTGTACAAACCTAGACATCTTTTGTACTCAACTATTCATTTAATTGATAAAGTGAGATGTCGCCATCTAGTGTCAGTGAGAGGCTGGAACATGGGTCAGGGAGAGACTTTGGAAGAAGGATGTACAAAGTTAAAAATCACACAACACCAGGTTATAGTCCAACAGGTTTAATTGAAAGCACACTAGCTTTCGGAGTGTGATGGAGCAGCGACACTAGGTGATGGAGCGGCGGTCCGAAAGCTAGTGCTTCCAATAAAACCTGTTGGACTATAACCTGGTGTTGTGTGATTTTTAACCTTGTACACCCCAGTCCAACACCGGCATCTCCAAATCTTGGAAGAAAGGGGATTTAATAAGTAAAAAGAGAAAAGTCTTTGAATAATTTAGATAAAAGTTACGCTGATTGGGGCAGGAAGGGGCTGACAGTTTAATAGTAAAGTGCACCATGTTAGCAAGGTCCATGCAGGAAATGCTAGCAAGAAAATAAAACTAATGATTATTTGCCTGAATGTGTGAAGCATCTATAATAAGGCGGTTCAACTAGTGCACAAGCATAAATCAAAGGTCTGGACCTAATTGCTACTGAAGGGCATGGGGCTGGATGTCATGACCACCGATCTGCTACTCCCTCCCTTCCCCCCACATGAACATTAAGTAAAGTGCAATGAGCTCATAAAACCTTATGATTCCAGTGTCCGAAATTATAGAAAGCAACCTGTCATTTTGAAATGAACAATTGAAAAAGTATTAAGCTCTTTAAAGCCTTTCTTGGTGCCTACTGTACCTGCTGACTGTCAGACGGGAGAAGTTTTGGGAACACAGTCATAAGTGAGCCTTATTGTGAGTCAAGCTGATTATCCTAAATAGCTTGTTACATTAATTCTTCCGCCTCATCTTCCGCTTCGGAACACTTCAACCCCAGGGCATCAATGTGGACTTCACAAGTTTCCTCATTTCCCCTCCCCCCACCTTACCCCAGTTCCAACCTGCCAGCTCAGCACCATCCTCATGACCTGTCCTACCTGCCAATCTTCCTTCCCACCTACCTGCTCCACCCTCCTCTCTGACCTATCACCTCCATCTTCACCTCCATCCACCTATTGTACTCTTAGCTACCTTCTCCCTAGCCCCACACCCCTCCCATTTTATGTCTCCATCTCGGAGGCTCCCTGCATCATTCCCGATGAAGGGCTTTTGCTTGAAACATCTATTTTCTTGCTCCTTAGATGCTGCCTGACCTGCTGAGCTTTTCCAGCTCCACTCTAATCTTGACTCTGATTTCCAGCATCTGTAGTCCTCACTTTCGCCACATTAATTCCTGACCTACTCAGGATCCATCAATCATAGAATCATAATTAATTTTGAAGATTACTTTTTGTGTTTTGCAAACTGAAGAACAGTGAGTTGATGTGGAGATGCCGGTGTTGGACTGGGGTGGACAAAGTTAAAAATCACACAATACCCGGTTATAGCCCAACAGGTTTAATTGAAATCTCAACCTTTCAGAGTGACTTCACTTGATGAAGGAACAAAGGTCTGAAAGCTTGTGATTCAAATAAACCTGATGGGCTATAACCTAGTGTTGTGTGACCTTTGATTTTGAGGAAGGATTTAATTGCGTTTGAGGCAGTTCAGAGAAGGTTCACTAAATGAATAGAGTCATACAGCACAACTAGAGATCCTTTGGACCTAGGTTTAGTCCAACACTGGCTGTGGTTGAGAAGGATGAGATCACGGTGGCTCAGTGTTAGCACTGTTGCCTCACAGCACCAGGGTCCCAGGTTCAATTCCACTCTCGGGCAAATGTCTGTGTGGAGTTTGCACATCCTGCCCGTGTCTGCATGGGTTTCATCTGAGTTGGCCGGTTTCCTCCCATAGTCCAAAAGAGTAGCCAGGTGAATTGGCCATAGTGTTAGGTGAGAGGGAAATGTGTCTGTGTGGGTTACTCTTTGGAGGTTCGGTGTGGACCTGTTGGGCTGAAGGGCCTGTTTCCACACTGTAGGGAATCTCGAATCCAGATCTAATTGAGATACATAATGTGCTAAAGAGGAATGACAAAGTAGATGTAGAGAGGATGTTTCCCATTGTGGTTGGGCAGTATGGTGGCTTAGTGGTTAGCACTGCTGCCTCACAGCGCCAGGAACCTGGGTTTCATTCCATCCTCAGGCAACTGTTTGTGTGAGGCTTGCCCACTCTTTCTGTGTGTGTGTGGGTTTCTCTCTGGATGCTACCAATTTTCCTGCCACAGTCCAAAGATGTGCAGGTTAGGTGGATTGGCCATGATGAAACTAAACTGTCCATAGTATCCAGGGATGTGCAGGTTAGGCGGGTTAGCCATGGAAAATGCAGGGTTACAGGGATGGGGTAGAGATGCTGGGGCTAATTGAGCTGCTCTTTGGAGGGTTGGTGATGGGCTGAATGGCCTACTTCCATACTGTAGGGAGTCTATGATATGGGGTATTCAGTCTTAGATTGAGGCTATGGGGTGGCAGATTTGAAACTGAAATGAGGAGGAATTACTCCTCTTAAAGGGTTGTGAATCTGTGGAATTCGCTGCCCGAGAGTGTGGTACTGAGTAAATTTAAGGAGGGGATAGACAGATTTGTAATTAGCTATGGGTTCAAAGGGTTAAGGGGAGTGGGCAGGAAAGTGGAGTTGAGGCCAAGCTGAGATCAGCCAAGACTACATTAAATGGTGGAGCAGCTCAAGTGGCTGAATTGCCGACTGCTGCACCTACATTTGGATCTAATATACAGACCTGGCATTGTATACCTGATATGGCACTGAGTATGGGCAGCTCATCAAAATGCGTGTTCATTATATTGTTCTAGTTTTCATTAGAAGAAAGTGCTAAAGTCCAAGAGGTAATACCAACAAATTCAGGTTACAACCACCTATCGCACGCAACTGGCCCAAACCCAGTGCCAGCTTTTAACAGTCAATTCACAAACTAAGTGCAAAATAAACATTAAAAGGAGTGGCTGTGGTTCCTAGGAGTGAAGCATTCACGCAATGTAACATCGTAAACTGATTCAATTTGTATTGACAGCTATTGAGTCCTACAAGCAGAATTTGTTTTAATGATGCTGACGAGAAACCAAGGAAGGGACTTGTGTGGGGAAAGGCATTAAAAGCAAAACAAAACACTAAATAGATGTGACAATAATGCACCTCTCACTTGTCATATCTGTACTGCACATGAATGCAGTTCATTGGATCACCACTTATGGTTTCCTCTATTTTGTTTTAAGGAAATTGGTTCTATTTATGTTTATCTCAATTTTCTGCAACCATGTTTTGTGCAAACATATCACAAACTGTAATTTTTATAAATTTATTGATATTAAAAGACAATTCATTGTGAGGGACAATTGTGAGAGCTGTCACTCTTCACAGTGTGCACATATAGATAGTCACTCAGAGTAGACCACTCTGGCTATGACCCTGAAGTGTCACCATCTGGCCCCCTAGCTCTGGTGGCCCAGTAGCCAGACTCCCACAAGATGACCAACTTTGTGATGCACTGCTTTCCCATCACAACTGGATAGCCAAGACTTCTTGATTCTATCCAAGTTGGCAGATCCCACCAAACCATCTCAAATATTTTTATAATCAATGAATGAAAGTTGTCAAGGAAAATGGATAAAGAAGTGAATTTCTCTTAAATCTCCTATCATAGAGTCAAAGAGATGTACAGCATGAAAACAGACCCTTCGGTCCTCCATGCTGAATAGCAGTGTTACAGAGAATAATCCTTACTTCTCGAATCCTTGAATCCCTACAGTGTGGAAACAGGCCATTCAGTCCAACAAGTCCACACCGAACCTCCGAATAGCATCCCAACCATTCCCCTACATTTCCTCTGACTAATGCGCCTAACCTCAACATCCTGAACACTATGGACAACTTTGCATGGCCAATTCACCTGAACTGCACATCTTTGGACAGTGGGAGGAAAGAGGAGCCCCCAGAGGAAACCCACGCAGACAGGGGGAGAATGTGCAAACTCCACACAGGCAGCTGCCTGAGGCTGGAATCATTGCCAGAGAGTCCAGGATTATTGAGGAGGGTTGGAAACATTGCACTCACCTATGGTTTCTATCCATTCATTTGTAATGATAGATAAATCATAGGATGGAGAATACAATACTGCTGGAAGCAAAATATTATAGGGTCACAGATACATTTCAAACTCTGCTATACATCCTCTGCATCTGTGGAGAATAAGATCTCACACAAATATTAAACATTTTAATTCCTAACACAGAATCAACAAACCTTACTGTCACCTGAAGAGCTGTTTATAAAGAAATTTAAAAGCTGCAGAACACAAAAAAGCAAAGCATCTATTTAGTCTGTTCAGAATAAAAGATTAATAACTAATTTATTTATTAAAATGATAAAATATGGCATGTCCTTTTTAAATAATAAGTTTATAAGATATATATGAGCAGAATTAGATCATTCAGCCCATTTAGCCGAAATGCTCTGCTATTCGATCATGACTGATATAATCCTAACCCCCATTTTCCTGCTCTCTCTCCATATCCTTTCAACTCATTCCCAATTAAAAATCGGTCTAACTCTTTCTTAAATCCACTTGCTTAAAGCCAGCATCCACCTGCACTTTTGGGTAAGGAATTCCACAGATTCACAACCCTTTGGGAGGAGTTTCTCCTTGATGCTGTTTTAAATTTGCTACCCCTTGTCCTAAGACAGGGGTACAAGGAGACCAGGTGTGGAAATTGAATATCCAGGGGTATTCAACATTTCAGAAAGATAGACTGAAAGCAAAAGGAGGTGGTGTGGCATTACTGGTGAAGGTAGGGATCAGTGCTGTAATGAGAAATAATAATTTGCAATAAATGAAATGAAATCTTTAAAATGTTCAGAAAAAAAAATGTTCAATCTATAGTAATTTATTATTTTCAACATATCAAGAATACTACTATTCCGGTCCTAAAGCCAGATTCTGCAAAAATAAGCGGAAAGGCAGAATCCCAGAGGATACAAACAGTTTAAAAAGAGATATTGGTAGGTTAGGTAAGTGGGCAAAATCTTGGAAAATTGAGTCTCAGTATGGAAATAAAGATATTATTTCAATGAAGTTGTGGACTCAAAAAGTTTCAGACCACATGTAATTTACAAACAACACACTTTATTGTAATTAAGCCGGTGAGAGATCAATAGTCTGTAGTCCAGAATATCAATCAAGATGTCTCTGGAATGGACTAATGAGAGATCTCTGATTTTTAGCAAAAAGGCAGCATATTTTATAGCTCTTATGTGCACTACAAGCTCGCATTTGCTCTTTCCCACACATGTTTCTTTCTCTATTTAAGTTCTCATAATTAGAAATTAGTTGATTAATACATTTTAGTCTTATTCTCATTGCTCAAACATAGCTATAGATTTAAAATGTTTCTACATCTGGTGTCTTTATCTTGCATCATAACAGATAAAGCTAACCAGTTATCCGTATTTTATACATTGTAAGTTCTGTGAGAAAGAACAGCTGCAAAGGTATGTCAAGATTCTTACACTCCTTGACTCATTCTCATGGTCACTATGACTACAGTAGCCATTTTAAACTTATGAGATAAATGATTATTGCAAGATGGAGATTTAAAATGGATGCTTTTCATTGTTCATTCCCCTACACTTTATCATTCCCACCTTTTGACTATTTGTCTGATCAACCAGGTCATCCCTAAAGTTTATGACGATACCAACTAGATATTAGTGGCCATAAGCATTTGAATGTGAGAATGCAGGCGATTATAGTAAGTATCATAGTACCAAAATGTAAAAACATGCCCCCAAGATTCCCATTTAGGTCCTTAAATAGCCATCAAACTGTAATACCACTGAACTCACCAAAATCTATATTTCTGAGTTTCTGAGCTTCCTGGGTAATGTGCCTAGGGAGATCAGTGATGTTGGAGGATCTATCAGGAATATAGGTACAACATTCCTTTTCTACAATGGCACAAGTGCCACCCTTCTTAACCAGTAGAAAGTCCAAGGCTAAACAACTCTGAAGGGCCCCTGTCCTGACTACGACAAGTTCAGCATTGATGTTAGTCAGGGCATTGGCAGGATTATTGGCAACAATTTCCAGTATAATCCTTAAACTACTTAACTTGCTACCCTGCAAATGGAATCTTTTGTTGGATTGGTGGGGGGGAAATTCAGGGGAGGGGGTGGGGGGTGTTGGTGGTGGTGGAGAAAGCCAACCCCATACAGGATAAGAAACCAGGGAGATACCTCTTGGTCCTTGGGGTGAAGGTAATGCATTTAAAACCCAGATGAGAGGAACTGCATACCCTATATAATATGATCCCCACCAATCGGAGGGGAACCACGGATCAGCTTTCAGTCCGCAAATAAAATAGGTGCCGTTATAGGCAGTTAGGCTAGAATATCCATCTCTCCATGCCCTGGGACTAGGGCCATTCCTGAGGGACCCAGATGTTTTGTTCAGGATGGCAGACCAATCAAACAAAGAAATAACCAAATTTAGTCAAATTTTGGTTCAGTCCATTCCATGGCAGAGTGAAGGGGCAGTGACTGGTCCCCATATGTAAGACATTGGAGAAGTCCCCCCCTTTACTAAAGCAAATAGTGTCAAGGCATTATGATGTATACATCATTTTGGTTGCTCTCCCGGGGACAAAGCAGTTTTAGCATAAATGCCTCTGCCCCCAAAGTAAACCCCCACCACCAAAGTCACCAGTATCTAATGTATCTTTTCATAGGCCTTGTCTTGTCCTTCACCGACTCAATTACAGTCGGTTAGATGAATCCAGCGGAGTTGTCCTTGCACTTTCACAACTGTCGGGGTAGTCAGCAATCCGGAAACCTGTCCACCTTGGCTCTGATTTTCCCTGGTCCCAGTTCTTAATCAGAGCAAAATCTCCAGGTCCTATAGAAGGGTAGTCTCCCTGTAACGATAGGCTCAGTGTACCTGTGAATGTAAGCTTTGAAGCACTTTGATTAACTTATGCAGATATTTTCCTACATTTTCCCCACTGTTGGAGCAGTATTATCAGTCATTAAGATGGCTTCGATCCATCTACTATTACTAGACAATATTGATAACAATGTACACTAAGTAATTCTATAAAATCAAGTTATAGACAAGTAAAAGGTCCACCAGGCAAGGAGATGGTTCCGGAATCACAGGGCATCCCTTATCCCATATTCGGCTTCGTACAAATCAAACATGCTTCAGATCTTTTCTTAGCTGCTTTCTGGAAATCTGTGTGTCACTAGGTTTGTAATAAAGTAGTAACCATTCTCCTCTTGCCCAGTTGTGTACAATAATAAATTAGGATAGGTAGGAGCAAAGAAGAAACACTAACTTGTCCCATAGAGGTAACCCATAGCTTGGTTTGCATATTAAGGGAGCACCCAATTTGAGTCCATAGTTTGTGGTCCTCAGCAGGGGCTTCCCTCTGTAATTTATGTTTCTCACCCAGGTCTGGCATACCCATTCTTAAACTGTTTTTAACCAGGTTTTGGTGGGAACCCAATGGAATCTGAAGTTTGGGGTGTAAGGCTGCCCGCTTGGCATCAGTGTTTACCCACTCATTGCCTGAAAAGACAGTATCCACAGCACCAGTGTGAGCTGAACCCTGAGTCTGGCTGGTAATTGCAAAGCCTGAAAGAGGTTATGATAAAAAAAACAACATTATGAAAGGCTGTCCCGTGGACGTTAAAAATCCTCCATGTCCCCACAAGGCTTTACAATCATGGGCCATGCCAAAAGTATAACAAGAGCCAGTATATATATTTGCTGATTTATCCTTATGAAAATATGCTGATCCCTGCAGTAGTTCCAAGGTAACGATAAGGAAACTTCACTGTCCAGTGGCCATATCTCCTACAGTTAAAACAAGGGCCTGCCATTCATTCCTGAGGAGATTTTGCTGTATTGTTCTCAGTCCCTAAGGTGTAATGCTGGGGCCTGCATGTCCCCCTTTCCAGGGTCCTCTCGGGAACAGGTTACTCAGCAGTGGTCACTAGGTGGGCATCTGAGGTAGGTTCCACCCCCAGCAGGTATCCTGGTCATATTCAACACCGTCAGGGTTGGCACACGGCCTATAGAGACCACGAAATCGCAGGATATATTCGGTTTTTACCTATAACTTGGACCGTGATTTGTGCTTGTTCTGGCCACCCCTGTAGAAGACCACCGCTCACCTCATTAGCAACTGGGAATTCTTGGACCAGTTCTTATTGTTTATCCGCATCAAGTCAGCGACACAAGAAGGAATACATAGCAAACGCAGGGCCTTAAACAAAGGAGAGTCAGCTTCCTGATTAAAGGCTTGATTACCTGCAAATGTTCTCAACAATTTGTTCCCAATAATCACCTCCTCACTCCCCAGGTTCGGGTTTACATTCCAGTTCTTCATTAATGTTTGTTCTAAAGACTGGAATAAGTGGTCCACCTAGGCATCATTGTTAGGGAATCTCTCCTTCAGGTCCTCATAACTGCACCTCCCTGGCACATCTGTCCTTGCCACTTGCTAACTCTTCAGGGGACAGGATTATAATGCAAAGAGCAAACAAGTCCTGAGGAGTGGCATTACACATTTGGATTGTCCTCGGACATATCAAGCAAATTGGGCAGATTTCTCCTGCAGTCAGGGGCTTCGTTCATTAACATTACTCTGTTTCCTGGGATGGGCCTTGGTTGAGGATGGTCCAGGCCACTCATCCCCATGATGTCGGCTGTACACCCAGTGACCGATACCAGACCCTTCACCTTCAGCATAAGGGGGAGGTATAGAATCAGGGGTGTGCAGGTACTATCAGGAGATGTTCGGGGCTCAGCGAGTATCATTCCTCATCCCTGTCAGTGTCATTCCCTATGCCAGACATAGGCTCCACATCCCGAGTAGAACTTAGATTATTTTTACAGCACTATTGCTTCAACCCTTTTTTATCTTCCTCAGCTTTAGCGTCTTTACAGTGTCTCTCGTGTTCCCTTTTTTATTTTACCTCTGATCTACCCATTCACACTCAGCATTTAACATCTAGGAGGAAGTGAGGACTGCAGATGCTGGAGAAGGGCTTATGCCCAGAACATCAGTTCTCCTGCTCCTCAGATGCTGCCTGACCTGCTGTGCTTTTCCAGCACTACACTCGACAGCTTTTAACATCTCCCAGCTTTTGGGAGTCCCATCTATTGTACATACCTCTCTTCCCCTATCACATGCATTGTTCTCTCACATGGCCAGCAAGGTATCTTTCCATTTAATATTGTCTTTATCATTTCATTATTCAATTAATAATTAACACTATTTCTCACAATTTTACTTTCAAATTAGGTTTACCACCTGTTCACAAGAGGCCACATCCCAGGTCCTTCGTTTCCTGACCGATACAGAGCAAGACTTAAATGTCATAAACATAGTATAATAAAGTATTTAAATAAAATATTTACAGTCATTAGTAACATTTCTAGAAGGTCCATGTTAACACTTCTAAGATCTAAACTAAATCAATCAACTCTTATTCTTTCCTAAAATTTTCAATATACCTGCAGCATCAGCTATTTTCGCTGCTGATCTGTTTGTTAATGCTCAATCATGCAATTTTCCCAAGAGTGACCTCTCTTTAGCAATTCCTGATGTAAATTAATTAAATATTCCTTTTTGACCTGTAATTAATAAATTCAATTTGAACATCTAAGAGAATTAATGCCTCCATAACATCCAGAAATAGCAGTGTACATAATCCCAACAACGAGATTAATCCTACTCTTAGACAAGCTTATCAAGTAAAAATAAAAATGGCTCCAGCACAGATGGTTATTCCACCTGTTGTTTCAGTGCCAGTGCTTTGCATGAGGAATACAGAAAGTCTCCCTTTCGCTAAGGGTCTCTGCTCTAGCTCTGCCTCCTACACTTTCCCTCGTCTTGCCATAACTTCTATTGCCAATTGCATATACAATGCTCACTTTGTAGAAAACCCAATCGAACTTGCCAATTAATTCTGATTTTGTATTTCAGGACTAACAAAAATGGTGCACAAAATATAAACCAAAATAATGACATTATCTAATTGAGAGATGGATTTTGAACAAATGGCTGAGACATTTCACTGTTAATTAAGAATAACAAACAGGTTTAAATGTCCCAAAATGATTAAAATCTGATTAGGGTTGCGTACAGAAAATTGTATCTGGATTGTCCTAATAAGTGCACACTAAACAACATTTAGTCTGCATCAAAATAAATCAAATTCAACTGAACTAATAGAAAAATTTTTTTTTAAAATGTAATAGAATTTAAAAGTAATCCCAAACACCTGTGTAATACCTCCTGTAGATCACTAACATAAGTCAAGTTAGTTAATTAAACTACCTATCACTGATTAAACAAGACTTACACAAAGCATATTTGAATAAAATTTTTTAAATGTTTCAAACCACATCTACAATTTCCTTTGCCACTGCCTTCAAAGAAAAACTAAAAGCAAATTAAAGCATTTAGAACTGCTGTTGATGCTGTAGGTCTGATTTACACGACTGGAATTCCAATTTCACCCACATAAATCTCACAGATTGCAAAAGGCACCGAACCCAGAAATACAAATTAAACTGGTAAAGGCCATATTGGAAATGAATATTTTCATGTCTGTGAGCACAAACATACTAATTTATAATCTTTGAGATAATAGATTTATCATGTCTGCTTTTAAATTTTAAAAAAGGACAAACTCAAAACAGAAAAAAAATGTCATTTACCAAATAAATTTTAACTCCAACTAAGTGACTAAACAGATTGTGCATAGAATTATCAGGTCAGTCTGTCCATTCCAGTAACTCTATTATATAGATAAACCAATAAAATCTAAATTACTGCTTCATTGGCTACTGTAACCATCATCATTAAATATTTTGAGTAAATTTTATATGTGCATGTGAACCTATCTGAAAGGGTCAAGAAGGAAAAAACCTCCATAACTATGACTACTGGCTGAAATGCCCACATTTTCATATCACAGCTGCAGACTACCAGAGAAAGGAGAGTTTATTTTAACAATAGCCTAAAGAAATTTTTAATATGCCAGCATAACTGATTACAGATCAACCATAGCACTTACAAGGGCAGGTGTCCCCACATCTCCTTCAAAACCTGAATATGTTTGGACGCCACCCTTACTTCTTCATCAGAGTTCTCAGATTTTAGAAACTTTTACCAAAATCCAATTCAAATGGGATTGCATTTCCAGAATTAAAGATTAGCTTATCCTACAAGATAGTATTTGGAAATTCACTCTGGCAAGAAAATGAAATTCCAAACACGATAAATTCAAAATGCAAGCAATAATTTTAACCAATCTTTACAAAACAATTTTTCATAATGAACATTTCCTGGCAGATATAGAATCAAAGTAGTACAGAAAGTCCCTCAAAAGAAAATGACATTAACCATGTACGACCTAAACTAATAAGAGGAACAGACAAAACTTTAAAATCACCATAGATTTCCAAAACGCAGACTTAAATCAAAACATTCCCAGATCTCGAGCTCCATGGGACAAAAAACAAGATTACATAAGACTACATGTAACCACCAATGAACAAGGGTACACAAAACAAATCACAAAGAGTTAACACTTAGATCAGCCTGTATCACTCTATCCGTGTGTGTGTGTGTGTGTGTGTCTCTCTCTCTCTCTCTCTCTCTCTCGGTTTCCTTTGCCTATTTAAAGGTTTCAAAGTTTCTGCAATTTGTTTTATGTGATTGCAATTAAATGTGCCATTAAGTGGAAATGGCTTCTCAGTTCTTTGTGACCATTTTACTCAAATATTGACAAAGTTTTTGTTTTGGAATCAGTTCCCCATTCTTTGGACAGCTCTCTCACACAAACACACACATACTATTACAATCATGCAATCACCCGAACTGGGTGCCCTTTAATTCGTATATCACAATTTAAAAAGTTGCCCAATTAACACAAAGAATTTACCAAAATGTCCAATTTCTCAGAAGGGCCTCTAACCCCTAGAAATCATTTTCCTGATCAGGTCCTCCCACATCTAGCCTTTCCTACTACATCGAGGGACTGTCCCATTGTACCTTATGACTCCTTGCTGTACAGTAAACAATTTTCAACCGGCCATAACAATAATAGAGTGAGAAATTTACCAAGCCATCCTCCTTTGCCTCATATCTCATCATTTCAAAGGGTCAAATCTGAGGGAGGAGGCTCTCCAAGCTAAATCCGTCAGATAGTAGTGACTACTTCCCTGACAAGAGAACAATACAGAATAGCCAATATCACCCCTTAGCAACCTAGAACAACCTCATAAAAAAACCCTTCATACCTTATTCTTCTGGTCCAAGCAGTTCGGACAAATTAAACAAAAAGACTCAAAATCAAACCGGTCATATTAAACAAAAAGAGAAGAGACATATATTTTCCTTAAACTGATGGTCCGAGTGGTTCATTTGATCCTTTCAAGGTACAAGTCTCACAAGGCGAGGGGTAGAGCATCTGCTCAGACACAAAGAGTGGTCTTAAGGTAAAATACCTAAGAGGCCCCACCACTGCATTGCATCTGATTCAAACATTTGGTCACTTATTCAGCCTAGAGAAACATTCCCTATGTTGGGAAAAGAGTCACAGCACCAAAATGTTGACTCAAAAATTCTCAGACTACACTTAAGTTACATAAAACATACTTTATTGTAATTAAGCCGGTGAGAGATCAATAGTCTATAGTCCAGAGTATTAATCAAGATGTCTCTGGAATGGACTAATGAGAGATCTCTGATTTGTAGCAAAAAGGCAGCATATTTTATAGCTCTCACGTGCATTACAATCTTGTATGTTCTTTTTCCCATAGAGTCTCATGTTTCTTTCTCTATTTAAGTTCTCATAATTAGAAATTAGCTGATTAATACATTTTAGTCTTATTCTCATTGCTCAAACATAGCTATAGATTTAAAATGTTTCTACGTCTGGTGCCTTTCTCTTGCATCATAGCAGATAAAGCTAACCAGTTATCCGTATTTTATACATTGTAAGTTCTGTGAGAAAGAACAGCTGCAAAGGTATGTCAAGTTTCTTACATCCCTTGACTCATTCTCATGGTCACTATGACTACAGTAGCCATTTTAAACTTATGAGATAAATGATTATTGAAAGATGGAGATTTAAAATGGATGCTTTTCATTGTTCATTCCCCTATACTTTATCAGATGCAATTCAGAGAAGGTTCATTTGGATGATCCTCGGAATGGACAGATTGTCTTATGAACAAATGTTAAACAGGTTGGGACTCTACACTTTGGAATTTAAAAGGATGCAAAGTGATTTCATTGAAACATATAGGGGCTTGACAGGGTAAGTGCTAAGAAGATAATTCCCTCATGGGATAGTCTAGGACCAGAGTCTCAGATTTAAGGGACATGAAGACTGAAAATGAGGAGGAATTTCTTCTCTCTGAGGATTGGGTGTCTTTGGAACTCCTTGCAACAGCCAACTATGGGGGCAGTGTCCGTATGCATATTTAAGTCTGACAAAGGGATAGATTCATGATCAATAGAGGAATCAGGGGTGGGGGACAGGTCAGGGAAAGGGCAGGAAAGTGGACATGAGGAATGTTGGTGTCGAGAGTGTGGTGCTGGAAAAACACAGCAGGTCAGACAGCATCCAAGGAGCAGGAGAGTTGACGTTTCAGGCAAAAGCTCTTCATCAGAAGCCATTCCTGATGAAGGGCTTTTTGCCCAAAACACCGATTCTCCTGGTCCTCGGATGCTGCCTGACCTGGTGCGCTTTTCCAGCACTACATTCTCGACTCTGATCTCCAGCATCTGCAGTTCTCACTTTCCCCATGAGGAGTGTTGGATCAGCCTTGATCCTATTGAATATTGGAGCCGGCTCGAAGCGCCGTGAGGTCTATACCTGTTTCTATTTGTTATGGTCTTGTGATCTTATGATCAGCTGTCTGCTAGGTTGAGCTGATTGGGTCTTGAAGTTTAGAGAAATGAGAGACGATCATATTTAAACCAATAAGATTCTGAGGAACATGACATGGTAGCAAATTTCCCTTTGTGAGGTAGCCTGGGACTGTAGGACACAGTTTAAGTATAAGGGGGCTTCCATTAAAGACAGAGATGAAGATGAATGTCTTCTCTCAGTGGCTCACTCATCCACAGAGAACTGGGCCATTCAATATAGTCAAGGCATTGGAATTCAGACTACACCAGATCAGCCATTATATTATTCACTGACAGAGCAGCTTGAAAGCATCAATTGAACTCCAATGCTCTTACCTTTTACATTATCATATCATATTGTATTAACAATTTCTCCAGACAAGCAGTATACTGGCAGAATGGAAGAGAGATTGGTTCGTTAAATAGCTCAGGCCAACAGTCCAGGTAGAGGAGGCGAAACTCATTTTAACATCCCCATGCCCCAGCCCATCAGAAACATTCTCTCATATGAATGAATTAATTTTTAATGAAAATCAATTTTGTTAAAAGAACCAGAAGCTATTTTTTTGTTTTGCTTATGCTTTGAAGAAAACCTAGCTTTAAAGCATCCCGGTTTTATAGTAAATGAGTGACCAGATGAGACGCAGCAATATGGGAAAATAAGAAGACCACAGGATTTTTTATCACCTTTGGGAAGACCTGACAAAACCCACGACAAAATGTCTACCTTTGTCCCCATCCCACCGATTGCTCAACCAATGGATCAAATCGAAACAGGTAGTTTGCAAACTTGGCATCCTATTTGACGACGAGTTGATCTTCTAACCCCATGCCACTTCGTTAAGTACCATCGACTTCCAGGTCCATAGTGTCTTTGTGTAAAAAGAGAAGATGTTTTTGATCAACTTGCTTGGATTTGTAATTGCACTATTCTGGGACAGGTGGAACTTGAATCAGGACCTTCTGACCTTGGGGAAGGAACACAACCACTACACCAGGGGAGCCCTTATTATACTAGATACTGTCAATGAACATGTCAGGTACATCTGGTGTAAGTAAGACTTGAACCTGGGCCATCTGGCTCAAAGTAGGGGCATTACCACGACACCCTGACAATTAGGGACCCTCCTTATAGATTTTCTACCGAGAGGATACAATGTGGGAGTTGAACTGGTAAAGTCTTTCCTTCTTTCAATTAACCCATTTTATGAGGTAACCTGTTCAGTGATGTTATTATATATCTCTGGAGCAGATGGGACTAGAGCCTCCCAGTCCAGGGGCAGTACCACTACCTCTATGCCACAAGAAAGTCCTTGGGATCCTCCTTATACTATTGTAAAATAACCAATTGAAATAATGGAACACTACTGGAACCAAATTGAACAAAATTAACCAGTTGAACAAGTGGCAGTCTCTCCTTCCATCCTCTGAGAACCAACAACCTAATGAAACAAGATTGGTGCCTTAAGGAGTTATCAGTTTCCCTGAATGCTATTTTGATTAAACCAAATCAAACCAATTAATGAGAGACTGCCCCTTACAGAGGGACTGGCACAAAGGAAACATATCACATGAAATTAAAATTAAAATGATTCTGCGAGGTGATGATGGACCACAGAACCCTATACTGTCTCTCTTTATAAACTTTGGATATATTAACTGAACCAAATGAAACCACGATAAACCATTCTGAGCTAATTTAAAGAGGTGACAGACTGTGCCTTAAAGGGGCACTGTAATTAAAGCTGAAATACTTTAATTCAATTAGGATGTCATTTTGTGAAATGGTGACACACCCCAGCTAATGCGAGGTGTCTCTTCAGGAATGTTTAAAGTGCTTAATTAAACAACAGCCTTGACTTGCACATTTCTTTTAGAATTACAATCAGGTTTATTGCTACATGAGTGCAGTGAAACGTTACAAGTCGCCACTTACGGCGCCATCTTAGGTACAAAGTGAGTTAACTATAGGAATAAATGAGAAAGCTAAAGAAATAAAAAGTTCAGCATTACAGTCTTCAAGCAGACTGCACCAGCATCTCATCTCCAGACCACGCTAGGACCTTGCCTCCAAACTGTGCCAGCACCTCATTTGCAGATCACGCCAGGACCTCACCTCCAGTCCAGCTGGGCCTAGCCTCCAGACCACGCTAGGACCTTGCCTCCAAACCATGCCAGCACCTCATTTACAGATCACGCCAGGACCTCACCTCCAGTCCAGCTGGGCCTAGCCTCCAGACCACGCTAGGACCTTGCCTCCAAACCATGCCAGCACCTCATTTGCAGATCACGCCAGGACCTCACCTCTAGTCCAGCTGGGCCTAGCCTCTAGACCACGCCAGGAGCTTGCCCCAGACCATGCTAGACCTCATCTCCAGACTGCACCAGGGCCTCACCCCCACAACCTATCACGTCCCTGCAGTGTATCTACTGCAGCCCTGCTCCGGACACTAGGCTGACCTGCAACTGGTGACCCACTGACCTCCCAAGAACAGACTCTGGGCCTATCGAAGCCAGGAGTTCTCGATCCTGCCACCTCCAACAGTGGTCCAGGTTTCCCACAACGTCAGAAAATAAAAGAAAAGAGAAAGAAAAAGACGGAAAAGGAGAGGGAGTGAGAAGGATGTGGCCAGACTGGAACATGCGGGCTCTGGAGCCTCCCTACCCTATCAGTGCTGCCAACTATTCATTCATGTGCTGTGGGCATTGCCAGCTGGGCTAACAGAGGTCAGTTGGCTCCATTGGCTGGATGCAAAACACAAAGTGACTATGCAGGCACACCAAGCAATTATGAAGTTAACTCACACATTGACCTTTATTGTAAAGAGGTTGGAATATAATATGCAGGGAGTCTTGCAGCAAATTACCAATCTCTGGTTGAGACCATATCTGTGCAACTTTGGCCCTTGAACCGAGCGAAGAATATATTTGCCTCAAGCGAGGTAATGGAGGTCCACCAGACTGAGACGGTTGTCCTAAGAGAAAAGGTTGAGTAGCATTGGCATATACTCTCCGGAATATTGAAAACTGAAAGACAATCTTATTGAACCATATAAAATTCTAAGATAACTTAGGACAAGTCTCACAATAGTGGGTCAACATATTAAAAGTGGAATGAGAGGAAATGTCTTCTCTCAGAGAGTAATGGATCTTTGGAATTCTCAACCCCACAAGTCTGTGGGAAATCAATCATTGAGTTTACTTAAGACTGGGACTGACAGACGTTTATGCCTGAAGGAATCAGGGGAAATGGAGATGAGGTGAAAATGTGGAGGTGGGCTCATAGGGCAGCCACGAGCTTAGAGAATAGCGGAGCAGCTATTATATACCTGCTCCTAATTCAAATTCCTCATTATATCAGACCCAGAAAGCACAAATAATAGCTTAGTTTGACAAGTAACTCCCTAAACTTTGCTCCTGGAGCACAATGGTTCTGCTGCACAGCTCAAATTCATTTTGCCTGAAAATAATTTGATTTTGTTGCACAGGGAAAGTGCCCGAAAAATCACACAAGTAATTTAATCAATTGTGTCATAGCAACCCACAGGTGAATCTAATACTGAGTATCAGAGAGGAAATAAATCAGATTTAATCTTTGCATCGAAACATGCACTCTGCTGACAGAAGGAATACAGAGATCAGGAAATTGATACGGTTTTGATTTGAGTGGAACCCTCTTCCCTGTCTTCCAATTGCTGCTCTGCCAATAGTGATTTGGCATTTACTTAAAATAACAAGAGGCAGAAAAGGTAAGGAAGTAGTCTTATCACAACACTGATTCAACTTGCTTCAATTTAGTACTGTCCCTGCAGCAGACACATTACTCTCAACAATCCAGCTATCTGTAAGAATAATAGGATGGTTATGGCAGGGGATTTTAACTTTCCAAACATAGACGGGGACTGCCATAGTGTTAAGGGTTGAGATGGAGAGGAATTTGTTAAGTCTGTACAAGAAAATGTTTTGATTCAGTATGTGGATGTACCTACTAGAGAAGATGCAAAACTTGACCGACTCTTGGGAAATAACGCAGGGCAGGTGACTGAGATGTCAGTGAGGGAGCACTTTGGGGCCAGCGACCATAACTCTATTAGATTTAAAATAGTGATGGAAAAGGATAGACCAGATCTAAAAGTTGAAGTTCTAAATTGGAGAAAGGCCAATTTTGACAGTATTAGGCAAGAACTTTCGAAAGCTGATTGGGGGCAGATGTTCGCAGGTAAAGGTATGGCTGGAAAATGGGAAGACTTCAGAAATGAGATAACGAGAATCCAGAGAAAGTATATTCCTGTAAAGGTGAAAGGAAAGGCTGGTGGGTATAGGGAATGCTGGATGACTAAAGAAATTGAGGGTTTGGTGAAGAAAAAGAAGGAAGCATATGTCAGGTATGGACAGGATAGATTGAGTGATTAGAAGAGTATAAAGGCAGTAGGAGTATACTTAAGAGGGAAATCAGGAGGGCAAAACAGGGACATGAGATAGCTTTGGCAAATAGGATTAAGGAGAATCCAAAGGGTTTTTACAAATACATTAAGGACAAAAGGGTAACTAGGGAGAGAATAGGGCCCGTCAAAGATCAGCAACACAGCCTTTGTGTGGAACCGCAGAAAATGGGGGAGATACTAAAAAAGTATTTTGCATCAGTATTTACTGTGGAAAAGAGTATGGAAGATATAGAATGTAAGCAAATAGATGGTGACATATTGAAAAATGTCCATATTACGGAGGAGGAAGTGCTGGATGTCTTGGAATGCATAAAGCTGGATAAATCCCCAGGACCTGATCAGGTGTACCCTAGAACTCTGTCGGAAGCTAGAGAAGTGATTGCTGGGCCTCTTGCTGAGATATTTGTATCATCGATAGTCACAGGTGAGGTGCCAGAAGACTGTAGGTTGGCTAATGTGGTGCCACTGTTTAAGAAGCGTGATAAGGACAAGTCAGTGAACTATAGACCGGTGAGCCTGACCTCGGTGATGGGCAAGTTGTTGGAGGTAATTCTGAGGGACAGGATGTACATTATTGGAAAGACAAGGATTGCTTAGGGATAGTCAACATGGCTTTGTGTGTGGGAAATCACGTCTCACAAACTTGATTGAGGTTTTTGAAGAAGTAACAAAGAGGATTGATGAGGGCTGAGCAGTAGATGTGATCTATATGGACTTCAGTAAGGCGTTCGACAAGGTTCCCCTAGAAGACTGATTAGCAAGGTTAGATCTCACGGAATACAGGGAGAACTAGCCATTTGGATACAGAACTGGCTCAAAGGTAGAAGACAGAGGGTGGTGGTGGAGGGTTGTTTTTCAGACTGGAGGCATGTGACCAGTGGAGTGCCACAAGGATCAGTGCTGGGTCCACTACTTTTCATCATTTACATAAATGATTTGGATGCAAGCATAAGAGGTACAGTTAGTAACTTGTAGATGACACCAAAATTGGAGGTGTAGTGGACAGCGAAGAAGGTTACCTCAGATTACAACAGGATCTTGATCAGATGGGCCAATAGGCTGAGAAGTGACCGATGGAGTTTAATTCAGATAAATGCAAGGTGCTGCATTTTGAGAAAGCAAATCTTAGCAGGACTTATACACTTAATGGTAAGTTTCTAGGGAGAGGTGCTGAACAAAGAGACCTTGAAGTGCAGGTTGATAGCTCCTTGAAAGTGGATTTGCAGGTTGATAGGATAGTGAAGAAGGTGTTTAGTACGCTTTCTTTTATTGGTCAGAGTTTTGAGTACAGGAGTTGGGAGGTCATGTTGCGGCTGTACAGGACATTGGTTAGGCCACTGTTGGAATATTGCGTGCAATTCTAGTCTCCTTCCTATCAGAAGAACGTTGTGAAACTTGAAAAGGTTCAAAACAGATTTACAAGGATGTTGCCAGGGTTGGAGGATTTGAGCTACAGGGAGAGGCTGAACCGGCTGGGGCATGTTTTCCCTGGAGCGTCGGAGGCTGAGGGGTGACCTTATCGAAGTTTACAAAATTATGAGGGGCATGGATAGGATAAATAGACAAAGTATTTTCCTTGTGGTCGTGGAGTCCAGAACTAGAGGGCATAGGTTTAGGGTGAGAGGGGAAAGATATAAAAGAGACCTAAGGGACAACCTTTTCACACAGAAGGTGGTATGTGTATGGAATGAGCTGCCAGAGGATGTGGTGGCTGGCGCAATTGCAACATTTAAAAGGATCCTGATATTGGTCAAAGGAATCCAAGATGATACTGAACCAAGAGCTCAAGGGAATTTGCTGAAGGTGAAACAATTTACTTGGCAAATTAAAGATAAGAGGTTTTCAAGATCTGGTGATGCCACGGGTTTCGAAACAGGAAAGGAAATACCTTAAATTTTAGAATGGGAAGAAAAGAATGATTCGTAATTGCTCTGTCTGTGACGATTGCTAAGCTTACTGCACTGCTGCCACTGATCAATGCATAACTGACTGTCATCATTCACAGAGAGCTAGAACAGATAAGTATGGGCATGAGATACTATTGTCCCTGCACTGAACATTGTGTTACTATGTATCAGAGTCAACTGAGATTAAAGCTTTATGAAGATGAGCCAATAACTAAGACAGCCCTCAATTAATCATCTCTATTATCTCATTTATGTGCATTGAGAGAATAAATTTCTCTTTCTTCATCACTTATTCCGCCTCACTTGGTATTCTTCTGCTGTATATTTTGACAACAACCATCTCCTGAGCTGTCCCTTTGACACCCACTGACTGCAGGCAACTGTCTATTCCGATGTAAATCAGATGGGCACAGGGTCAGAGTGATCTGCCGCATCTGCCAACAGCATCAAACGAAGGAACAAACCACAGTTGTCGTCAGGTTTCATTAGCATTAAACTCCCAGCACTCAATCTAAAGCTGGCATCCAAACTAGCGTTCTGACAGCAGCTTCACAACCAACGCTGGGATTAGACCCGCCTACCCTTTGCCCCTTTTCTAGCTTCAGCCTTGGCCTCATCACTCCAGTGTTAAAGTCCCAGTCCCAGAGTTTTAGTTCCTAGGTGCTTGTGTACCTAAGATGGCGCCAGGAATTGTGACTTCTTATATGTTTCACAGTACTTCTGTATCCCTGTACTTGAGTACAAGTGACAATAAAATCTAATTCTAATTCTTAAACAGCTTCAGTATACTCTCCATTAGCTGGCATATGAGGAGAATGGGGTAGGGGACACGCTGGTTACATGAATCTGTCAGTTGTATGAGAAATCCCTCGTAGAAATCCAATATAGCACACTCTGGTGTTCTCTAAATAAAAACATTGAATTCCCAAATAAGCGCATTGAGATTTTCCCTCTTTCCAGTCTTTTGCATATTTCCATCTTCTATTTCAAAGTGAAAGTTATATATTTTTGTTTTAGTCCTTGTGTGATATTCTTCTTAAGTGACATCTCAGGTTGAAGGGTGAATGATTTCAGAAATGACCTTGGAATGCAGGTTCATAGCTCCTTGAAAGTGGAGTCGCAGGTAGATAGGATAGTAAGAAGGCATTTGGTATGCTTTCTTTTATTGGTCAGAGTATTGAGTACAGGAGTTGGGAGGTCATGTTGCGGCTGTACAGGACATTGGTTAGGTCATTGTTGGAGTACTGATTGCAATTCTGGTCTCCTTCCTATCGGAAAGATGTTTCGAAACTTGAAAGGGTTCAGAAAAGATTTACAACGATGTTGCCAGGGTTGGACGATTTGAGCTATAGGGAGAGGCTGAACAGGCTGGGGCTGTTTTCCCTGGAGCATCAGAGGCTGAGGGGTGACCTTATAGACGTTTACAAATTATGAGGGGCATGGATAGGTTAAATAGGCAAAGTTTTTGCCCTGGGGTCGAGGAGTCCAGAACTAAAGGGCATAGGTTTAGGGTGAGAATGGAAAGATATAAAAGAGACCTAAGGGGCAACCTTTTCACACAGAGGGTGGTGCGTGTATGGAATGAGCTGCCTGAGGAAGTGGTGGAGGCTGGTACAATTGCAACATTTAAGAGGCATTTGAGTGGGTATATGAATTGGAAGGGTTTGAAGGGATATGGGCCTGGTGCTGGCAGGTGGGACTAGATTGGGTTGGGATATCTGGTCAGCATGGATGGGTTGGACCGAAGGGTCTGTTTCCATACTGTACATCTCTATGACTCTATGACACAATCACAAATTCAATTAGCAGCTAGTCATGGCGCCTGCATGGGGCAGGGTGACAGCAGCGCTGCTAGTGGCAGCTGGGAGAATTACACTTGGTGGGTGAATATAAGCCCTTCAGAACTTGGTGCGCCAAGGTTAAATAGACGTTTTTGCAGAAACTTCCTAAAAGTAGTCAATTCTCTTTGGAGAATTGGTTGCAGTGAATTCCAGCTATGTGGTTACCTGATAACAGAGAGTTTACCTTGTTGTGATGTTAGGGGCTGCCACATACATGAAATGAGCCTTAATTCTATTCAATCTAATATTAACATAGAGACAACGTTACTCAGAAAATATGGGCTGGATTTTTCCTGAAATGAGAAATAAAAAGGAAAGGAAGACTTGCATTTATATAGAGCTTGTTGTGACCTTAGGATGCTCCAGTTACCTGTCAATAATAAAAACAGGAAGTGCTGAAGAATCGTTCAGCAGATCTTCAAAAGAAGAATCATACTGGACTTGAAATGGTAACTCTGTTTCTCTCTGCGTCTACAGGCCTGTTGAGCTTTCTCAACGCTTTCTGCTTTTATTTCAGATTTTCAGCTATTTGCTTTTATCACCTTTCTGCAAGTCTAACCAGGGCTTTGTGTAGCTGATGCATCCCCTGTATTCTATCCCACAGTGCTCCTGCATTGTAATCCATTATATGAAGGGCCCTAAGAGAAACCAAATAGAATTTTATCATTACAGTTGACAGGTAATAAGACAGTTGCTTGATGAGAATTGGAATATGGGTGATAACTTGAATGAGCTGCATAAGTCAAGACTGAGATCCAAAGTGCACCAGACCAAGAATGAAATAATGGCATCAACGTCATTTTCGGAAGTTGTCAAGTGCTGAAATAAACATCAGTAGTTTGCAATTTTTTTTTAAAGCTGGTCTGACATTGAGATCCATCTTGTAAAACCTATGCAAGATTAATAGCTGATATGTGCAGAATGAGCTGAAGACACAGACACTAAATCAAGGTTATTGCCAACAGGACGGTGTATCTACTCAGCATGATGATCCATGTTAAACAGCTTTAGCTTCAGAGGGCTAGAAATTCTACATACTATGAAATGTTCAGCTGAAGTCACTCAAAGCTGAACATGTATAGAGTTCTTACAATGCAGAAGAAGGCCACTCAGCCCATCAAGTCCACACTGACCCTCCAAAAAGCATCTCACCCAGACACAATCCCCTACCCTATCTCCATAACCCTGCATTAACCAGGGCAAACTCACCTAGTATACTCACCCCAGACACTACGGGACAATTTAGAATGACCAGTCCACCAAACCTGCATATCTTTGGACTGTGGGAGGAAACCAGAGCACCCAGAGGAAACCCACACAGACCCAGGAGAATGTGTAAACTCCACGCAATCTCCCAAGGCTGGGGTCAAACCCTGATTATTGGCGCTGTGAGGCAGCAGTGCTAACCACTGAGCCACCGTGCTGACCTCATCAGTTGATAAGTTGAGCATTTATTTCCATTTTAGTTTTGTCATGTTGGAAACCAAGGACTAAAGAACGGAGGCCAGCTGTCAGGAATCTGCCAGTGTGAATGTATCTAACCTTTTGAGACTTTTATCTATTTGACTGGTAGGGCAATAAAACAGAGAACTGCAGATGCTGGAGGTCTGGAACAAAAACAGAAATCGCTAGAGAAACTCAGCAGGTCTGATTGCGTCCGTGGGAAGAAAGCAGCGTTAATACTTGAGTGCAGTTGCTATTTTTATAAAGTTTCTTCAAAGATGTTTATTTGACCTTGGTGCACCAAGTTCTGACGAAGAGTCAGTGGACTATCAAAATAAGCTTTTGATACATACTGTTGTTTAGGTGAAGAGCAAATGTGGAGTTAACTTCAAAAATCCCGCAGTTGCTGCCCGAGCTGCACATCAATGTCATTAACGTTGCAGAAGTTGCAATCCTTCTATTATGAAAGGTGGCCATTACAAATCTCATTCCTTCAAATATTCACTGCTGAGGATTTTAAGAGGACAAAGGAAGCAAGTTATTTTAAAATAAATTTTTCCTTTCTGCACCTTGTTACCTAAGTGAACTGTGATGAATTTTCACTGTTTTTTTTTCTTATTTAGGCCTTTTCGGTGCTGTGTTATGCAACATATAAAACTTTTCACTGTACTTTTTCTAAAAAAAAATGTGACAATAAATTGCTATTCTATTCTAGATTAGGTTCCCTACAGTGTGGAAACAGGCCCTTCAGCCCAACCAGTCCACACTGACCCTCCAAAGAGTAACCCACCCAGACCCATTTCCCTCTGACTAAGGCACCTAACACTGTGGGCAATTTAGCACGGCCAATTCACGTGACCTGCACATTTTTTTTGACTGTGGGAGGAAACCAGAGCACCCAAAGGAAGCCGACACATTCACAGAGAGAACATGCAAACTTCACACAGACAGTCACCCAAGGCTGGAATTGAATCCAGGTCCCTGGTGCTGTGAGGCAGCAGTGCTAACCACTGAGCCACCATGTTGCCCATTTTAATGCAGTCTTTTAAATTTAATTTAATCCAGTCTCTCTTTCCCTGCCCTCTTTATTTCTCATTCTGTACCTGATTTGACATTGAATTAATTCACTCTCATTTACACTTCCATCTCAGGCCTTGAACAGCTTATTTCACTATCTTAATTGATTAACTGAGGTACATAGCAGCTTGTCTGGTTCTCTCAGATTCCAGATGCCCTCTATCTCCTATCGCAATGTTATCAGTTCAAACTTTCAGCAACTTGGTACACAAAAACTCTAAAATCCTGACTGTACAAAGACGTGGCCTTTGAGATGCTGGACGCTTTTAGCATTAGATGGTCTTCTATAAACTTGTACTAGGTTCATAAAGTGATTGTGAAAGAACATGGGACAGATGGTCTGACATATGCGAACACACACTGTGATTCAATAGGGGGCATTACTCTGACATTACAACTATGGTATAAACTGACCAACAGGAGGGAAATATGTGACGCTGTGCACATTGCCTGATATAAAAATATCTTGACAAAGGAATTTTTATATAGCATACATCCTTCACTGTGTTGAGCATAAGAAAGCTATTAAATTAATTTTATATTTCAGTGGTTGTACTGATGTGCCACAGACTGAGTATGAGAAAAACCTGAGGGGATCAGATGAACACACTCCCTCCAGAGGTCCTGAGTCTCACCGATGTCAGTTTTCAGCCAAATCAATTCATTCCCCGTGATGATGAGAAATGACTGGAGGAATTGGATACTGCAAATGGGGTGGGTCCTGACAACATTCTAGCAATAGTACTGAAGACTTGCCCTCCAGAATTTGTTACAACCCAGACAAGCTGTTCCAGTACAGTTACATTACTGGCATCAATCCAACAATGTGGAAAATGACCTGGATATGTCCTATACATTTTACCCAATTAGTCTAAACTCAGTTGTCAGAAAAGTGATGGAAGGTGTCATCAACAGTGCTATCACATAGTACCTGTTCAGTAATGACCTACTCAGTGGCACCCAATTTGTGTTATGCCAGAACATAGAACATAGATAAGTACAGCACAGAACAGGCCCTTTGGCCCACGATGTTGTGCCAAGGCTTAATACTAATGTAAAATATAGTAACTTAACCTAAGCACCCCTCAACTCACTGCTATCCATGTGCATGTCCAGAAGTTGCTTAAACGTCCCCAATGACTCTGCTTCCACCACCACCGCTGGCAACGCAATCCATGCATTCACAACTCTCTGCGTAAAGAACCTCCCTCTGACATCTCTTTTATACCTTCCTCCTAATATCTTCAAACTATGACTTCTCGTATCAGTCAATCCTGTCTGGGGACAAGTCTCAGGCTATTGACTCTATCTATTCCTCTCATTATCTTGTACACCTCGATCAGGTCTCCTCTCTTCCTCCTTCTCTCCAGAGAAAAAAGTCTGAGCTTATTCAATCTTTCTTCATAAGACAAACCCTCCAGTCCAGGCAGCATCCTGGTAAACCTTCTTTGCACTCGCTCCAAAGCCTCTGTATCTTTCCTATAGTAGGGCGACCAGAACTGGACACAATATTCCAAGTGTGGTCTCACCAGGGACTTGTAGAGCTGGAGCAAAACCTCACGGCTCTTAAACTCGATCTCCCCTGTTAATGAAAGCCAAAACACCATTAGGTTTCTTAACAACCCTATCCACTTGGGTGGTAACTTTGAGGGCTCTATGTACTTGAACACCCAGATCCCTCTGTTCCTCCACACTGGCAAAAATCCTCTCTTTAATCCTATATTCAGCATTCGAGTTTGACCTTCCAAAATGCAGCACTTCGCAGGGTTGGGTACCTTTTGGCACCGCCCTTCTGGCGCCGATCATTTGGCCCTGCCGTTTTGGCTCTAAACTGTTTTGGCTCTCATTACTTTGGCGCTGAGCTGTTTTGGCACCAATTCAGAATAAAAAAAAAGTCTTGTTTGGTTAAAGAAGAGAGGATGACTAACAACCCGATGTAATTTTCTCAACTAGTCAAGAGTTGATAGTCAAAGCCATAATGACCCGCTGTAGATTCAAATCTCATATTGTAATCATTTTCTCATTTAACAATTGTTAATAGTCATCTACTGCCTTGATGATACTTAATCACTTCTGTCTTCACATTGGAAAGCTGTAATGCAATTTTCTTTCTATTTTCTTGTACAGCCCATACCAGAAATGGCTGAAAACATTCTAAGCAAGAGAGATAAACCAAATTTTCACACAATGGTTATCTATTTGTATTGGCACCAAAACAGCTCAGCGCCAAAGTAATGAGCGCCAAAACAGTTTAGAGCCAAAATGGCAGGGCCAAATGATTGCCGCCAAAAGGGTGGCACCAAAATGTCCCATTCCGCGCTTCACATTTATCCAGGTTGAGCTCCATCTGCCATTTCTCAGCCCAGCTCTGCATCCTGTCTATGTTGCGCTGCAGCCTGCAGTAACCCTCTATACTATCAACAAAACCTCCAACCTTTGTGTCAACTGCAACTTTACTAACCCTCTCTTCAACCTCCTCATCCAAGTCATTTATAAAAACTACAAAGAGCAGTGGCCCAAGAACAGAGCCCTGCGGGACCCTACTCAACACTGACTGCCAGGCAGAATACTTTCCATCTACAATCACTCTCTGCCTTCTGTCAGCCAGCCAATTCTGAATCCAGATAGCCGCATCTCCCTGTATCCCATACTTCCTGACTTCATGAATGGGCCTACCATGGGGAATCTTATCAAATGCCTTGCTGAAGTCCGTATACACCACATCCACTGCTCGACCTTCGTCGACCTGTCTTGTCACCTCCTCAAAGAATTCAATCAGATTTGTGAGGCATGACCTCCCCTCACAAAGCCATGCTGACTGCCTTTAATCAGACTATGCTTTGCCAAATAATCATAAATCCTACCCCTCAAATTTTTTTAAACTCCTGACCTCATTACAGCCTTAGTTCCAACAGGGACGAAAGGGATGAATTCAGTGAGGTGAAAATGACAGCATTAATATCAAGGTGACATTTGACTTGTGTGGCCTCAACGACCATAAAACCAATAAGACATAGGAGCAGAGATGGGCCATTCTGCCCATTGAATCTGCTCCACCATTCAAAATGATCATGGCTAGTCTGATAATCCTCAACTCCATTTTCCTGGTTTTTCCCTCCAATCCTTAATTCCCTTACTGGTTAGAAATCTGTCTATCTCAGCCTTGAAAATACATAAAGGCTCAGTCTCAACAGCCCTCTATGTTAAATATTTCCATAGATTCCTTTGAGAAAAGAAATTCCTTCTCATATCTGTCTTAAATGTATGACCCCTAATTCTGAGATTATGCCGTCTGATTCTAGAATCTCCCACAAGGCAAAATAACCTATCCACATCTACATTATCTGGACCCCTAAGAATCTTGCATATTTCAAGAATGAGCAAAATGTGAGCTAATGGGAATCCCTCTACTGGTTGGAGTCATACCTGGCACATAGGAAGATGTTGGAAGGTGGTTGTTGGAAGTCAGTCATCTCAACTCCAGGACATCTCTGCAGGAGTTCCTCAGAGTCCTGTCCTACACCCCACCATTTTCTGCTGTTTCATCAATGACCTTCCATCCAGCGTAAGGTCAGAAGTAGGAATGTTTGCCAATGATTGCACAATGTTCAGCACTATTAATGACTCCTCAGATACTGAAACAGTCTATGTTCAAATGTCCAGACTTGGCAAGTAACTGAAAAATGGCAAGTAACATTCAAACCACACAAATGCCAAGCAATGACCATCTCCAACAAAGGAGAATTTAAAATTTGACATTCAATGGCATCACCATCACTGAATCCTCCATTATAAATATCCTGGGAATTATCATTGACCAAAAACTGAACTGGAGTAGCTATATAAATACTTTGGATTCAAGAGCAAGTCAGAGGCTGAGAATTCTGTAGCACATAACTCACATTCTGTCTTCCCAAAACCTGTCTAACATCTACAAGGCACAAGTCAAGAGTGTGATGGAATATTCCCCATTACCCTGGATGAATGCAGCTCCGACAACACTCAAGAAGCTTGACATCATCCTGGATAAAGCAGCCTGCTTTGATTGGCACTACATATACAACATTCAGTCACTCCACCATCGATGCTCAGTAGCAGAAATGTATAGCATCTACAAGGTGCACTGCAGAAATTCCCCAAAGTCCCTTAGATAGCACCTTCCAAAGCAATGATTATTACCATTTAAAAAGACAAGGTCAACAAATACATGGGAACAACTCCATCTGCAATTTCCCTTCAAATCACTCACTATTCAAATTTGGAAATGTATTGCTTTTCCCTCAGTGTTGCTGGGTCAAAGACCTGGAACTCCCATCCAATGGGCATGGTGAGTATACTTAGACTGCAATGGTTCCAGAAGGCAGCTCCCCACTACCTTCTCAAGAGCAACTGTGTTTGGGTCCAGCCAGTGATTCCCACACCCCTTGGATGGATATTTAAAAAAGTTACAAACTGAAATGAAAATAACTTTTTGGCCAGAATTTATAGAAAGCTTTTAGACTATAGATGGTGATATTACAGCAACAGCAATCCAGAGCCTGGGGGTAATGATTGTGCCAGATGATGAAATTTGAATTCAATAAAAAAATTAGTTTAATGGTGACCACATAACCCCTCTTAAATGTCATTTAAAAACCCATGTGGTTCATTAATGTCCTTTAGGGACCTAGTCTGACCTACATGTGATTTCAGACCCATAACAATGTGGTTGACAATTAACTATCCTCTTGGCAATTAGGGGCGGATATAAATGTTTGCCTAGCCAGTGACGCCAGCATCCAGTGAGCAAATTTAAAAATGTCATACAATGAGTTGCTTCTAAAGAAAGAGTCTGTTTGCCCATGGTGTACATGCTGGCTTTCTAGAAGAGGAATATACTCAGTCCTACAGCCTGCCCTTTAACTGCAATCCTGCAGATTGTTTGTCTTTAGGTCCTCAGTCAATTTCCATCTGAAAGCCAGGATTAAATTTGTGTCAATCACACTCTCAGGCAATACAGTACAGTCCACTCACTCAGTAAAAAGCAATTCCTCATATTGCAGTTAGTTTTTTCAATTCCAAAATGATGTAAGAATAAGAAGTTCTACATTTTAATTCAATAATTACATGGAATGCCAGGAAACAGTTGAACACATTTTCCTCTCAATGAACAATTCACTTTTATTCCTCTCGCACGATTTCTGCACACAGTGTTCAGCTATCTTTCAGTATTAACCTTCAACTTGTCTTCATTCTTTGATAAGTCTGGGTACACAGTGGAAAGGTATCAAAGGAAAAAGGTTTGGGAGCGCTTATCAAACATGCACTGACATTGCACTATTATTTCGAGGGCGTAATTGGCAATCTGATTTCAATACTGCGATGTTTCTCAAGGACATTTATGTATTAATCACACCTTTGGATTAGTACATTAACAGCAATGTTCCTACATGGTTGAAGTGAAAAGCCAGTGTTACTTCATGCTGTGGAGAATGTGATGATGGAATCAGGGCTCATACTCTGGTTATTCTAATCTGATACAAAATGTCTCATCTACAATGGAAAATGGAACCCCCAACAATTGCCAGTGGTGAAGTAACAGCTTTAGGAACCCTGAGTATTCCTTGCCAGTGCAAGTCAAGACTATACAATGTAAAAATGAAAATGAAAGCAAAGTACTGAGGCTGCTACAGAAACTCAGCAGGTCTGGCAGCATCTGTGGAGAGAGAAATGCAATTCACATTTTCAATCTGGTCTGAATATTCTTCAGAATTGAAGATTGCTCCTCCTCTCCCCTTTTGTAACAGCTTAAAAAGCATTAGTTTTTTAGGCCCCCTTCAGTTCTGAAGCAGAGTCACAGTGGTCTTGAAACATTAACTCTGTTTCTACTTCCAAAGATACTGCCAAACCTGCTGAACCCTTCCCTGGTTTTATGACACAAATGTCAAGTTGCTTGCGTATATTCCAAAATCTGTTTCTCTAGAAGGTAGGCCAGTAGTCCATCATACTTTTTCTTTAATAAAGGAAGTGTAGAAATGTCTTCATAGTCCTACTAGACTATATGGCTGCTCTCTTATTATAGACAGACAGCAACTAGTGGTTTTACCAGAGGGTCACCACACCTTAGACAAGGGGAGAAGTTGAGATGGAGAGTCCTTCATGGTAACATGAGGCAGTGCAGGAATTGAACCTACATTGTTGGTATTACTCTGAATCCAAACCAACCACCCAAGCTCACTATACAGTTCTAAGTATTCTCCTTTGAGTGTGAACCTCATTTCCAATGGTTGCATTGTGGAGCATTATCTTTATCTGACTCACTCATTGCCTCACAAGATTGCCACTTCAGTCAGCCACTTCTCTTTAAGAAATGAAGATTCTCCTCTCACTGAAATGGAAGTATTCAACTCAGGCATGGAGGTCTTTAAGAAGCATTTCTCTAGCTTGGCTGATCTTTCAGCTATTTGACCAAATGTGCTCATTATATCTTAAGACTATAAGACCATAAGACATTGGAGTGAAATTGCAGTCATTCGGTCCATCGAATCCATTCCGCCATTCAATCATGGCTGATGGGCATTTCAACACCACTTGCCCGCACTTTCCCCATAGCCCTTATGATCTTGCATCATCATAGTGATCAATAAGAGTTCACTGATACCTATAGTGCTCTCAGTCTCTGTTGCACAACCTGCATTCTGTGCATGAGCCTATATTGATGAGACACCAACCTCAGTGCCATTGTTTAGCTGAATGATGGTTTTCCAAATGTCTCTTAGTGTGATGTAACTGTACTCTGGAACGTTTCCCTGATTATACAATGGGGGGAAACGTGGTCTACTTTCTTCTGAAATCAGTTGGACTGCACATGCAACATGGATGAAATCACCCAGGCTTTGCATTATTTAACAACCATCAGAACACAATTTTGGGTTGCACAGTGGTTAGCACTGCTGCCTCACAGTGCCAGGACCAGTTCAATTTCAGGTGAAATCTCAGGTGACTGTCTGTGTGGAGGTTGCACATTCTCCCCGTGTCTGTGTAAGTTTCCACCTGATGCTCTGGTTCCCTCTATCGGTTTGGAGATGTGCAGGTTAGGTGGTTTGGCCATGCTAAATTGCCCCATAGTCTCCAGGGATGTACAGGCTAGGCAGGTTAGCCATGGTTAATGCTGGATTACGGGGATAGGGTGGGTCTGGGTGGGATACTGTGGAAGGTTGTGTGGACTTGATGGGCTAAATGGCCTACTTTCACACTGTAGGGATTCTATCACAAGGCACTATAATATTTTTTCCTATTTATACCAATGCAACTATCACCAGCTAATAAAACAAATTCCCTTTTCACAGTTTTACACCTAATGTATCATCAGGACTTCTTACCTAGACCTCACTCCAAAGTGGATTGTTAAATGTGTACTGTACCTTCTATTTGTAATTAATGTGGACATTGAATTGACTCAACTCATGAACTCTACCCAGCATTCAGTTCTTCACTGTCAGTTTTGGGTGTTCATCAAACAATACTTTATAGACATATTAATTGCTCACAACACAGTGAGAACATGCCTTCCTGATCAGGTTTGTTTTGCTCAATCGTGAATTTAAAAGTTCAAATTTCTCACATCTGCATCATTTAAAACATGTGTTAGTCTAGTGGTCAGGAGCCCATCTTCTTCCTCTTCAGCTACCAAGCTGAGATCATTGGTATTGGTCCTCTGCTGTCTTAATGGCTCTGCGAAGGCCATACTTGGATTCCTTATATTTGAGTGGGTCTCATGATCTAAAGGCCTCACGCCTGGTTTTTAGCAGGTCTGTATGTCCTGAATCACCCAGGGTTTCCTATTGGGAACACCTGGATTGACTTCCTCAGTATGCAGTCCTCCACACTTACTGATAAAGTCTGTGACGGTGATGGTGTACTTGTCCAAGGTACCTGCAGACTGTTTGAACATGGCCCAATCAGCCGATTCCAGACAGCACCGGAGTTGACCCTCTGCCTCTCTGACCAGCACTGGACCTGTATCCGCAAGGGGGTCTCCTGCTTGAGCTTTTGCCTGTAAGCCGGGAGAAGAAACACAGTGGAATGAGTGGAGAGTGTCAAGCTCCTGGGAGTGGTCATCCACAACAAGCTTTCTTGGACTCTTCATGCGGACGCACTGATTACAAAGGCCCAATAATGTCTTTTCTTCCTCAGGCAGCTGAGGAAATTTGGCATGACTGTGAATGCCCTTGCCAACTTTTATAGGTGCATCATCAAGAGCATTCTGTCTGGATGTATCACTACTTGGTATGAAAATGTGCTGCTGGTTAAAGCACAGCAGGTTAGGCAGCATCCAAGAGCCCTTCTCTGGCCCGAAACGTCGAATTTCCTGTTCCTTGGATGCTGCCTAACCTGCTGTGCTTTAACCAGCAACACATTTTCAGCTCTGATCTCCAGCATCTGTAGACCTCACTTTTTACTCACTACCTGGTATGGCAACTGTACCACTCAAGGTCAGAGACGGTTACAGAGAGCAGTGAACTCGGCCCGGACAATCACAAAGGCCAACCTCCCGTCTATAGAATCCATCTACCAGGCCTGCTGTCAAGGAAAGGCTGCCAGCATTCTCAAAGATCCATCCCTGGCAATGTTTTTCTACAACCTCTACCATCGGGAAGATGGTACAGAAGCCTGAACACATGCACCAGTCGGTTTCGTAACAGCTTCTACCCTACTGTTGTTAGAATACTGAATGCACTCACAAACTCTCAACATTCGCCTGTACCTGTGTTTTGTTTTTGCCACTGTTTACCTATTATTTACTATCTATGCTGCTTAACTCTGTGATCTGCTCACAAGACAAAGCTTTTCACTGTGCCTTGGTACACCAGACAATAAATTCAATTCAATTCCATTCAATACAAGCTCACTGAATGGAAAGTGAGAGAACGTGGAAAGAGGAATGCCAGTATTCCCACCTGCCAATAGATTTTCCATATGGGATAACGATCACATCTACTCCCGACTCTTACTTCCAAATTTTGCAAGTTCCTTTATGGGGCTGTCACTCTTTCTTGTAAAGATTGACTGTGGTACTTTTAAAGAATGCTAAAAGAGGTTCTTACGTTTATGGGAATAACATTAACAAGTACTATTGATCCCTTCTCTTTTTGAATTGGCTATCTCAACAATTAACTACAGCAGATTTATGTTCTAATGATTTGAAAAGAGGAACCTGAATACATCAGGTACTGATTGTTATCCAATTTCAGCAATCTGACCACTCAGCATTGAAAAGTCCCAAACAAATGCATTTCAATGAAGGGCAACAGACATTCCACTGCACAACCACATACTTACTTGTAAGTAGTGGCCACTTACTCTTCAGTGTGAATTTTAGAATTGAAAACTTGATCCTTAAAACTTGGCATATTCTCCATGGAGAAAAAAGCCTTTCTATTAAAGGATGCCCAGATTTTAACTGTTTGGAGAGGCAAGGGACGAGCATGGGACCAGTGAGTTCCCTGAGTGCACAGTGAATTTGTTTTCTCGATGATGTCATTCGGGAAGGAATGCTGGCATGGGTACAGAGATAACTCCTTTGACTGGTGCCAGGCTATTAGGGCAATATCACCAGGGAAAATAACAATGTTAATTTGTGAGCTTTGTTGGCAGTTCAGTTTGAGTATTTCTCACAAAAGAGATAGTGCAGACAATGGAACTGATGATAGGAAGTCATTATGCGTAGATTTGAAGAAGCCTTTAATAAAAGTCATGGCTAGAACACATTATTAAAAGAAACTTATTAACTGCAAAAAAAGTGTGTTTATGACAGAGCAAGACAGCATGGAGAGCAGACAGATTAATGTAAACAGGGTAGGAGTGAAATCTATGATTGGAAAAGGATACACACTACTGATAGATGGCAGATTAATTTTTTTTCCAACCTTGTGTTCTTATGACATTACATATCCCATCACCTTGATTCAGTCCCATGTACTTCACCTGAAGGCAGGCTTTGGGATCTTTGTCATCAAGGTTTCATCCTGAGCTTGTGTCCTCAATAGTTTTTGTCAGCGATGGTTTGCCCCTACCTTCCATGCACAGGGCGAAGGAAGACAACCGGTCTCAAATCTACCTCAGCTGGAACAAGAATCAGTCTGCAACTGGTGGAGTGTCACCAAGAGCAGTGCTGAGGTCCTCCGCTATTCACAACTGATATGAGTCAATTTACTGAAGAGACAATATACTTAGGTTTGCTGACAATACAAAGCTAGATTGGGCTCAGCTTCCACAACTCAACGGACAGAGCGCTGATGGTGTAAACTAGGGGTTAAAATCAAGATTCTAGGGGGATCTAAGATGGCGGCGATCTGAGAAGATCACACTGCAGAACTTCGCATCGCAGCAGGAGCAGGACGGTCCTTTAACCCACCCAACCCAGGTCATCAGGATTGCTTGGGGCTTTGAAAGATTGTGGAGCCCCAAGAAACATTTAAAAATTGACTTACCTGTATTTTCAACTGTCCAGAAATGCCTATAAAGGGTGGAGGAGCATCTGAGGCCGGGCCTGCAGCTCAGCCTGCAGCAGCCTCAGAGCCGATTACTCTCCAGCACCTGGTGAACCAGCTCTCGAAATCTCACAAGATGTTGGGGAAACAGATTGAAGAGAAGCTGGCTCCAGTCTCTCTCATGCTGCAGAAGCATGAGCAGCAGGAGACCTGGAGAAGAGGACGGATGAGGTGGAGCACAGGGTCACAGTGGTGGAAGCTGATGCCAGTTCATTCAAGGAAGAGATCCAAGCCCTGAAGATGCAGGTTCGTAATTTGCGTGACCAAGTGGATGATCTTGAAAACAGGAGCAGGAGAAAAAACATTCGGATCATCGGTCTGCCTGAGGGTAAGGAAGGTGAGCGGCCTGCAGAATTTGTTGAAGATTGGCTTCCGAAATTCCTTGACTTGGAGACTAGCATGAGAGGATTGAAGATAGAGAGGGCTCACTGGGTCACAGCACGGAGGTCGGGTCTGGTCAACGCCCTTGTCCTTTCCTGGTGCGGTTCCATCATTACCGGGATAAGGAGAGAGTCATGGAGGTTTCCAGACTCCAGAGGAAGGATCTAAAGGCTCTAGTTTACGTGAGGTCTAGGATCATGTTTTTTCAGGACTTTTCAGCGGCGGTGATCCAGAAACGAAAATCGTATGATGGTGTCAAGAGAAGACTGAAGTAGCTTGGGATTCAGTACTCCCTGAGATATCCAGCAGTGCTTCGGATCACCTTAGATGGATCCATGCATCTCTTTGACACATCGGAGAAGGCAAGAGACTTTGTGGACAAACTAACCTAATTTAAACAATTGTAGTATGTATAAATATTGTTGGTTGGGTATATGTTTATCATTCTGTAAAAGAAATGGAGGAAATCCGGTTGGAGCTTTGTTTTTCCCTTTTTTTTGACCTCTACTGAAAATAATTTGGTTCAAACTATGTCTGGTGGTGGTTAAGATGTACATTTTAAATTTCTAAGTTAGGACATATCAAAGGATGGGTGGGGTATTTATTCCCTCTTTTTTATATAATTTTTTTATTCATATTGATATTCTATGGGGTGTTTATTCTTTTTAGCTTGTGCTTGCGATGCGGCTCTAGCTAGGAGAAGTGAAGGTGGTTGAGATGGTTAGATGCCTATTTATGGGCAGTTCGGGACGGGTAGTTGCCCCCTCTGGGCAGGGGGTGAATTCCCCTAATCAGCGCTATTGGCGTTTTATATCTTGGTTTGTTTTCTGGTTTTTGTTGTTTTTTATTTTTAATAATTTTGTATGTTTGTTAAATGTAGTGGTTTTAGTTTATGTAGTTTTTGTATTTGGTGGATCATGCGACACTAAGGCTCAGCAATTTGTGGTTTGGGTTCCTCCTCTCTGGAATTTAAATGTAATTACAGAAGATTATGGCTAATGATTTGATTAAATGGCGTACCTGGAATATCAAGGGAAGTCACTCAGCAATTAAGAGGAAGAAGGTACTCTTGAGTCTTAGAAAGGAGAAGGTGGATATTGCTTTGTTACAGGATACACATTTGGACTACAAGGGGCATGTGAAATGACAGCAGAATGGCTTTAACCGAGTTTATTTTTCATCATTTAATACCAGAAGTAGTGGAGTGGCTATATTGGTTAGGAAAAATCTCTCATTTAAATTGTTGGAATGTGTTAAAGACACATATGGGAGGTTTGTAATTCTTAAAGCCTTGAAAAATGGGGAAGAATATGGCATTTTAAATGTTTATTATCCTCCAGTTCATTCTCTTAAATTCTTGGTAGACGCTTTTTCTAAACTGATAAGTCTCAAGTCTCGGCACATCATTACGGGGGGAGATTTTAACTGCCTCATGGACCCCACAGTGGACAGGTTGCCTAAAGGTCCCTCGACACCCTCTGCACAAACTAAACAGTTATTGGGTTTGTGTGGGGACTTAGGGTTGGTGGACGTCTGGAGGTGTCTCCACCCTACAGGTAGGGATTTCACATTTTTTTTCCAATCCACACAGATGTTACACGAGGATTGATTTTTTTCTGACCCCCTGCAGTCACCCTGGGTCTGGTGGCATCCTGTACGATTGGAAGTATTGCCATTTCTGATCATGCTTCAGTGTATCTCATGGTTAAAATGAAGGATGCTATAGCAGATTCAAGATACTGGCGAATGGACCCCTTTATTCTCATGGACAGCAAGTTTGTGGAGTATTTCTCTAGGGAATTTCGGGAATTCCTAGACATCAACATAGGCTCGATTGATAGCTCATCTGTTCTCTGGGAAACTGCCAAAGCTTATACCAGAGGGCTAGTTATTTCATATTCCACCAGTAGGAAGCGGCAGAAGGGTGAGCAGCAACGTCTCCTTGAAGCACAGTTGAAGGCAGCCGAGAAGGCCTATTTTGACAGACCCTCGTTTGTCAAACTACAGAGGATTACGGCACTGCGGTCTGCACTAAATTCCATGCTCACCCAGACAGCAAAGAAGGAGCTGGTTTTTGCAAAGCAAAGGTTATACGAGCATGGTGACAAGCCAAGCAAATACTTACCATACCTTGCCAGAAAGAGAAGTGCCCCAAACCATTACAGCGATTAGGGTAGGGTCTGGGAACCTAACATGTGATTCTAAAAAGATTAATGTGGCGTTCCAGAGATTCTACACTAAGTTATATCAGTCTGAGAATTGTGAGGAGTGGCAGGCCAAAATGGAATCCTTTTTTGGAGACCTGAAGCTCCCGGTGAGACTCCCAAACAACAGTCCTTTCTCAATGCTCCATTATCAGAGCAAGGAGTGCAGGAAGCGCTTATTAAGATGGATATTCTCCCTCGTTTGCGATACCCTATACGGATGCTCCCCCTGATTTTCAATAAACAGTCAGGAGACTGAACAGTTGGTTCAGCTCCTTTATCTGGCACTGCAAACGGCTCCTCATTAAATTAGCCAAACGGCAGTTGCCTCACAGATTGGGGGGAGTAGACCTTCCGGACATTAAAAATGACCACTAAGCTCACTTTTGACCCACGTAAGTGATTGGGTTTGTGGGGACCCTCTTTCAATATGGCTTTCAATCGGAGTCTCCCAGGCAAGGTGCCCCCTTACCAGTTTGCTGATTTTGGACAAAGTGAGGACAGTTAGGGAATATTGCCATAACCCAATAGTTATCAATACTGTTAAAGCATGGAGGACAATTTGGCAGAGGGAAGGTAATATTGGCAAAACATCTTTGTTTATACCTTTAGTGGGTATGCCGAGTTTTCAACCAGGTATGATAGATTCAGGATTTAAACATTGGGCAGCTAGGGTATATCTTGCATGGGTGATTTATTTGAGGGAGATGTAATGATGTGTTTCGATCAGTTAGTACAAAAGTACGAGTTACCTAATAGAGACCTCTTTCGTTTTTTTCAAGTTAGGGATTTTATTCAAAAAAGGACCACACTTTTGACTGATCCCTACAAATCTGACATAGAAAGAGGGCTACTAAGAGCTAAGAATACACTCTCTGTCAGTACTCTATATCACCAATTGGGGGATGCCACCTCAGATGAGTCTGATCGACTCTGCAAGATGTGGGAAAGAGAGCTGGGTGTTGCAGTGTCTTCAGAGGCATGGGAGGATATTTGGGAGAATGCATGGAAGATATGAATTTGCAATAGGACCCATGCTTTACAGTTGAAGATTCTCCACAGGGTCCACTTAGCCCAGACCGTTTGTCAAAATTTAAACCAGGGGTATCTTCAGCGTGTCCCAAGTGCAAGGTCTGTATGGGTACTCTTACCCATTGTCTTTGGTCTTGTGACAGGCTTCAAACATATTGGAGCGCTGTGGTGGGTGCAATGGAGAGGATTTTAGGTGTAGGGGTGGAGAAGGACCCTATTTCGCTCCTTTTGGGCCTAACCATTGTATTTCCTGCAGACTCACATAAGGAAAAACTTTTCAATATTCTTACATTCTGTGCAAGGAAGAATATCTTGCTAGGTTGGATATCAGAAAACCCCCCAGGGCTGTCGGGTTGGCGGAAGATTGTTATGGAGCATATTCCCCTAGATTTTCTCACAAATATGCTACACCACAAAACTGAGAATTTTTACAAGACATGGCAACCCTTTTTGAAATACCTGGACACAGATTTATCTGCCACACTAACAAGTGCTTTTATATAGCCGCAACGATTGTGTTTCATGAGTCCAATATCCAGGGAGGAGGAACTGTGAATGTATGAGTGTTTTGTTTGGCTGGGCTGAGTTATTACTATTTATTTGTTTGTTGTTAGCTATTTATTTAGTTAGTTAAATAGCTAGTTTAGGCTTTTTAAGAATGTTATACTTCTTTATATGTGTTTATACATTCGTATAGGAGGGTGGGCTGGGGAATTTTTTTACTATTTGGGTTTAGTTTTGTACTATTTTTGTACTGTTTTGAATTGCATTGTTTTGTATTTGTTGTAATATTTAAAAATCTATTTTTTCTTAATAAAAATATGCTATAAAAAAATCCAGGTTCAAGTCCTGTCTGCCTTGGAGATGTACAATAATGTCTCTGAATAGGTTGATGAAAATAACTGTATTGGAATGTAAACTGGAAGGAGGACACAGGCAGGCTGGAATATGATATAGACAGGTTTATGTGAGTGGAATTAAAGAGTGTAGTGAGAGAAGTTCAAGATTATTCATTCTAAATAGAAAAGCAGAGTACTGTTTTAAAAGGGTTGAAAATGATGATGTTCAGAGAGACTTGGGTATATGTGAACAAAAAAACACAATAACTAGCCTGCAGACTCATTGGGATGAAGGAAATGGTATGTCAACCTTTATTGCAATAAGATATACAAGTGATACAGACTTTGAGTACCGACTTTGATAACATCTCACCGAGAATGCATGGTGTTGTTTTGGTTTCGGTATTTAGGTTTGATATACTTGTTGGAGGCAGTACACTGAAGGCTCACTGGATTGGTTCCTGGGTCAGAGGGTTGTCCTATGATGAGAGACTGAGTAAATTGGGGTTATATTCTCTGGAATTCCAAAGAATTAGAGATGACCAAATTGAGAGATACAAGAATCGGAAAGGGCTTGACAGGGTATACACTGAGAAACGATTTCTGTCTATCAAAGAAACTAAAACCGAAAAGATTGTCTCAGGTTAAGATGATGATGGTAATTGAGGATTAAGGTGAAGTAAGATTTCCAAACTCAAATGGTTGTGAATCCCTAGAGTTTTCAAACCAGGAAGGTTATGGATCTTTTTAACTCTTTCATGGGATGTGAACTTTGCCAATGTTGCCCATCCTAAATTGCCCTTGAACTGAGTTGCTTGCTTCAGAGGGCAGTTAAGAGTCAGCCACATTGGTCTAGGCCTGGAGTCACATGTAGGCCAGACTATGTGAGGACTGCAGTTTTCCTTCCCAAAAATATATTAATGAGCAAGATGAGTTTTTACAAGTAATAGTCATTATGGCCACTGTAACTAAGAAGCTTCAAATTCCAGATTTTATTCACTGAATTTAAATTGCGCAGGTTAACTTAGTGGGAGTAGGAGACTCCATATTGAATATATTTAAGACTGAGAAGTGGGCGGGCTGGTGGAAAATGCAAAACCGGTTATTTCCATATTAAATGGCAGACCAATCTTAATGCTCTATCCCTGCTCCTTTAACTTGTGCTTTTGTGAATGATGGGAACATATTAAAGATGATACTAAGTTAAAGCAACCTTATACAAATTAATGGACAAACTAAATTAAAAAAAAGTGACAAACTTTCACAAATCCCCTCAAAAGGAGGTATTTACTTGAGTAAATATAAATCAAACTGTTGTTCAGAGATGCAAAGAGAGACTGGGAAAAAGGCATAGCTGCTGAGGCAAAACATACCAGTGAAAAGGGTCTCTCAATGCTGACACAGAAAGGAGTTGGTCAGAGGCCAGACGACCACTTCTCTGAGAGAAAGGGCAGATTCAACACAGGGCGACATGTTTTACACGGAGTGCTGTTGAAATCTCAAATGCAGTGCCTAAAAGCTGACTCAATATTGACTTTCCAAAGTGAAGTGGATGAATTCTTGAAGGTACAAAATATGCAAAACTGTAGGGATGGAGCATAGAGAGTGGGAATAATCAAAAACTCTGCCAAAGCACCACAACAAGCACAATGGGGCCCAGGTTTCCAGTGGACAATGGGAACCCTAGGGTCGGGGTCTTAATGACCTTAGAAATGATCTACAACTCTGATCATGGATAGAAGACTGAGAATGGTGGCGGGATACCAGGCATGTGGAGGTGCCGGACTGGAATGGACAAAGTCAGAAGTCACACAACACCAGGTTATAGTCCAACAGGTTTAATTGGAAGCACACTAGCTTTCGGAGCGACGCTCCTTCATCAGGTGATTGTGGAGGACACAATTCTAAGGCACAGAATTTATAGCAAAAATTTACAGTGTGATGTAACTGAAATTATACATTGAAAAATACCTTGATTGTCTGATAAATCTTTCATCTGTTTGAATACCATGATAGTTTCACTTCTTTCATGTGTAAATCACAAAAGCTTTTTTTAAAAAAAAGTTGCATTCTCAGCTTAGCTGTAACAATGAGTGTTAGCTAGACAATATGTTGAAAGTATTAGCCCCCTGTGTTCTCTGTCTATGACCTGATGTTTAGATTGATTCTAATCTAAAAAGTGAGATAACAGAGTTTTACAAATCACAAGCTTTCAGAGCACTGCTCTGTCGTCAGGCAAAATGGTTTGTCACTTCACCTGTGAAGGAGCAGCGTTCCGAAAGCTTGTGATTTCAAATAAACCTGTCGAACTATAACCTGGTGTCGTGTTGAGGAAGTTAACATGTCACAGAGAGGCCAGTTCCATACTTTGCTTCTCTTTCAGAACTTTTTGGGGACTTAAGGGTTAAACATTCCCTTGCCAAAGGACTTACTGCAGTATCAACTGAAGGGCTGTACTCTTACAATACAGACAGAACACCTCAGTAGGGAGGAGGCCGACTGTATCTTAGAAATAGAGCCTATTGGAGCCACACATGTGGATTCCCTGTAACCCCAGACAGAGGAATTTGCCCTTTCCAGACAAGACTGATAGCCCTGGCCACAACCCTGTTAAAATGCCTCCTGCTCCCATTGTCTGACTTCCCCTCCATATTAGCATAGGTATGTGAATCCTCCATTTACTGAAAGAGAACCCTTCTGCCTTAACCTCTTGCCATCAACACATAATCATGAACAATACGATAATCAGCTTCTGTAATCCATTCACACGTTATCACAGGGCATTGACTTTCATCAAGCTTTGTAAATTCATAATTACCTGCTTTAAACTATGCAATGATAATCGCCCATGTGACTGATATGCCTTTGTCTAATTCCTATAAAACATACTGTCTCTGGGTGTAAGGCAGAGATTCGTGAAGAAGAGTCACTACAAGTAGACACTCGGCTACTTTAGAGATGCTTTGAATCTCTTGCTGGCCGTTTGATAATAAAGCTACTGCTGTTGTACAGAAAACTTGTGTCATCTGGATTTATGGAACAAAATAGACATCAACAGTGTGACTTCTGACTTTGGATACCAGGGAAGTAGAGCTAGTCCTGGCCTGAATTGGCCGCCATTTCTGTGTTTTGTCATCTGTACATGGATCTACATGTTCAAAGTGGCCATTGGAAATGGAGAGCTAGGACCCAAGATAAGATTCTACTGCTGTACAGTGGAGCCTTTTATTGTGCAAATCTGCTGTTTCTTGTATTGAATTGAACAGTCTAGCATTGCCACCCCTGTACCCACCAAACTGGAGCTGATCAGCTTCACAGAACACCTAATGTTTGCCCATCGCTGTGAAAATCTCGAGGTGGTCACAAATTTTTTAAATGCCTCACCGCATCCAATTTAAGATGTGCCAACTTTCCTGCCTGTATCCACGGAAAAGCCAGCAGCCTGCAAACAGGGATAGTAGACTGACCATTCGATCTGGATATCTCTGGTTGGATGAGCACTGTATCTGGGCATCAGAGTCTTGGCCAACATTGCATCTGCACATCACTGGCTGGTACCATGAAAAAGTAAAAGTGAGATGAGGAAAATACCTTTTCATGCAGCAAATAGTTTGGATCTGGAAAGCATTTCGAATGTGGTGGAGCGTCCAGCCAAGGCATTCAAAAGAGGATGAAGGAACAATATGCAGGGTCAACAGGAAGAAGGCAGGAGAAAACGTGGACAGGGTAAAATGCTCCTTTGGAGACGCAGTGCAGATATGATGGGCCAAATGGCTCCTTGGGCACTGTGACAATTCTGTAATTCTATGACAAGCCCCAGGGAGTGGTAAACATAGCTGTAAACAGAGAGAAGTGGGTCGCTGGAGGATATGCCACTGTGCCTGAGGTCTCGTGAAGTTGTTCATTCCTAAAGTTGCCTGAGGTATTTCCACTTCTCTAGGTAATCGCATTGCGACTTGGTGGGAGTGAGGCAAAAAGGGGTTGGATGTGGTGGGGGTGCTGGGTGATAGTGTGTGAGGGTTACACCACAACACTTCAGGACAAACCTGATGGAGCAGTCAGACTTTACATGCCATTTAGCGCGGGCTGCAATTATGGAGTTGGAATGGCTTCATCCTGTCCAATTAGTGCTTTGAAACTCCCTAATGAGGTTAAGAAGCAGAGAAAACCAACTAATACTGTGAGATATGCACACCATTCTCATGAATGGTTTAATATTTTATTCTACTTGACTGATGACTCAATATTTCATAACAAGAAATCAAGAAAAAAAAAGCTCCTATTAATAACTTTTCTTCAGCTTCTTTGTGAATGGCTCCATTACATTTAAATTAGTTTAGTAGCAGACGAGATTGTGCTTATGAGTGCAGAAACAAATCCAGCAATTAAAGCATATTTCACTCAATCCTGAATCAATTTGTGCTGGTTCAGAATCAATGTGTAATGAAGTGGACTCATTGTGTAGCGGGTTAAATATTAACCTGAGAAATCACAGGACTCAGGCAAGCTGGTCGGACAAATGGTTTCAGAGTTGATAACTTAGAGTGTCTGTACGGTGACGTTGAAATGTCCACCAGCTCCCACATCCAGAGAGGAACAATAGCCAAGAATGAGAAACAAAAAATGTTATATTGCACAGGGGGAGTTTAATAAAGTTTCATACCTAATCATAAGCAACTAACTAAAAATAATCACAATGTGGAGTTACTTCTTTAAGCACCCTTATTTATTTAAGTAGACAGTCTTCTCTGAGGACTTACTGAGTAAAGACACCCATCATGGGATTGGTCTGAGTCTTGTAGTCCAGGAATATTTGTGTTATTTTGGCTGACGTGATTGTGGTGGCATTGGTTTCAATGCTAATGAATTATATTGTGTGATATTAGTAACAATTGCATCAAAACAATCACAATATATTTAAACCAAATTAACTTCTTCAATATGAAACACCCCACTCATGAACTTTCAAAGTGTGGGAATACGAGGAGAATGATAGACTTTTATTGATAATCTAGTTTCAAGGATTAAGTATACAATGTTATCAATCACAAGGCAAACGAAGAGAGCTCACTTGTTGGTTTAATTCTGTTGCTTACTATAGCAAAGAACAGGAATAGTGGAAACGATACATTGTAAATTTGAAATTATTTAGAAACAGGAAAATGCAAAATGTCTAAGCTGGTGTTTAACAGACTTCCTAGACGGATCTGTGGTCTCTTTCTTGTTCATAGAAATACACCACTCAGTAAGAATTTAAAGAGCAAGAGATCTTAATAAGAAGACTTTTTGGCATCAAGCTGATGTATAACATATGCTTTCTTTAAAATTAAATAGTGCTGCTCTTTAGGTAGCAGCAAATGCAATGCTTCACATGAAAGCAATTAATGGTGAATAATGTTTATAATCAAGTATGGTTAAGGTACAGCCTGAATAGCTCAGTGGTAAGTTTAGACTCCACAATGCGCCTTATTCTTCATTCATGGAATGAGGGCATTGACATGGTCAGCATTCATTACCCACCCCTAATTGGCTGAGAGAAGGTGGTAGGGAACTGCCTTCTTGAACAGTTGTAGTCCACCTTGGTGTAAATACACTGACAATGCCACTTGGACAGAAATTCCAGGATTTTGACTCAGTGGCAATGAAAGAACAGTGATATAGTTACGAGTCAGGATGATGAGTGACTTGAAAATGATCTTGTAAGTGATGCTGGCCCTGTGGATCTGCAGCCCTTACTATTCTAAAGTGGTAAAGATTGTGATTTTGGAAAGTGCTGTTGAAGCCTTGGCGAGTTGCTGCAGTATATTTTGCAGATGGTGCCCACTGCTGCTACTGTGTGCTGGCAATGAAGGAGCGAAGATTTACTGAGGTGCCAACTTGAAAATCACTGTGGGTCTTAAGGTCAGGTGGAATCATAGTGGAAGGAGGCCACTTGGCTCATTGTGTCTGTATTGGGTTCATACTGAGCTAGCTGACCTCTACCAGGAACAACGGCACTGCATAGCTTAGACTGGGGCAGTGTGGAGAGCATGTGACCAGCAAGAGAGGACAGGATTAGGCTTGATCATGTGACTATCCTTCTCAAGAGGATTTATTACTTAAGCTGAAAAGTGCAGGAAACTGGCAAAATACAAATGTTCAGAATCAAATTTGTATTCACAATTAGTATTTCATTTAGACATATGAGATTTTAATTTGAAAAAAGACTTGAGAAATTGTGCCTTTTTTAACAGAAGAGAGAAAATTATGGGATGTGTTGAAAGGTGTAATTAATCTTTGAAGGGATGGAACAGAATAGGTGCAAGTGATTCTAGAATGAGGAGACACAAGGTGTAAGGATTATGAAGAGCATGAGGAAGCTTTTACACAGAGAGCTATGGGACTGCAGAATGGTTTACTGGAGTCAATGATTGATTTAGATCCCATGAAAATATTACTAAAGGAAGGGGGGTTCGTTAGCTTAGTTGGTTGAATGGTTGGTTTGTGATACTATGTGACATCAACAGCCTGGGTTCAATTCCCACACTAGCTGAGGTTACCATGAAGGGCTCTCCTTCTCAACCTCTCCCCTTGCCTGAGGCATGGTGACCAAGAGGTTAATAGACCAAAATATACAACCTCGCACTAAACCACACGACCCTGAATATTTCTTCATTCATTCAGGGCAATTCAGAAGCAATCTCATTACTGGAGTCTCAAGCCATACGTAGGCCAGACCAGGCAAGGAAGACAGTTTCCCCTCCCCAAAAGACATTAGTGAGCCAGATAGGATTATCGACAATTGATACGTGATCATCATTAGACTTTTAATTCCAGATATTTGTTGAATTCAAAATCCCCATCTGATGTTGCAAGATTCAAAACTGGGTCCCCAGAATGTTATCTGGGTCTCTGGATTAACAGTCCACTGGGCCATTGACTTCCATTAGACTCCCATTTCATTAGCAATTGAAAAGAGAAACATAGAGCAAACGTGATCTGCATAAATCCTGCAGTGGCAAAGCAGTCGAAAAGAGGGGAAAACCATAAAAGACTCAAACAGACGGAAGATGAGTGCAAATTCTCTCAAGGACAAGATGAGAAGCACACCTTCCCAAGCAATGCTCTTCTAAGTGGCCTCAATTTAAATATGATAATCAGTGAGAAACTGAAGGGTCATTAAAACAATGGAGTCACTGCAAAATACAGAATGGAAACTGCTCCCCAATATCACTCTGTGATGCTGAGAAACTGCAGTTCCATGAGTCTTTTTAATCTGGAAAGGAAAGCACTGAGAGATTAATTTAGGAAAATTACTATGCTTGATCAAACCACTGAAAAAGTCAATGCAGAATACAGGTTTGAATTACGTCAATAAAAAACAGGGACATAATTTTAACTCTGAGAAAGGTAATGTGAGGATTGATAACAGGGTCTCCTTCATACAAAGATCAATATGTGCAATAGACTTCCAACTCCATCAGAGATGGATTAAAACCATGGAATTATTTTGGATGCGATTAGATGTTGTGAAAGGTTTGTACAAAGACATTGCTTAAAGAGACAGGTTACTAAGTATTTGATTTTTGTTTTCATTAAAAAGCTAGAATATCTTTGCAATTACTGGCCCACTGAGTGTTGGAATTGATCAGAAATGTCCCTTCATTATCATATTTTAAGCAGCTGCTTGACACCGTTGGCTGAACAGGACTTCCACCACGCTTGGGTCTATGAGAGTGGAAGTATCCCCCAAGTCTTTCTCATTGCAAGCAATACGCCTCAGGATGCGCCTCATTATTTTACCTTTGGGGAAGAAAGAAATATTTGGTGAAAAATGTTGTCAGCTGGGTCGTTTTTACAAATGGTCTGAGCTTTGCACACTACAGTCCCAATTCTTCAGAGTGACACATGGTTTACCTGAACGGGTCTTTGGGAGCCCAGGCGCATTTTGTATGAAGTCAGGCGTTGCTATCGGTCCAATCTTTTGCCGTACTGCAAATATTAAAAAGGAGAAATTGAGTGATTTCAGTTGGTTTAACAGTTTTATTTTTTGAGTGATTTTGTTTTGTTGTTTGTCCAGATGGAAAACACCTGGTTGGAATTGATCAGAAATGACCTTCATTATCATATTTTAAGCAGCTGCTTGACACCATTGGCAGAAAAAGTCTTCCACCATGTCTAGGGTCTATGAGAATGGAATAGGGTCAACTTAGAAAATAGGAGCAGGAGTAGACCATCCAGCCCTTCAAACCTGCTCTTCCATTTGATATGATCATGGCTGACACAGTAACTTGTTCCCACTTTCTCCCCATAATCTTTGATCCCTTTAGCAATAAGAATTACATCGACCTCCTTCCTGAAAACATTCAGCATTTTGGCCTCAAATGCTTTCAGTGGGAAGGAATTCCACAGACTCACCATTCTCTGGCTGAAGACGTTTCTCCTCATCTCAATGCTAAATGACCCACTCTGCATTCTTAGACTGTGATCCCTGGTTCTAGACTCCCCAGTCAGTGGGAACATTCTTCCTGAATTTACCTCGTCCAGTCATACAGTCATTAAGTCATAGGCCATGCCAACCAGATATCCTAACCTAGTCAAGTCCCATTTGCCAGCACTTAGCCCATATCCCTCTAAATCCTTCCTATTCATATCCCCATCCAGATGCCATTTCAATGCTGCCATTGTACCAGCCTCCACCACTTCCTCTGGCAGTTCATTCCATAAACCTCTTTTTTTAAAAAGTTGCCCCTTAGGTCCATTTTATATCTTTCCCTAAACCTATGCCCTCTAGCTCTGGACTCCCCCAGCCCAGGGAAAAGACTTTGTCTATTTATCCTGTTAGAATTTTATAGGTTTCCTCAAGATTCTTCCTCATTCTTCTGAACTCCAGTGAATATAGTCCTAACCAATCTCTTCATACGCTGGACCATCCTTCCGTGTTTAAACGAGTTCAGGCACCATAAGCTCCCACAGCAGATGCAAAACGGGTTTGTTACAGCGAGGAAGTCATAATGGTTCCAGCCAGTGTAGTCAGTGTGATGTATCCTGGCTCACAAAAGCACTCTGTGCCATGATGGATATGAGTCACAAAGTGGGTGACTGTCGGTTCAGGATTCAGGCCCAACTACAGGGATAAGAGCATGAGATGAAGGTTGATCCTGCAGCGGGACTGCGGGAGGGTCAAGGATGCTATCTCTAGGACGAGACATTAAAACCCCCAAGGCACTGTTGGCCTCCCAGATAGATATAAAAAATCTTCCAACTAATATCATTAAAAACAGATAATTGTCTCATTACTGTTTGTAGGACTTTGCTGTATGCAGATTGGCTGTTGTGCTTTCTACATTACAATGTTTAGATTTTAAAAGTACTTCATTAACTATATTGAGGAGATGGTGGTAACATCTCTAGACTGGTAGTCCAGAGGCAAGGTACTGCTCTGGGGATATGAACTCCAACCTTATGACAGCCACTGGTAGAAATCATCATTTGGTCTGGCCTACATGTGATCCCAACCCACAGCAGTGTCGCTGGTTCTTAACTGTCCCCTGAAACACTCAAGCAGCCACTCAGTTCAAGGGTAATTAGGGATGGGCAGCAATTGCTGGCCTTACCAGTGACACCCTCATCATACAAAATCATTTTGAAAAGCTTTTTGGAATATCCAGAGTTAACAGAAGGAGCAATTTAAATAGGGGAGTAGGATGTAGGAGCTGGTCATTTTGACTCTCTGAGCTTCATTGTTCAATAAAGTCATGATTGATCTGGTCTCACGTCATCTTTCTAACCTGGTCTCTCGACAAAGAAAATTTGATCTAAGGCAGCCTTGAATAAGTTCTGTGACTCAGCCTCTATTGCTTTCAGGGAAGAGAATTCCACAGACAACAAGGAAAAAGAAATGATACTGACCCTTCTGAGGATTGAACTCAGGACCTTCAGTTTATGAGGCTGACACACTACCTGCAGCAGTAAGGAAGCACAGTCTTTGGATCCATGACCTTCTATTTTTCTTTACGAGGCCGATTTAAAGTAGCAAACCTTTCAAACCTGACCGACTTGGCAGATGAAGTAAAGAATTATCCATTCTTTAGAGTTATCCATTCCAGCGACCCTGATCGCTGCCGCAAATGTTGTCAGTAATTTGCAGACTGGAATTTTACAACAGTAAATAAGAAATTGAATCACTAAAAATATCGGAAATTAATGGCACGTTCTGCCGGAATTTGGAAAAGATCAGCACAGCCCCCCTGTAATCTCTCTTTCAACTCATGACTGACTGCTATATATTTCATGATTCTTTATGAATTTTAATTTCCGCTCACATAAATTTTCTCTGTTTTTCTCTCCCATCCATCAGCACTTCCTCCCCAGTGGCTGATGCATGACAGTCTTGTTGCAATTCTGCTGTAATTTATCCTCATTCCTTCCTTTTATGTCTACCCCTCTCTGGCTGGTGTTGACAGCTGTTCTTTGATTTGTAGGTGGTATTAGCCAGCATGAAGTGGCTGGTTCACAGAATGAATGTGCTGCGCTCAGCACTCTAGGTAAAAGCAAACGGTTAGAGGTGCTGGCACTTTGACTGGGGGAAAGAAATATCTGAGAATGTACAGTCAGAGGAAGGAGTAGACGTAAAACTAAAAGGCCTCCTCCATGGCCCAGCAATCCCTCAGATAATGGTGCAGCTGCAACAGGCCTCCAATTCTCCAAGGACCGCAGAAGGCAAATACTACCAGTACCATTCGGTGTACAGTGCAAGCCTGTGGCTGAAGGCCAGGTACAAACATAGGTCAATTGCAATGCCACTACAGTACTGAAGTCAATTCCCAGGTTAAGAAATGTTGAATGTCTGACTGCAAATCAACACGAGCCAGCACCTGTAGGTGAGGAGAGAGAAGGAAAGGGGAAAAATGAAAAATAGAAAGAGAGTTTCCATTGAACTGCAATGAATACAATTCATTGTGAAATGCTTTTGAGCTGTTGCAGTTTGATGAACCATTCTATAAATGCAAGCTTCAGACTTGACATAGTTTTAGCATTCTCCTTGATTCAAGTTTGCCCCCATTTCAAGTTCTCACTCTTCACAATGCACAGCTACATCCAAGAGACTGACCAGCAACTTATTGGTAGACATTTTGTACCAACAGGTATTTTGTCAGTTGTCAGTGCAATTCTCCAGAGATTTCCTTTTGATTAGATTAGATTCCTTACAGCGCAAAAACAGGCCCTTCACCCAACCAGTCCATACCGACCCTCTGAAGAGTAACCCATGCAGACCCATTTCCCTCTGACTAATGCACCTAATACTATGGGCAATTTAGCATGGCCAATTCATCTAACCTGCACATCTTTGGACTGTGGGAGGAAACTGGAGCACCCAGAGGAAACCCACGCAGACAACGGGAGAATGTGCAAACACCACACAGACAGTCGCCCGAGGCTGGAATGGAACCTGGAACCTTGGTGCTGTGAGGCAGCAGTGCTAACCACTGAGCCACCGTGAACACTTTGTTCACACACTCTCCAATCAATATCTTCCTTATGTTGGGACTGATTTTCATTTATAACTCACCCTGGGAGGCCGGGTGAAGCCATCTTGTTCATTATTCCCCTTGGCACCAGGAAAGTAATTTAGAAACACTCATGTGTAATGTTTCCTTAGCAGGTACCTAATGCAGCTGTATACCCAGCTGGGTACCAATTAGGGAGGGTACAGTGCCCACACTCTTCCAAAGGAGACTGAAAGTTATATAGAGTCCTACAACTGGCAAAGGACCCATCATTTTACAATAACTGGGCCCCCATGTGAATCAGGCAGAGGCATCGATATCCATTTTGAAGCCTTATCATAGAAGTGATTCAGATGGCCCTGGCCAATCATAGAGCAGCACATTCTCATTTCAATTCACATTACACTGTAGGTGCTGTGGAAGGTGATGGTGAGTTGCCTTCTTGAACTGATGCAGTCATTGGGATGTAGACAGACCCACATTGCTGTGGGGTAGGGAGCTGCAGGAATTTGAAACAATAGCATTAAAGGAATGGTGATATACATCCAAGTCAGGATAATGAGTGTTTGGTAGGTGAACTTGCAAGTGGTGGTGTTCCATGTATCTGCTGCCCTTCCCCTTCTAGATGGGAGAAGTTGCGGGTTTGGAAGGTGCTGCTACAGTGCATCAGTGGTGAAGGGAGCAACTGATGAAGGTGGTGGATGGAAGGCCTGTCAAGCAGACAGATTTCTCATGGATGGTGTCAAGCTTCTTGAATGTTGTTGTAGCCACACTCATCAAGGCAAGTGGAGAGTATTCCATCACATTCCTAAATTGTACCATGTATGTGGTGGGCAGGCTCTTGGGGAGGTAGGAGGTGATATAGCTGCCACAGACATCTCGGCCTCTTACTTGTTTTTATGGACAATATTTACATGGCTGCTCCAGTACACCTTTTCGTCAACAGTGACCCCAAGGATGTTGATAGAGGGGCATTCAGTGATGGAGATACCAGTAAATGCCATGGGATGATGGTTAGATTCTCTCTTATTGGAGACAGTTATTGCCTGGTACTTGCGTGGTATATTATTTGCCACTTTTCAGCCAAAGTCTGGATATTGTTTAATTCTTACTGTATATGGATCACACACTGCTTCGGTATCTGAAGTATTGTGAACTGTACTGAACACTGCACAATCATCAGCAAACATCTCCACTACAGACCTTATAATGGAGGGAAGGTCACTAATGAAGACCTTGGTCCTAAGACACCACCTTGAGGAACTCCAGCTGAGATACTACGGAGCTGAGATAATTGACCTCCAACAACTGCAACTATCTTCCTTTGTGCTGGGTTGGTGGAGCGTTGTCTCCCTGATTCCCACTGATACCGGTTTTGCTGGGGGTCCTTGTGCCACACTTGGTCAAGTGTAGCCTTGATGTCAAAGACAGTCACTCTCACCGCACTGCACCTCACCTCACCTGCTTTCACATCTCAGGAAGGAGAAAAGGACGGACTCTCCTGGGATTACTGAAACTTATGGCGCAGAATTGACTGAATTCCCTTAAGCAGAAAATTGTAGTCAATAGATTTTAGTTCCAGTTACCAATGGTGTTCTCCAGGAAGAGCTTTACTATTTGCTACTTTGTTAACAATTCAACGTTGGCATTTAAGAAATGAACCACACAGCTTACACACATTGGGATAGTTTTAGAAGTCGCACACAGACAGGATAGTGAGAAAGGTGTTTGATATGCTTTTCTTTATTGGTCAGTGCATTGAGTGTAGGAGTTGGGAGGTCATGTTGCAGTTGTACAAGACATTGGCTAGCCCACTTTTGGAATGCTCCATTCAATTCTAGTCTGCCTGCTGCAGGAAAGATGTTGTCAGGCTTGAAATTGTTCGAAAAAGATTTATGAGGGTTTTGCCAGGATTGGAGAGTTCGAGATATGGGGAGAAGCTGAATGGGCTGCAGTTATTATTCCTGTAGTTTTGGAGGCTGAGGGGTGACCTCATAAAGGTTTATTAAATCATGAGGGGCATGAATAGGGTAAATAGCTAACATCTTTTTCCCAGGATAGGGGAGTTCAAACTAGAGGGCATAGGTTTTAACACGAGAGGGGAAAAATTTATAGAGACCTAGAGAACCACTTTTCACCCAGAAGTGGTGCATGTATGGAATGAGCTGCCAGAGTAAATGGTGGAGACTGGTGCAATTACAACATTTAAAAGATATCTGGATGGGTGTATGAATAGGAAGGGTTTGGAGGGATTTGGGGCCAAGTGCTGATAAATGGGACTAGATTAGTTTAGGATATCTGGTCGGCATGGACAAGTTGGACCGAAGGGTCTGTTTCTGTGCTGTATAACTTAATGACTCTATGACAGTCAGTCAAATAGTCACAGGTTCAAAGGTCAGCCAGGCACTCCTGCTGAAGTATCATTTAGTTGTGCTGCATTTGTTTTGGCAATTTAAACGCAGGCACAAATGATTTTACACTTGGTAAGTTTTCTACAGCAACACCTTGGCAAAAGAAACAATAATGATGGGAGGAAAATCTTTTCCAACAAACTGAGCAGATCGAATGTGAAATGCACCGACTGAAAGTGAGCTGGAAGCAGATTCGACTGAGGCATTCAAGAGGGAATTGGTGCCACAGGAAGTGGAATTGGTGCCACAGGAAGTGGAAGATGTGTACGGGTTGGGGAAGCAGAGATGGTAGTCACTAAGTGCATTGCTAACTTGAAGAGATGGCTCAGACATGATGGGTCAAATGGTGTGATTATATCAGTTTTCCATATTATAAATGATGTGTGTATGTTATCTCCAGGCTTAGATTTTATTAAATGATAGCATCACAGAGGAACTTTTCAGATATGTTATCCATTAGTTTACAGGGATTTTGATCCGGTTTGCTGAGATTACCTGGTTTCAGGTGGATTGGGGAGGTTTCTCATATTTTCAGGTACTATAATGACGTAAAAGAGATTATAGTGTATAAAACAATGGTCTTTTTTTCCCTGCTTTCTTCCTCCTCCTTTCTCCAGCAACCTGTCTTCTCTGCTACCTTTTGCTCATCTCCTTCTGATATTGCAACCCATACCTGAAACTAAAGCCCCTAGTATTGGGTATATATGATCTACCTAGATACCTGTATCCAACTGCCCTCCTTGCAAGCTTCCTGAATTCTTCCAAAACTTCAGTGTGCCCACACACTTTGTTATGCTGCTTTAGACAGATTTTCACTCAACAAGACAGTTAAAGGATATGCGGAGGGTGGGGAGAACACACATCGAAAAGTGAAGTTTAGTTGACAAATAGTTGGAATGTAGGTTTACTAAACTAATGTGAAACGAAAGCCAAAATAGCTGGAAAAACTCTACAGGTCCTGGAAGGGTGACCCTTCTTCAGAATAAGGCTCAAAATTTTAATTCTGTTTTCTCTCCATAGATGTTTTTTGTTTTTTTTAAACTAGACTAATAGCTGGACTAGGCAGATTGCCTTATGAGGTTTAAAAATGGAGATTGCAAGTTTTTTTTGATGAGGGTGTTAAGAATCACAAATTAAGATGGGTGGATAAAGTACAAATCCATCATGATTTCGTAGAAAGACAGAATAATGTTAAGGATTTGAATAAAAACATGAGGATTAGGAGAAGTTATAAGCCATTCAGTTCTTTGAGACTACTCCATCATTCAATGAGATCTACTTCAAAACCTTTCTCCTGCACTAGTCCTCTGTGTGTTCTTTGCAGTTGAGAATGGTCAGAGGTTATTTGACTGATGGATGCTCAAAAGATGTTTCTTCTTGTGGGAGAATCTAGAATCAGGATTTATAGTTTAAAAATAAGGAGATTAAGACAGAGATGAGGGAATATTTTTTTCTGTCCGGGTATTGTAAATCTTCCTCAAAGGCAGAATCTTCAGATATTTTTAAGGCTGAGGTAGACAGATTCTTGATTTCCAAAAGGGATGAAAGATTATTGGGGATATGCAGGAATGTAGATTAGATTGCTCACAGTGTGGAAACAGGCCATTTGGCCCAACAAGTCCACACTGACCCTCTGAAGAGTAACCCACCCAGACCCACTCTCCTGACAATTGCATCTAACATTATGGGCACTTAACACAGCCAATTCATCTAACCTGCAAATCTTTGGATTGTGGGAGGAATCTGGAGCACCCGGAGGAAACTCTCACAGACACGGAGAGACATGTGGAGGTGAATTTAAAATCAGATCAGCCATGATCTTACTGAACAGCAAAGGAGGCTTGAGGCACTGAGTGGCATTCTCTTATTCCTTGTTCAGGTGTTCAAATAGATTTGAAGTCACAAGAAGATCAGCAAATATCTTATTAAATAGTTGAGAGTAGAATCGAGGGATTGAATGCCCTACTCTGCCCCTAGTTCTTATGTTTTTATGCTGAAAGGACCTCTCACTACCAGGGCTTCCTTTACAATAAAGAATGTGTTGAGTAAATTGCAAGTTCCAGGTTTATAGGGAAATGTATGTCATGTGACTAGTTTTCACAATCAGTGTCTTTCTTCTGCAAACTCTTCCCCACCCTCAGTCCCTCTAGGCAAAGGTACCTTTGTTTTTCAGTTCATCTGTAATGAACTGAGTCAATTCCCTTCCATCCTTAAGAGTGACAAAACAGTAGATGCACTCGCCCTTCACAGGGTGGGGGTGGCTCACCACAGCCACCTCTGCGACGGCACTGTGCTCTGCCAGGGCGGACTCCACCTCTGCACTGCTCAGCAGGTGACCTGTAAAAGCAAAGATGTCAAACACACATTGATGTAGTTTAGAGGGAAGTCTCAGTCCAGACTGAAACCCCGCCCCCTGCCCCCAACCCCCCAGACCTGATCATGGGTCCCAACTGTACTCTGCATGTTGTGTTGATTTATGCATGTATTCTCTATAATCTGTTCAGAAATGTGCTTTACACATCTCCGAGACAGGTTGGACTTGAAGAGATAGGAACACTACCACTGGATCACTGCCACTTACTTTGAATTGCCAGTCTGTCCTCTGACTGAAACCCAAAGGACAGACTGAGACAGACTGGCAATTCAAAGTAAGTGGCAGTGATCCAAAGGTAGTGTTCCTATCTCTTCAAGTCCAACCTGTCTTGGAGATGTGTAAAGAACATTTCTGAACAGATTATAGAGAATACATGCACAAATCAACACAATCGTTAATGAGGAGAAAGTGAGGACTGCAAATGCCAGAGATCAGAGTTGAAAAGTGTGGCACTGGAAAAGCACAGCAGGTCGGGCAGCATCCAAGAAGCAGGAGAATCAATGTTTCGGAACATTCCTGATGAAGGGCTTATGCCTGAAATGTCGACTCTCCTGCTCCTCATTTGCTGCCTAACCTGCTCTGCTTTTCTAGTGCCACACTTTTCAACAACTGCAAATAAGCAACTGAAGATGTGTCTCAGACTTGTGCATCTGATGAGGGAACCACTTGGGAGTTAGTGAGAGTTCACAGAATAGATGTCTGTGTCACATCTGGTTACAGCAGCTGTGGTAAATGGATATCGCCCCTCTTCCTGACCTGACCCTCCCTCTAATGGGGAGTTGTGCTCCAGAATTAGTGAAGGGTTCTTTGCTGAGTTGGTTTTGAGGGAGGCATATCCAGACTTACGAGTATTTTCAAAGCATTTGGTGAAGGCCATACATCACTAGCTGGGATAGTAAGATATAGTCTCTGTGGCTCTGGCAGCATTTGGAATGAATAGATACCTTCAATCCAAAAACTTAAATCATGGCAGCCAACTGGAATATTACATTTCCATGCCAGCATGAGTCCTTCCAAAGGGAAAGGACCCGAGTGTGCTCTATGTAATCCATGCAATTATTTGGGAATTCATCATATGACATACAACTTAAGGGGAGGTGTTGGTTTAGTAGTGAAGTGATAAGTTCAGACAAGGAGGTGGTAACCTAGTGATTAATCCAGAAACCCATATATTGTTCTGGGGACCTGGATTCAAAACCTGGCAATTTTTTTTAAAAATCTGGAATTAAAAGTCTAATGATGACCATGGATCCATTGTTTACTATCAGAATAACCATCTGGTTGAATAATGTCATTTCGGGAAGGAAACTGCCGTCCTTACTTGGTTTGGCATACATGTGACTCCAGGCCCATGTCCTCTGGGCTGAGCCAGCAAAACCCTCATCCTATTAATGAATTTATAAAAATCACTGAACTAGAAATGCCGAGTGCCAAACTAATACCCTAGACTATCCATCCAAACCTCACCAAAGCACTAGGTGAATTTACATTCATTAGCAAAATGTGAAATCAAAAGCCAGTCTCACTGAGGGTGACCACAAACCTGCCTTCAGTTGTTATAAAACAAAAGGAAATCTACCATCTTTACCAGGCCTGGCCTGTGTGTGACTCCAGATTCACAGTAACATGGTTGACTCTTACCCACCCTCTAAATTGGCCTAATAAAGCACTCAGTTCAGGGGAATTAACAATGAGTAACAAATATGAGCTTTGTCAATGCAGTCCACATTGCACAAAAAGATAAGAAACCACTGTTTAACAGACTATACAGGTGTAATGATTTACTGCAATATAGAGAGTAATGTAGAGAGGATTACTTGCACAGATATCAAACAGAGACTCTGGTCTCTGAGCCTGAAGCTTCTAGGTTTGTGTCTCACCTAGAGACCAAAGAACATGATCTAGGCTGACATGAAATGCAGTGTTGTCTTCCAGATAACGTGTTACATTGAGATCCCATCTGCCCTGTCAAGTTGTTGCAAAAGGTTCTATACACTGCTTTGAAGAGCACAGGAATTCTCTTAGTGACCTAGGCAAACATTTATCTCTCACCCAATATCATTCAAGTACATAATATGATCATTCTTTCATTATTATTTGAGAGCTTGCTGTGCTGTGTTTTCCACATTTGAGTGGTGACTACACTTTGAAAGTATTTCATCAGCTATAAAGCACTTTGAAATATTCTAAAGTAGTGAAAGTACTTTATAAGTCTATGTTTTTCTTTAATAAGTATATACAGACCCCCTCTGACTGGCCAGAAATGATATGTGACTGCTTTTGTTATATTTCAAACAGGTCTGAATAAACTGAAAGGCTGTTAAATTTTTTACCTGAGACATTCAGCATGTCATCTATCCTTCCAGTGATCCAGTAATAGCCATCTCCATCGCGCCTGCAACCTGCAAAACAAACCTTTCTGTGAGAAACAGTGGTAGTCACTTAGCTGAACAAGACACACATCCACGTAAACTGAGAAATTGTGAAAACAAATTACAAGAAAAATGTTAACATGTCACTTTTGGTCACCTTCATGTTTCTATAGAACTGCTTAGACTCAGTGGACTTGGCCATATTCAAGAACTTAGTGGCCAACCTGAATAAGTATGCCACTACCATTCTATGTGTAAGAATGGAGAAGACTGCACGCCGAAGAAGTTAATCTAAATGTTCCTTACACTGAAACCATGGATGAACCGAGAGATCCACTCCCTAATGAAGTTAATAGCAAGAGTTCAGTCATGGTTCACAACAACTCCAACCTTGATCTTGAGCAATTCACCAAACGATGCAACAGGTCCACAACAGACACGATCTATACTTATCCCTGGAACATCCGGATAACAAGAATAACTACGGCAGACTCCTATTTATTGACCTCAGTTCAACCTTAAACTCCATAATTCCAAACAAACTCATAGCTAACCCCCGAAACCTGGGTCTCAGCTCCTCACTCTGTAACTGGATCCTCGACTTCCTGACCCATAGACCACAATCAGTATGAATAGGCAACATCTCTTCCATCATAATCCAGTGTCCATAAGGTGGAGTGCTCAGCCCCCTGCTATACTCCTAATACAATCACAATTGTATAGCCAAATTCCATCCCAACGCCAATTACAAGTTTGCCGATGACACCACGGCTGTAGGTCAGATCTTATACAGACAGAATACAGGAAAGAGGTTGAGTACTTAGCAGCATGGTGTAAAGACAACAACCTTTCTCTTGACATCAGCAAAACGAAGGAGCTGGTCATTGACTTCAGGAAGCAGAGTCTGTATCAATGAGGCTGAGCTGGAGATGGTTGACAGTGTCAGATTTCCGATAGTGATGATCACCAACAAACTGCCCTGGTCCACACATGAGGGTGTGACAGTCAAGAAAGCACAACAATGTCTCTACTTCCTCAGGAGACGAAGGAAATTCAGCATGTCCACAAAGACATTTACTAATTTTTATAGATGCACCATAGAAAGCATCCTATCTGGGTGCATCACAGCGTGATATGGCAACAATTCTTCCCAAGAATACAAAAAACGACAGAGAATTATGAATGCAGCCCAGTCCTTCATGTAAACCAGCCTTCCATCCATTGACTCCATTCCTTCCCAGGAAAGCAACCAACATAATCAAAGACCCCTCCCACCCCAGTTATATTCTCTTCCACTTTCTTCTGTTGGGCAGAAGATGTAAACGTTTGAATATACGTACAAATAGATTCAAGAACAGTTTCTTCCCCGCTATTATCAGATCTTTGACCAGACCTCTCAAATTCTGATTCATTCTGATCCCTCTTCCTCTCTCTCTATCGCTAAATGCAGCTTCTGCACACTCTTCTGCTGCTCTGATGCACTTTGTATAGCACAATGCTGCAATTTGCATTGTGCTTAAGTCCCAGCTGAAAAAAGACATCCAGGTTTGACACTTAAATGTATTATACTTTCTTAGCATAAATGAAAAGTAAAATAAACATTTCAGCTGCATAGCTTTAAACTGATCACCAACAAATATGGGTTCAGCCAATGTAAGTTCAATCAGCTTCAGACAGAAATGTGAGCCTGTGTATATTGTTCAAAATGATTTAAAATAAAATGATAATTTACTGTCTCCCGTCAAGTAAAATCCTGGGAACTGTTTGAAGTAAGTTGTCTCAAAGCGTTCCTTGTCTCCATATACAGTGCGCAGTATGGATGGCCAAGGCTGTTTGAATACCTGAAACGGAGACAAAAAGCATTTATCCCACCAGTGAAGGAAAACTCCAGAAACATTGACACACTGTGCATAAGCAGTCTGATAATCAAGACTTCCCTGGATTACAGTGTGAGCCATGATTCAGTCAGTCACTTTTGCCAGTGAAGGTTGTGAGTTCAAGGTCTACCCCAGATACATGAGGGGGGTTAATCGACCATGATGCAGCATTGAGATAGTGCTGCACTATTGGAGTTTTTGTCTAAAACAACATGGACATCAGTCAATGTAAAAGAGCCCATGACCACACTCTGAAAACATAATGGATTCTCCCAAGTGAATATTTAATCCTCATCAAAAAATACACACTATCTAGTCATTATTTCCTTATTGTTCTCAGGTTTGTTACCCTATTTCCTACTTACAACCCAATGCTGCATCTAATTATTTTCTCTGCTGTACTGATTTCAGAAGTCTGTGTGCAGAGACAGCTTCAAAAGTGGAAGCCAATGAGCCAGAACACAGATCAGCACATGCAGAACCTCCCAGCAGCCGTTTACAAAACTAACTACACATCAAAAATACTTCATTGGGTCTAAGCATCTTCACACGTCCCGTGGTTGTGAAAGGTGCCATCTAAACCAGGCTTCTCATATGTCAAGATACTTTCCTTGGAATGGGTCACTAGACTGCAGCCAGAGGTTACAGCTGAAGGGCTATCACTCCACATAAACCATGGCCAACCAGAAGTCTCTCCAACTCTTGGTGCCTGCCGTAAATGTTGGAAGGATTGGCAGGATGACAAGCAACCTGTGTGACCCAGTTATAAATACACATTCACTGATATATCATGGCCTGGATGTAGGTTTGCTCATTGAACTGGAAGGTTTATTTCAGATGTTTCGTCACCATACTAGGTCACATAATCAGTGAGCCTCTGGTGAAGCACTGGTGGCATGGCCTGCTTTTTATTTATGTGTTTGGATTTATTTGGGTTGGTGATGTCATTTCCTGTGGTGATGTCATTTCCTGTTCTTTTTCTCAGGGGGTGGTAAATGGGATCCAAGTCAATGTTTTTGTTGATAGAGTTCCGGTTGAAATGCCATACTTCTAGGAATTCTCACGCAAGCCTCTGTTTGGCTTGTCCTAGGGTGGATGTGTTGTCCCAGTCGATGTGGTGTCCTTCCTCATCTGTACATAAGGATACTAGTGAGAGTGGGTCATGTCTTTTTGTGGCTAGTTGTTGTTCATGTGTCCTGGTGGCAGAAGCAATCATCCCAACATCCACAAACGGAGCTGCATTAGAACATTATTTCAATGAGCCACCCACACTGTAGCACAAAGGAACTACGAAGAGCTGAGGAAAATCACCAATACAGTGTATTCAAAAAGAAAGGGTGCCCAATGATTTCCACCAATTTCTCAGCAACAAACCTAAACAAGCAGACAAACATGTCCAGAAACCCTAGCCACTCTTCCCTACATCGAAGACATCTCAGAAATGACTTGCCAAACTACTCAGACCCTTTGGCATCATGGTAGCCCACAAACTCACCAACACACTAAAACAGCAGCTAATGAACTTGAAAGACCCTATACAGACAACAAGCAAAACTAATGTCATTTACAAAATACTTTGCAAGAACTATAATAAATACTACATTGGATAAATAGGCAGAAAACTAGCCACCAGGAAACATGAACCATCAACTAGCCACAAAAAGACATGATGCACACTCACGAGTATCTTTACATAGAGATAAGGAAGGACACCACATCGACTGGGTCAACCCATCCAACCTAGGACAAGCCAAACGGAGACATGCACGAGAATTCCTAGAAGCATGGCATTCCAACTGGAACTCTATCAACAAACACATTGTCTTGGACCCCATTTACCACCCATTAAGAACAGGAAATGACATCACCAATCCAAGAAAACCTGAACACATAAATAAGAAGTGGGCCAAACCTCCAGTGCTTCACTGGAGGTTTACTGATGATGTTACTTAGTATGGTGAAGAAACGTCTGAAAATGTACCTTCCAGCTCAGTGAGCAAACTTACATCCAGAACCTCCACCTGAGCTCCAAATCTTCTCAAAACTCGCTATATCATGTCCTGGGGTAAGACTTGAACCAGAACTGCTGATGGAACTGCATCACAAGCATTCCACATACTAATTGAATGCAAGCTTCTGTTTTTATTCTGCACATCATTCCTGTCAGAACTCCATAACCTCCACCTTTCAAAGTTCTTTTCATTCATTAACGGGATGTGGGCATCACTGGCTAGGCCAGCATTTATCACCTATCTCTAATTGACGAGGGCAGTTAAGATTCAATTACATTGCTGTAAGCCCAGGTAAGGATGGCAGATTTTCTTCCCGAAAGGACATCAGTGAGCCAGATGTGCTTTTACAAAAATGGTCCCCATTAAGCTCAAGTTTTAATTTCAGACATTTAAAAAAATTGAATTTAAATCTAACTATCAATCATGATGAGAGTTAAACTCATGTTCATGGAATGATAACCTGGGGCTCTGGATTACTGGGCTAGTGATATTGGAACAATGCTACTGCTGCCTCTATTCCAGACGCACTGGTTTCAAAAGACAAAGCGGTCATGCTGCTAATGTATGACACATTAGTCAACAACACAATGAGGACCGTTTGTTGGTTCAAATGTGGATTATTATCAAGACTATGGATACTGGAGATAGAATGTAGAACACAGTACTGCACAGTACTGGCCTTTCGGCCCTCGATATTGTGCTCGCCCTTTATCCTACTCTAAAGTCAGACTAACGTTTATACCCTTCATTGCACTATCTTCCACGTGCTTATCCCATTTATCACTTAAATGTCCCTAATGTATCTGACACTACTACCACTGCTGGTAGTGCATTCCACGTACCCCACACTCTCTGACATCTCCCCTAAACCTTCCTCTAATTACCTTAAAATTATGCCCCTCATGATAAACATTCCCACCCTGGGGAACAGTCTCTGGCTATCCACTCTATCTATGCCTCTCAACATCTCCACCCTGGGAACCAGACCTAAAAACAATACTTCAAGTGTGGTCTAACCAGGTCTCTATAGTGCTGCAACATAACCTTGTGGCTCTTAAACTCAATTCCCCTGCTAATGAAAGCCAACACACCATATGCCTTTTTAACAACTCTATCAACTTAGGTGGCATCCCTACAGAACTTGGGGACGTGATCCCCAAGATCCTCTGTTCCTCCACACCGCTAAGAACCCTGCCTTTAACCCTGTATTCTGCATTCAAATTTGACTTTCCAAAGTGAATGACTTCACACTTTTCCAGGTTGAACTCCATCTGCCACTTATCAGCCCAGTTCTGCATCCTGTCAATGTCCTATTGCAACCTACAACAGCCGTCCACACTATCCCCCACTCTACCAACCTTTCTGACATGATTTGGAGATGCCTGTGTTGAACTGGGGCGTACAAAGTTAAAAATCACACAACACCAGGTTATAATCCAACAGGTTTAAATTGGAAGCACACTAGCTTTCGGAGCACCACTCCTTCATCAGATCACTATCATCTGATGAAGGAGCGACACTCTGAAAGCTAGTGTGCTTCCAATTAAACCTGTTGGACTATAACCTGATGTTGTGTGATTTTTAACCTTTCTGTCATTGGCAATCTTACTAACCCACCCTTCCATCTCCTCATCCAAGTCATTTATAAAAATCACAAAGAGCAGCGGTCCCAGAACTGATCCCTACAGAACACCAGTAGTCACTGAGCTCCAGGCTGAATACTTTCCATCTGCTACCACCCTCTGTTTTCTATGGGCCAGCCAATTCTGTATCCAGACAGCCAGATTTACCTGTATCCCAGGCCTTCTTACTTTCTGAATGAGCCTACCAAGGGTAACCTTATCAAATGCCTTGCTAAAATCCAGGTACATCACATCCACTGAAATAAAAACAGAAAATGCAGGAAACACTCAGCAACTCTACCAATACCTGCAGAGAGAGAAAGAAGGGTCAGCATTTCTGTCTAATGAGTTTTCATCAGAAACTAAGACATTAAATTTATTTTTCCACATAAAGATGAGATCTGACCTACTAATTATTTCCACCATTTTCCATTTCTTTGACTTTATGTTCACATCAAAGTGGTATAACCTTACACAACAGCAAAGAAGTTAACAGCTTATGTATGTTTTTACAAATGATTGAAGAATTATGACCACTTTTCTGTACCAGAATCATTTTAACCCTCATTGCTGTGTGAGATGCATAGTGAGCAATCCACAAGTTCAGGAAGGCTCTGTCAGAGCTGAACCGAGCACCTACCAGGTAACCCTCAGCTTCTCCCTCCAGTTCCTCACCGTGCTCATTGAGAATTGCAGGGAGAACCCCAAAGAATGGAAATGTCTGGAGGAAAACAAACAATGCAGTTTTCAGATTGGTTCTGGTAGGAGGAAAAGAGCTCATATCCGAGAAAGAAAATATTGATGCAATTCATTAAAGTAAAGCTTACAGTTGATCCTGGCTTCAATGGTGTAGCAGCAGGCAAAGGAGTCATCATTGGGCCACCCTGTACAGAGATACAAGACAACAAAGTAACAGGGCAGACTCTATTTAGCAACATTCTGATTGTTCACACTTTTGTTCAATGCTAGCTAACATAGAAGTATTCTTAATTGGTCAGTGCAGTGCTATTCTACTTGCAATCTAGCAAAGAAATACTAGGATCTTTAAGGAATTGCAATGATTGAGGGATAATGGTGATCGCTTTTCATTACAGATTTGCAAACATTAGTCTCGGCGTTTAACGGTAAAAAGGCTGACCAATAGGAAAAGCACCAAAAGCTCATTTTACAGACATGAACATATGGACAAGGAGCAGGCTATCAGGACCCTCAAGCCTGCTCTATCATTCATAAACCATAGAATCCCTACAGTGTGGAAGCAGGCCATTCGGCCCATCAAGTCCACACCCACTCTCTCAAGAGCATCCCACCCAGACCCACCCCCACTATTCAATTTCTGTAATCCTACATTTCCCATGACTAATCCACCTTGCCTGCACGTCCCTGGTTACTATGAGCAATTTAGCATGATCGTGGTTGATATGTTTATGCTTAAAATTCCATCTTCCCATCTACCTCAGATATCCCTTGATTCCCCTGCCTGCCATCTTTTGTGAGCTGTATTTAGCAATCACGTGTATCGCATTGGCCTGACACGGTGGGTGGCACGGTGGCACCGTGGTTAGCACTGCTGCCTCACAGCACCAGAGACCTGGGTTCAATTCCCGCCTCAGGCAACTGTCTATGTGGAGTTTGCACATTCTCCCTGTGTCTGCGTGGGTTTCCTCCGGGTGCTCCGGTTTCCTCCCACAGTCCAAAGATGTGCGGGTAAGGTGAATTGACCATGCTAAATTGCCTGTACGTGTTAGGTACGGGTAAATGTAGGGGTATGGGTGGGTTGCGCTTCGGTGGGTCGGTGTGGACTTGTTGGGCTGAAGGGCTTGTTTCCACACTGTAAGTAATCTAATCTAATCTAGACAGTCCTAGTAACATCCAATCAAAATACAACCTCAGGTCAATGACATGGAAATCATAGTTAACCAATCACGGTTGAATCGTCAGTATCTATTTCAGTTTCAAAGCTAAATAGATAGGTTCAATGAGTGGAAAAGAATCTGGCAGATGGAGTACAATGTGGGAAAATGTGAAGTTGTTGTTCACTTTAGTGGGAAGAATATAAAAGCAGAATATTAGTTAAGTGGAGAACGATTGCAGAATTCTGAGGCGCAGTGGGATCTAGATGTTCAAGTGAGTGAATTACAAACAGGTTAATATACAGGTCCAGCATACATGTCAGAAAGGCATATCAAACACTAGCCTTTATTACGAAAGGAATTTAACAAAAAAGTAAGAATGTTATCCAGGGAATTAGTGAGACCATACCTCAAATACTCTGCACAATTTTGGTCTCCCTATTTAATGAAGTATGTAATGCATTTGAGATAGTTCACAGGAGGTTTATTTGTTTGATACCTGGAAAAGCGGGTTATCTTCTGAGGAAAGGTTGGGCATTCTGAGCATGTTTCCACTGGAGTTTAGAAAAGTGAGGAGTGCTCAAAGTTTGTGCGAAGATTTGTAGCTCGGATGCTTGTTGTAGTGGTTCTGTTCACCGAGCTGGAAGTTTTTGTTGCAAACATTTCGTCCCCTGGCTAGGAGACATCATCAGTGCTCTGGAGCCTCCTGCGAAGCGCTTCTTTGATGTTTCTTCCGGCATTTATAGTGGTCTGTCCTTGCCGCTTCCGGGTGTCAGTTTCAGCTGTCCACTGTAGTGATTGGTATATTGGGTCCAGGTCACAGACACATCGACCTGGACCCAATATACCAATCACTACAGTGGACAGCTGAAACTGACACCCGGAAGCGGCAAGGACAGACCACTATAAATGCCGGAAGAAACATCAAAGAAGCGCTTCGCAGGAGGCTCCAGAGCTCTGATGATGTCTCCTAGCCAGGGGACGAAACGTTTGCAACAAAAACTTCCAGCTCAGCGAACAGAACCACTACAGTGAGGAGTGCCTTGAATGAAGTTTAAAAGATCCTGAATGGGTGCAACATGATGGACGTGAAAAGGATGTTACTCTTGTGGGTGAGTCCCTGTGCACAAACTAAACTGGCAGAAGCATACAAGTCATAGGAGACCCTGAGCTTCAAAGTATTGAAGGGCTGAAGTCATGTGAGTTTGGTTTGAAAGCAACATGGTGAAGCTGGGGCTTTGTCAATGAAAACTTGCATGGACTAAGGGTCAAGGAAGATGGCTTCCATGGAACATGCAGACTAATGAGCTCAACACACAGTTAGATGATGGCCAGGGCAAGCAATCAGTTGTTGGGAATTTGTGCTGTCTAGTTTCCTGGGAAAGGAGAATAAAACAGGAAATGGTATATAATTGAAGACAGTTGGAATGTTAATGAGATAAAGATGCACAGAAATGATTTAGTCACCGCTCAGTAGTGAGAGTCTGCAGTCACCATTTTATCTTAGGGCAACATCACAAAACTTTTTATCAACACTGAGATTCTAATTTTTTTTCAACTCCGCTGTTCTTGCTATTGTTCGTGTTGCACTAGGAGGGGCAACGTTCTACCCTAGGTTTTAGATCAGAATTAAATGTCATCATTCTGAAACTTTCACTCAGTTTCTCTCCCCATGGATGCTGCTGGTCGTACTGAGTATTTTAGCATCTTCTTTCAAGAGCCTTATGTTATTTCATGAGTGAAATTCAATGAGATCAGTTGAGTATAATGTATCTTTATAAATGTGGGCTGGCTAATTTTAACTCAAAACTTCCTAATTGCCTTTGATTTCTTTTTCCTGATTACAGTTTCTAAAACCTTGCTCTGATGTTAAGGTAATGGTCCTTCAGCTACAAGGAAAGTCCCAACTCCCTTGGATAGTAAGAGTGCCACCTTTCCACTCTCTATTCCTGTAGAGATAGAATGAGCAACAACTGAAAGATGTTGCAGGTCCCTGCACTATTGTTGCTCCCATTCTTGTTTTAGAAAATATGAAAAAAAATCAGCTTTATAACTGTGTAAGATAGGAAATATATCTTTTAGATATTTTCATACTTTATTATATTATTGTTGTTGTGTTCCCTCCCCTTCCAATTTTCTACAGCCAATACCTGAAACACAGATCCCTGCCAAGAGACAAGACTATATCCACTGTCCACCGCCTCACCAATTAAGATCACAATGAACCAGTTTCATACACATGGTCACTTAGCAGCACTTCACAGAACCATAATGTTCTGGACAAACTTGTCCTCCTTACCTTATGAAGTCAAGGCTAAAGTACTCAAGACACAGCAGCTCACTCAGAATGGATCAAGAGTAGAACTTGGCTGTTCTCGACTCTGTACCATTCTACCTTTACCAGAGAAGAGGTTTGGAGAGAATTATTTGGAGAATGAACTATATTTTCCATTTCTTACATTGTACTTTGAGATCCTCAATGGGCATCACCATCTTGATGGGAAGCTGATTCTATCCCCACCACTGCCTTCCCTGATTCCAAATAGTAGGAAATCTAGGCCAATGTGTTATTTACTCCACAGAATGAAATGTGGAGGCTGCAGTCATGTTATAAAGAAATATTTTTGCCTTCTTAAGGAACATGGAAGCTTAGGAGCAGGAGTAGGTCATTTGTGCTCTTAATTAAGGATGAGATTAGGGCAATAGGGAGACACAATATAGAATCTAAGCAACAGAATGTTGAATCCATTTGGATGGAGATCAGGAATAGCATAGGGAAGAAGTCATTGGTGGGAGTAGTCTATAGGCCACCCAATAATAATGCTATAGTGGTATAGGCGATCAATAAAGAAATATCTGACACATTTAAGAATGGAACAGTAGTAGTCATGGGGACTTTAATCTGCATATTGATTGGTCAAATCAGGTCAGTAGAGGCAGTCTTGAAGAGGAGTCCTTAGAACTCATCTGTGATAACTTTCTTGAATAGGATATCACATGGGAGTGTGCAATCTTAGATCTTGTCCTGTGTAATGAGACAGGTACAATTCGTGATCGCGTTGTTAAGGAACCTCTCGAAAAGAGTGATCACAGGATGATCGAATTTTAGATGGAAATGGAGGATGAAATAGTATCATCTAAAACCAGAGTGTTTTGCTTAAACTAGGGAGACTATAATGGGATGAGGAAGAAGCTGGCTCAATTAGACTGGGAACACAAGTTATATGGTGGAACAGTGGAGGACTTTCGAAGAGATGTTTCACAGTGTTCAAGGAAAGTATATTCCAGTCAAAAACAAGGATAGCAACGGTTGGAAGAACTAGCCTTGGATAACTAAGGAAATAAAGGAAGGCATCCAATTAAAAGCTCAGGCTTACAAAGTAGCAGAGAGTAGTGGGAAACAGGAAGATTGGGAAAACTTTAGAAAGCAACAGAAAACCACAAAGCAAGCAACAAAGAAAGGAAAGATAGATTATGAAGGCAAATTAGCATAGAATATAAAAACAGGTATGAAAAATTTTTATAAATATATAAAATGGAAAAGGATGGCTAAAGTGGACATAGGTCCCTTGCAGGATGAGAAAGGGGAATTAATATTGGGTAATGCTGAAACAACTGAGGCATTGACTAAATATTTTGTGACAGTTTTCACAGTGGAAGATGTATTTAACATGCCGAAGACTGAGATTAAGAATACGATAGGAGGTGAGGACCTCAATTCAATTGTTATCACTAAAGGGGTTGCGTTGGGCAAACTTGATGGTTTAAAGGTACATAAGTCCCTTGGTCCAGCTGAAATGCATCCTAGGGTGCTGAAAGAAATGGCAGGAGTTATAGTAGATGCATTAGTGGTAAGTTACCAACATTCACTGGACTCTGGGCACATCCCGGTGGACTGGAAGACAGTGAATGGTTTAAAATGGGTGTAGGCAAAAGACATGTAACCATAGTCGGGAAAATGCTGGAGGCTATCATTAAAGAAGAAATTGTGAGACATCTGGAAGGAAAGGGCACCATCAGGCAGACACAGCATGGATTCAGGAAGGGAAGGCCATGTTTGAGGATGTGACAAATGCAGTAGATGGAGGGGAACAGGTGGATGTTGTATACTTGGATATCCAGAAGGATAAGGTGCCACATAAAAGACTCATCCATAAAATAAGAATGCATGGAGTTGCGGGCAATGTACTAGCATGGATAGAGGATTGGTTAACCAATAGAAAGCAGAGAGTTGGTCTAAATGGGTGTTTGTCTGGTTGGAGATCAGTGGTGAGTGGGGTGCCCCAGGAGTTGGTGTTGGGCCTGCAACTGTACATTATCTATATAAATGATTTGGAAGAGGAGTCTGAATGTAACATAGCCAATTTTGCTGACGACACTAAATTGAGCGGAAAGGCAAACTGCAGAGGGTGTGGAGGGTTTGCAGAGAGATTTAGATAGGTTAAGTGAGTGGGCAAGGGTCTGGCAGCTGGAGTACAATGTTGGTAAATGTGAGGTTATCCATTTTAGAAGTAAAAAAAAAGTAGGTCAGAGTATTATTTAAATGGTGAAAGATTGCAGCATGCTGTTGTGCAGAGGGACACAGGAGTACTCGTACATGAATCACTAAAAGTTGATTTGCAGGTGCAACAGGTAATCAGGAAGGTAAATGGAATATTGACTGTCATTGCTACAGGATTTGAACTTAAGAGCAGGGAGGTTCTTCTGCGATTGTAGAATGTATTGGTGAGGCCGCACCTGGAGTATTGTGCACAGCTCTCCTTACTTGAAGAAGGGTATACTGGCTTTGGAGGCAGTGCAGAGAGGGTCACCAGGTTGATTCCAGAGATGAGGGGATTATGCTATGAGGAGAGATTGAGCCGCATAGGACTGTACTCGCTAAAATTTAGAACAGTGAGAGGGAATCATATAGATAAGATAGAGGCAGGCAAGTTGTTTCACTGGCGGGTAAGACCAGGACAAAGGGACATGGCCTCAAGATTAGCGGGGAGTAGATTTAGGACAGAGATGAGGAGGAACTGCTTTTCCTAGAGAGCAGTGAATCTATGGAATTAAATATATTCAAAACTCAGTTGGATGAATTTTGCATAATAGGGGAACTAAGGGTAATGGGGATAATGCAAGTAGGAGGAGCTGAGATGATGGATAGATCAGCCATGATCTTCATGAATGGCAGAGCAGGCTCGATGGGCCAAATGGCCTACTCCTGCTTCTATTACTATGAAACTATGAAACCGCCCTTGAACTTGTGGCTGATCTGTGGTCTAACTCCCTACACCTGCCTTTGGCTCATATCCCTTAATAATTTTGTTTAACAAAAGATTATCCATCTCAGATTTAAAATTAACAACTGATGCAGAGTCAATTGCCATTTGTGAAAGAGAGTTCCAAACATCTGTCGAAGTGCTCCCTAATATCTTTATAAACCTTTCCTGTTAATATCTTGAAGACTTGGATGAGATCATCCCTTAGTCTTCTAAAGTCTGGAGAAAACAGGCCTAATTTATATAATCTCTCCTCATAATTTAACCCCTAACATCCAGATAGCTTTCTTTGCATCTCACAATACTGGGCCAAAATAGCATGCCTCTCTCCTAAGTCTCTTCCCTTTGAAACAAAATGTGAGGATGTCTCTTTCACAGGAATGTTTACCGTTTCAGTCTGCCAGAAGGTATCCACGATTGGACACTTGCCATTACCAATGACACGATGATACCATGTCCAAGCCTCGGGGTTAATGGGCTCTCCAGCACAGCCTAGGATCCTCAAAGACTTGAGATCAAACCTGAAGCAGTCAAGTGAAAAGAACGTCTCATGGAGGAAGAAAGAAGATTTTTAAATTACACGCAACACTTAAAGAATGATGTTACAATCTAGCAGAAATTGGACATTCAGAAGGAGGAAGTAAAGACTTAAATTGGAAACTAAATTAAAGCTTGAAGTATCATTATGGACAGAGGTCCTTTGAAATCTGTAAAGGAAAGGACAATTTGTTTGCAATAGAGAATGGAGAAAGTAAATATAAAGATTATAGCAAGGCTATCAGTGTTGACAAGGGAAGTCATGATTCAATCTTGTGGCACAATTTTATGATTATTTCAGTTGGACAGAATGGTTTGTTTTAAATGTGCTCTTCACAAATAATAAATACCAGACCCATAACTTTAATTCTACAATGGTCACCTTGCAAAGCTACACTAAGTAGAATCAAACAAGTTTCTGTTAGATGTCAGAGTTTGTTAACAAATGGTATGTAAGATAATCAGAATTACCATGTAAAGTATCATTCTCCTTACTGAAATGTCTTTTCTTCTAATGTGCAAAACTGAACACGTTCTGAAACGGTTGTGATATCTTGACAAAAGCAGAATTTCTCATTGGTTGAAGTAAGTTTTCTCACAGTTGGTTATCATCCAGTGATCTCCACCGGAAGAGTGTCCGGATGGACATTTCTAAGAGCTCACTGGGTTGTCCTGTTAGTTGATAGTTAGTGTTTCAGCTCATGGGGGTGAGTTCCTGGTGAGATACTGACAACCATTGTAACTCTACAGAGAGAAAAGGTGGGGAATAGACAAGGGAGGAGGACAGGCAAAAAGATGAAAAGAAGACAGAAAGATTGAAAAAAAGGAGCACCTGTTCTTAGGTGCAGACAGATAATTGAGAAAGAAAGCGAAGCCATCACTATATTTAGTAAATGGGGACCAAAGCTGTAGGCCATACTATGCTCTGGTATGGCTCTAGTTAGTTCTCAAAAAGCATCATCATTTCAACAGATTTGATGAATCCCTCCATACTGAAATCAAAATCCAAGAAACATCATCATCTATAACTTCAAACACTTCGGAAAACTCCTATAGATATTTAAATGCTACTTAATTTCAAGTATTTAGATTATGCTAGACTGTTCCAGGGATCCAACACAAATATATAGCTTTGAATTACATAGAAACAAGTTTTCTGGCTCAGCCAGCCTGTCTTAGTTTTTATCCCCCACACATGCAATAAAGGCAGAATACAGGAGCTCCTCATTTGACCAATCCTCAGAACGCTCTAGAAGATTCAAATTGCAATAAGCTCACTGCATGTAACTAGCACAGCTTTACTTAGCGGCACTTCATGCTTCACGCATTCAGTGAATACTTCAAAGCAGTTTCCTAACTTTCTTACTTTCTCACTGGTTCCTCTCCAAACTTCATCAGCATCCTAATCACTGTGGGCGCTGTGTAAAGCTTTGTCACTTTATACTTTTCAATCATTTCATACAGCCTCCCGACATGTGGATAGAGTAAGAGACCTTCAAACTAAAACAGAGAAAGAAATTTAATCAAAATACGACCGTTGGAAAATCATCCAATTCATGTGCATAATATTAAAAAATCTTTCTCAAATCTAGTAGTAGTGTCCTCTGGTTTTATAGTGAAACTTCTCATGGAACCCAGCCTCTAGGCAGTCACCCTACCATTTTGTGAGCTAAGAATTTAGAATTGAGAATTCATAAGGTGCAAACAGTAACCTTTGATCCTATTTCAGATCTGGCAGGATCAGTAGGTCACCTCATCCACTCTCCAGGTCACCTTCTTGTACAGCTCTGTAAAGGGCTACAGAAGGCACTTTGAAGAACATGAGGATCAGGCTGAATTCCTGCTCCCTCCCTCTCTCAAGCAATCAAGCTTCAAATAGGGAGATCCAAGGAGAAGAAAGAATAAATACTACTGACTCTTTTATTTAGCTAAATTTCCTATGTGTTCCCTTGTTCCTATTTACATGACTTTATTGAAGCAGGAGAAAGTGAAGATTGCAGATAGAGTCATAGAGTCACAGAGATGTACAGCATGGAAACAGACCCTTCAGTCCAACTCATCCATGCTGACCAGATATCCCAACCCAGTCTAGTCCCACCTGCCAGCACCCGGCCCATATCCCTCCAAACCCTTCTTATTCATATACCCATCCAAATGCCTCTTAAATGTTGCAATTGTACCAGCCTCCGCCACTTCCTCTAGCAGTTCATTCCATACACGTACCACCCTCTGTGCAAAAACGTTGCCCCTTAGGTCTCTTCTTTATCTTTCCCCTCTCACCCTAAACCTATGCCCTCTAGTTCTAGACTCCCCAACCCCAGGGAAAAAACTTTGTCTATTTACCCGATCCATGTCCTTCATGATTTTATAAATCTCTATAAAGTCACCCCTCAGCCTCGGCGCTCCAGGGAAAACAGCCCCAGCCTGTTCAGCTTCTCCCTGTCGCTCAGATCCTCCAACCCTGGCAACATGCTTGTAAGTCTTTTCTGAACTTTTTCAAGTTTCAAAACATCCTTCTGATAGGAAGGAGACCAGAAGTACACACAATATTCCAACTGAAGTCTAACCAATGTCGTGTCCAGCTGCAACATGACCTCCCAACTCCTGTACTCAATACTCTGACCAATAAAGGAAAGCATACCAAAGGCCTTCTTCACTATCCTATCTACCTGTGACTCCACTTTCAAGGAGCTATGAACCTGCACTCCAAGGTCTCTTTGTTCAACAACTCTCCCTAGGACCTTACCATTAAATGTATAAGTCCTGCTAAGATTTGCTTTCCCAAAATGCAGCACCTCATATTTATCCAAATTAAACTCCATCTGCCACTCCTCAGCCCACTGGCACATCTGATCAAGATCCTGTTGTAATCTGAGGTAACCTTCTTCACTGTCCACTACACCTCCAATTTTGGTGTCATCATGCTGGAGATCAGAGTCGGAAAGTGTGGCACTGGAAAAGCACAGCAGGTCAAGCAGCATCTGAAGAGCAGCAGAGTCAACTTTTTGGGCATAAGCCCTTTATCAGGAATGTCATGTAATTAATGAACCTGTTTCTAAATAAGCCAAGCATTTTGATTGAGAAAATGTTAAAATAACTTGAGTGGTACAACACATGTTCGGCATGTGCTTCAGGCCTTGCTTCTGAATGATGACAGCCATCTGCAACTAGTGTTCCTCACCCAAAATACAGGTGGACAGTTATTGGACATTAGGGGGTGGGGAAGGGTACCTCACTACCCACTGAATTGCCAAAGGCTGCACTTCTCAAGTTACCCCATGTTCTGTACCAGACATTCATGTCTTCCTCCACAGAGTGTTCAGAAAGCAGCCGGAAAGTTTTTTTTTGTTCACTTTCATGGGGGCCGTAAAGGCAGAATGCCTGCTTGTCCTCTGCTGCATCATTCGATATTCCCACAATTCCGCGATTTTTAAAGTATCCATTTACGGGCAGGTCTGAGGTGGTCAGGACATGCCAAGATGGGGGTACCCTCTGAAGGACGCACATCAGTAATCATTTTATGGGGTGGGCGGGGGGTGGGGGGAAGGCTGCATGAAATTGTGTGGCAAGATCTCTGAGGGGTAATAGCTGTGGTCTTTCCTTCCTCTAGTCATAGGGCATGGACTCCTTGCCTCTCCCCCTCCCCGATATCCACCAGCCAGCACAGGAAGGATTGCTCCGTTGATCTGGTGGTTACTTCACAGAGCAGAGGGTGGGCAGCTATACGGTCACTGGCAAAGTGCTAGGGAGCTCCAGATAAATCCCCTTCATCATTGGCCTTAATGGTTTAAATTGGATACCCACCTATGAAGAGAGGGTAGCTGATCTGTATCCCATGGAAAGCTTCCTCGATTGTAGGTATATAAAACCTCCCCGCTCCCCACTCCCCCCCCCAACCAATTCCGCCTTCTTTCCCCACTACCCATGGGACCAGGAAAGCTCGGATCTGTGATACTGACCAACACCGCTCCCCCTCCCCCCCTCCCCCCCACCAGATGTAACTCCTTAAACCATTTTGCACAGTTTATAACCAAACCTGAGGCCTTAGAGTGGGTTGTCTCTTTGGCTGGAATGATGCCAAACGATTCAGACCCTTCAAATAGAAAACATTACCTCAGCAAGATGGAGGCTTTTACCTGCAATATATGATCAAACCTGTCCAGAGTGAATTCTCTACTCTAACAAATACTCTGAATACTGTCTCCACTCACAAGAACACATGTCGCACCATTCGCCAGTGGACCATAGATAACATAGGAGTGTCCAGTAATCCATCCAATATCAGCTGTGCACCAGTAGACATCATCGTCATGGTAATCAAAGACATATTTAAAACTGACCGCAGTGTAAATTAAATAGCCTGCAACAGTGTGCAGTACACCCTAGAATAAAAGCAAACCAAAAGTTATTGTCAGTAATGTTCACTTCTGGTGAACTTACAGAATCAGAATTGTTCCAGTTCAGGGTGAGGCTATTCGGCCCATTTTGTTTTACTGTCTTCAAATGAGCATTTCATTTATTACCATTCTCCTGCCTTCTCCCTGTAACCCCCCACATTGTTGTATGCAAATTAACAGCCTCTTGAAATTCTAAATGGAATCTGCCTTTGCACACTGTAGACCCGAACCACTCACTGTGTGAAAACAATTTTCCTAATTTCACTTATTTTACTTTTCTATTCATTCAAAGAACGTTACTGGCTAGATCTGCATTTATTGGAGTTCAGAATCGAAGAGTGTGGTGCTGGAAAAACACAGCCGGTCAGGCAGCATTCAAGGAGAAGGATAATTGACGTTTCGGACATAAGCCCTTCATCAGAAATATCAGGTTCCCCAAGCACCCAGGCAATTTTAAAAAATGCTTGCAGAAGGCAGGTTTGTATGTATGAATATAGGTAATAGGTATGTATGAATGTGTGCTGTTTCCAGCAACTTATCAGCTAAATTGGTGACCTTAAATCTTAAACAATTAGTTGTAGCTAATTGCACACTCAGGGTTGTTCAGCAAGTGTTGTTTAGTTTTGGACTCAGACCTAACACTAGACACTTCATTTTGGGTTTTACATAGAAGGCTTGCCTTGGGTTTTCCTGTTGATCCACTTGTGTAGAGGATGAAGAGTGGATGTTCAGCATCAACCCATTCTGGTTCGCAATGCTCACTCACATCTTTCATTAGTGCATCCCAGCATATATCTGTTTCACAGTTCCAGAATAACTATGAGGAAAAAATTAGAGCATTACCATATTTCTCAAGTTAACATTTTGCTGCCACATAAAGTGCAGAATGAGAAGTGTCATTTTATCCTTCAACTTCCAGCCCTGGCATAAAGCTTTGCCTGGCCAAAGGATACACAAGAAAATCTGAAGGAGACAGTTGCACACTTTTTACAGATCCTGTAAGATTTACTTGCCATTAACGTCATTTATCAGACAGACACTGAACTGTTCTCAGTCTTCATTTATGCTATTCCAAAACTTGGAGGCTAAGGAATGTCATTCAGGACAATGCAGTATTCCCCATCTGGTGCCGTGAATTCATGACTCTTCATTGTAACGACAACAAATTGAGACTGGGAGCTTGCTATGTTGAAAGAGTTACAGGTCAAACTCTCAACTAAAACATGTTCTATTTTCAGCAAAAATGATGCAGCTATGGAAAGGAATGAGATGGAAGATCTTGGTTGTGTTGCCTGACTGGTCTGTGCAAGGTTAACTGATCACCATAAGATGACAACTGAATTCCAGAATTATAAATAGATAGATTGATCTGGATACAGTAAAGTTTGCTTTGAGCTGAATACTGTAGAGACTAGTCAAGGACAGGAGTAGCTTATAACACCCAGCAACAGATTAATAACCAAAACCTATTGGCAAAGTACAAATTTCAGTAACAACCACTAAAGTAAAGTATCAACTGCAACTGTTGTTACTACAATCACAGTCCAGTAACAGAATTAGGATCTACCAGAGACAGTAGTGAAAAGTAAATAGAAAAATAATAATTCCAAATCAAAGAGTGGTAAAGAAATAAAATTGTTTACTCGTTGATCTGGCATCATATGGACTGGAAAAATACTCACTGTTCAGCAGAAAGCCAGAACAGAGTATTGAGATCTTTGATTAGGGAGGGAGGATAAATGGTGTGCGGCCTATAAACTGAGACCATCATGTATGAATGTGTGGAAGGGGCATACCTGAAGGACCAAATAGTTTCACTATCGAAAATTTCATATATTTTTGTTTCACGCCATCATCACTTAATCACCATTTTTCTTTTACTGAATCGGTATTTACCTGCAGGATGTTACAACTCTCCTGTTCATGGTTGTTTCCCACTTGATCACCAAGGTGTTGTACCACAATGCACTTTTTCAGAATAAAGTTTTCTCTGAAATAAATTATAAATACATTTGTAAAGAGTGATTCATATTTAAATGAAATGATAAATGTAATATATTCTTGTTGTAGCAGGACTTCCTTTTTTTAAATTTGTTAATGGGATATGGACCTCACTTTCAGCATTTATTGCCCATCCCTAATTGCTCTGGAGAAACTGGTGGTGAGCTGCCTTCTTTGAACTGCTGCAGTTCCTAGGGTGTAGGTACACACATAGTACCATTTTGATGGGAGTTCCGCAACATTGACAGAATGACCCTGACGGAAATGCAATCTAGTTCCAAATCAGGATGGTGAGGGGTTCAGAGGGGGACTTGCAGATGGCGCTGTTCCAATCTATCTGCTGCCTCTCGATGGTAGAGTTTGTGGACTTGGGAGATGCTGTTAAAGGAAACTCGGCAAATTACTTTAGTGTACCTTGTGGATAACACACATTACCGCTATTGTCTGTTAGTAGTGGAAAGAGTGGATGTTGAAGGTATGGATGGGCTGTCACTCAATGGGCTGCTTTGTCTTGGATGGCATTGAGCTTATTGAATATTGTTTGACTTGTGTTCATCCAGACAAGTGGAATTCTGGTCTTGCTGTATTTGGACATCAACTACTTCAGTATCTGAGGAATCGCGAACACTGCTGAACATTGTGCAGTCATTAGCAAACATCCCCACTTCTGACCCTATGATGGAGAAGAGGTTATTGATGAAGCAGCTGAAGGTGGTTAAAAATGTGTTGCTGGAAAAGCGCAGCAGGCCAGGCAGCATCAAAGGAGAAGGAGAATCGACATTTCAGGCATAAGCCCTTGAAGAAGGGCTTATGCCTGAAACGTCGATTCTCCTTCTCCTTTGATGCTGCCTGACCTGCTGCGCTTTTCCAGCAGCACATTTTTAAGCTCTGATCCCCGGCATCTGTAGTCCTCACTTTCTTGCAGCTGAAGGTGGGCCTAAGACACTACCCTGAGGAACTCTTGCAGTGATGTCCTGAACTGAGATGACCATAATCATCTTCCTGTGTACCAGGTATGACTCCAATCAATGGTGAGTTTTCCCCTGACCCCCATTGACTCCAGTTTTGTTAGGGCTTCTTGATGACTCAGTCAAATGTGGTCTTGATGTCAAGGCAATTGTTTTTGTGGCTCTTTTAGTTTATTCACAGGATATTGGTGTCGCTGGATGGAACAGCATTCATTACCCATCCCTAATTGCCCAGAGGACAGTTAAGAGTCAACCACATTGCTGTGGGGTCTGGAATCATGTAGTATGATAGATTTTCTTCCATAAATTTCATTAGTGAAACAGATAGATTTTTACAATTGTCAGTGATTATATGATTGTTGTTAGAATAGCACTTATTTAAAGTTCCAGATTATTATTGACTTCAAATCTCATCACCTGCCATGGTCATATTTGAACCCATGTCCCTAGAACCTTAACCTTGTGATATGATCATGTCAGTGCTTCCCAGTTACTTGCACTACACCAAACAATCAAATAATGGCCAATACATCAAATACCACTAATGCAAGCGGTAGGAATGGGTGGGAGTGTTTACATTTTTTATTTAATATTTTTGAGGATCACCCACCTTCAGAGACCAAACCCTATGAATAGAGAGGTGGGACATCACCAGAGACTCTCACTGATGATGTTACCTATTATGGTGACGAAATGTCTGAAAACAAGCCTTCAGGTTCAACAAGCTAACTTACATACTTATTTTAGCAAGCATTTAAAATGGAAACTATGCTACATAGATATGCTCTCCCAACACCTGATCAAAATAAGGAAGTCAGAGCAACTCAAACGTAATGTGCAGAAATGACTGAGTCAGGATAAATGGGCAGGAGAAGACAAAAGATCATGAAAAACAGAAGACCATTGAGCCTGCTCTGCCATTCAATAATATCATGGCTGATCTAATCCAAGTCTTAACTCCATTTTCCTGGCTACATAATCCATAACTTTAGCCTTTCTTAGAGACCAAAAATCCACTCAACAAAATTAAACATGATAACAGGATTGTGATGTGCAGGAGCCAATGTGACTCACCGATGAAGCAAAGAAGTACATATGAATAGGCATGATTCAAATTTCATCAATATCCTTAAACAGCACCTTCCAAACTCACTGTCATCTGGAAGGACAAGGACATGGGAACATCACCAGGTACAAGATCATCTCCAAGCCACTCACAAACCTGACTTGGAAATATATCAGTGTTCCTTCAGTATTGCGAGGTCAAAATCTTGGAACTTGCTCACCAGCAGCATTATGAGTGTACCGACAGCACATGGAATGCAGTGGGACCAACAAGCAGTTCGCCAATAACTAGGACTGGACAATAAATGCTGGCCCAGCCAGTAATGAACACATCCCATGAGTGAATAAAATAAATCAATAAAGGGCAATCTACGTATCACATCTGCATAATCAAATCCACTCTTACCAGTTCTTATGCCGTTTTGTCATCTATTACAGTGCTCTTCTGGGTAACAGTAGCCACACGACCAACATTACTTCGCCTTTTGTTTTAATTAATTATAAACAAAGGGGAAAGAAGGTTTTGAGAAAAGACTTTCCTCTAAGTAATTTTGTAATCTTTAGATTAAAGAATTAGGATCTTAAATTGGAAATTCATACAATTTTCATTAGCAGTGTGTGAAACATTTAAAATTAAATATAGCATTTAAATGTCTTGATCTGAATGGTCCATCTAGGGAGATCCATTTAGTTCCATGACTTATGGTATTCAATATATTCGCCGGTGCCGGTCCTCAGTGAGGCTGTCTCTCTCAAAAAGTAACTTAACACAGTAAAGCTCAAAAGGGTGTCTCGCAGAAATCTCACTTGTCTTTGCACTTCTCCAAGGCATCATCTGCGATCTGCTTTAGGTTTACCAGCTTTTCTCCTCTGTAGAAACCATCTGAATTACAGAAAAGAGAGCCATGACTAGCCAACATCCATCAGGGTTTCTAGCACAACAGGTACAGCAACTGACTAGGATTAGGGTCAGGACAGTAAATTACTGCACAGGAGGGATTGTGTCCTTACCTGCAGTAACCAGTAATACACATTGTGAATCTAATATTCGCTCACACAGAGATTCAGCTGAGAAACCTGCAAACTAAATCACAAACACATAAAATATTGGCTACTGCTGTTTAAGCGAGCTTTGAGAAGATTTATAGCTCAGGTTGAGGTTCTGGATGTAGGTTTGCTCGCTGGAGCAGGAAGGTTCATTTCCAGACATTTCGTTATCCTACCAGGTAACATCTTCAGTGGGCCTCAGGCGAAGCAATGCTGAAAGTTCCTACTTTTTTCCTGAAAGTTCTTTGAAACCCAAACATATAAGTAGAAAGCAGGAATTTTCAGCATTGCTTCACCTGAGGCCCACTAAAGAAGTTATCTAGTAGGTTGACAAAACGTCTGGAAATGAACCTTCCAGCCCAGTGAGCAAACCTACATCCACTGCTGTTTAATTAGCAAATCAGACACAACATTTCGGTGAGAGTATTATCCACGAGAATAAATTGTGTAGCTGAGGTCATGTCCAAGTCCACATGTTCAGATGAAAGGCAAAATATTAGCCCAGACTTTCGAATGGCTAGATTGTGATTGTTACAGCTTAGTTGGGAGTTGCATGTTTCAACCTGGTGAAATCCCCAATACTCCCAAGGGAAATTGACCAAGCAATTGAAGATTCTGCTATGCAGGTCCCATGGACCTAGAACCTTGATTTAAATCAAAGAATTCAGAGGGGTTAACTGCAATTATGTAAATACTTCACATTCTATCAATTACCTGGCACCCTTTCCAGGTTTCACTATGGATCTCTATCCTCTTGATACCCTACATATCTTTCACATTGAGAGCCTTCTTACCTTGAAGCCCTACTCACCTGGTACCCTACCTATGCAGTACTGGGAGCATACCCACCCATCGTCCTACCTATTTGGCACCCTGTTATACCTACGCACACATTTCCCAGACAATTCCCACAGAGGTCAGTATGTTGCCACTTGCATGGTACCCTGGCTCAGAGTTTAGGTTGTATGTCCAGTCTCCAGTGAGCTGGAGACTGGATTATCTGAGACAATGAGTTAAACAACCAGGCAATCTGGTTTTAGTTGTGCTGTTTGATAACAAAGGCATCAGGGCATACTTACCACCACTGAGTGCACCGCTCCTATCCTTGCACATGCCAGCATTGCATATATCAGCTCTGGGATCACTGGTAAATATATGGCAACTCTGTCACCTTTCTTCACCCCTATAAAGAAAATAAGATTTTCTCCAGCTGTTTTTTATGACTGATGGATTTCTGATGTTAAGTGTTGAAATAAATCTTCAAAATTTGAGAAACTTTGCAAGGCTCAGTCTGTCAATCAGCTTCCTGCATGATTGAATCAAGCAATGGAAAATTCTTTCTCCATTTATAGGCTTTTCTCCAAGAATTTTCAGTTTTGTTTTCCTTATATCATAGATACAGGGATTTGCACAAGGCAATTGTTAAACAGAAGGTACAGCACAGAAACACGCTATTCAACTTGTCTGGTCAATGCCAATATTTAGGTTTAACCCCATTAACTGTATGAGCACCACTTTCTTTTCCTTTCTTCCTCATGTGTAAATCAGGTTCCCCCTTAAAATACATCTGGACAATGCACTCCTTGTGTTAGCAAATTACACATTTCACCACTCTTTGGGTAAAGAGATTAAAGCAACCTATAAGACCATAAGACCTTAAGACATAGGAGTGGAAGTATGGCCATTCGGCCCATCAAGTCCACTCCGCCATTCAATCATGGCTGACGGGCATTTCAACTCCACTTACCCGCATTCTCCCCGTAGCCCTTAATTCCTCATGACATCAAGAATCTATCAATCTCTGCCTTGAAGACATTTAGCATCCCGGCCTCCACTGCACTCTGCGGCAATGAATTCCACAGGCACACCACTCTCTGGCTGAAGAAATGTCTCCGCATTTCTGTTCTGAATTGACCCCTGCTAATTTTAAGGCTGTGTCCACGGGTCCTAGTCTCTTCGCCTAACGAAAAAAAATTCCTAGCGTCCACCCTTTCCAAGCCATGTATTATCTTGTATGCTCATGGATCTTGTATGTGGTATAGATGGTTTCAGCACCAGCCATCCACTTCTCAAGCTGACAGGAATTTTGATCCATGTGTTAGCTTGTCAGTATCTCGCGAAGAAAGAGTACACTTCTCCCCACCAGCAACATCAACAGGCAAAGAACACAGTGTCTGAAAGTTGTCCCATGGCACTTCACAGAGGTACGATCCATGAAATGGTAACACTGGGACAAAGGAACGTGAAGAAGGAGTGAGCAAAGGTTTGGTCAAAAAAGTTAACTTGAAGAACACACAGGAGTAGTACAGGATAATCACAGGTTTGTAACAGTGCAGAAGGAGGCCATTTAACCATCGTGTCTGTACTGGTTCCAATGCCTAGTGCCAATCTCCTGCCTTTGCTCCAAATCTCTGTACATCATTTCTATCCAATTAATCACTCAATGCCCTCTTGAACACCTCAATTGAACCAGCCTCCACCACATTTCCAGGCAGTGCATTCCAGACCATTGATGTTCTTTTCTCACAACACTCTTGCTTCATTTGCATATCACTTTAAATCTATCCCCTCTCCTGGTTGTCCCTTTTACACGTGGAAACAGCTTCTCCCTATCTACTTTGTCTAGTCCATTCAAGATTTTGAAAACCTTTACCAAATCTCCTCTCAGCCACCTTCTCTCTAAGGTAAAATAGGACGTGATATAAATTAGGAAATTAGAATTGTATGTAACACAGCAATTATGGGGGACTTCAATGTCCATAAAGACTGGGTAAACCTAATTAATAAGAATGTATTGGAGGACAAATTCTTGGAATGCTTTCAAAATAATTTTCTAAAAGTAGTATGTTGAGGAATCAATTAGACAATGGGCTACTTTAGGTCTAGTACTGTGCAAGGAGAAAGGGCTAATTAACAAACTCAGTGGCTACTTTAGTGGTTATCTCCCAAAATGTTCATAGCAAAGTTTCCGTAAGAGATTGGAAGGTAGCAGAAGTCCCCTCACTATTGCAGAAAAAGAGGCACTGGTTAACTTGATATCTGCTGTAGGAAAAGTGCAAGAATCTATTATAAAAGATGCGATATTTGGATCACTTAGAAACTAACGGTAAGATTTGACAGAGTCAACACAGTTCTATGGAAGGGAAGCAATGTTTGATGCGCCTGTCAGGGTTTTTTGAATATGTAGTAATCAGAATAAATAAGGGATGAAGCCAATGGATATGGTGCATTTGAATGTTCAGGCTATCATTAAGGTTCCGCACAGAAGGCTAGTGAACAAAATCAGATCATATAGAATTGGAAATAATATAACCACATGAATTAAGGATTGGTCAATTGACAGAAAACCAAGACTGAGAATAAAACGTCGAGAGTGTGTTGCTGGAAAAGTACAGCAGGTCAGGCAACATCTGAGGAGCAGGAGAATTGATGTTTCGGGCATAAGCCCAAAGGGGTGACCTGATGAGCTTTTCCAGCACCACACTCTCAACTCTGAACTCCAGCATCTGCAGTCCTCACTTTCTCCTAAGTATAAAAAGGCTATTCTCAGAATGCCATGCTGTTACTAGTGGGTACCGTAAGGATGAGTGCTTGGGGAAACATGAGTTACTGTCCACTTTGGAAGGAAATTAGCAATATATTTCTTAAATTGTGAGATATTGTAAATCCTTGATAGGTGTTTGTGTTCTTAAGTCACTGAATGAGTACGTTCAAGACGGAAGTTGATGGATATTGTAGATATCAAGGAATGTGGGGATAGTGTGGGAAAATGGTGTGAGGTAAAAGACCAGTCATGATCTTATTGAATGGTGGGGAAGAATCAATGGCTGATTGACATACTTCAGCTCCTGTTTTTAATGTTCCTGTGTCTTTATGTCATCTTTTACTATAAAGGGTTGTCCATTCTGATGGTTTATTTTATCTCAATGCTGTGTACCCAACACTGTATACTTTCCCTCTTGGACAAGTTTGTGACCATATCCCTGCAATGTTGATTACAGCCAAATCATTTATCTGACATTGTGCATCATTAATGCTTCACAAGTTCAAGTAAAGAGTCTTTCTTTTTAAATTATCTGTCCTTTCCTGTCCCACTCTTCTTGCCTTTACCCACTGTTCAATTGTCACAATATTTTTCTTTGAATTTCTAAATCTCCTACACCTGACCACTCCTTTCCGACTTAAATCCCTACCCACAGATATACAATTCACAACAAAACTGATTCCAGCTCAGTTTAAGTGGAACCCATCCCAAAAGGGTAGCTCCTATTTTGCTGAGGGCTTATGCTCGTATCTCATAGAACAAAACCCTTCTTCCTACATCAGTCTTTGGACCAAGTGTTTAATTGTCTGATCCTGGGTCGAGTGGCACAATCCAGAAATTACTTCATTTGAGATTCTTTCTTAATTTGGACACTCGCTGTCCAACAAAAAAAAGTACTACAAAAGGAGTCTGGAAGAACAAGGGAACTTGTAACTAATATCTTTCCTCCATTTCTTATGCCTTTGCCTCTGAATGTTAGGCAATGGATTTTCATGAGGTTGTTCCATACTAATGGACAATGCATTGCATTGCTTTTTTTCAGAATGGCTGACCAGGAAACTTTTGCGCTCTACTGCCTGCCATCAGACAAATTGGAAGGATTTACCAGCTGACAATCCTGACTGGTCACGTTACTTTCACACTTTCCATAGCCAACAGGTCCTGGTGTGGGATTTGAGTCCAGGGCTAGGGACAATATCACTTTGCCCAATAAATAGTATCAGAAGAACACAAATTAAGTCTTTTAGACTAGTTACCCACAGCAGAAGGTTTGGAGTTTTTAATCACCACTGGAAGGATTATTAGAAGCACAGCAAAATGCCAACACCAAAGAAAGCAGCTTAGACAGCATCAAAGATTAGCTAAACTAGAACTCCAACAAACAGATTCATCCAATATTCCTATCATCAGGACATTTGGTAGATCTTGGTACCTGTACCGTTTTGCATCGTTCCTCTGGATCCTCCCCCTCTGACTCCAAGTTTTCTCCAGTGGTGAGGAGATGCCTTTAACAATGGCAAGAGCTAGGCAACACAACACAACAGAACTGCTGGGACCAACATCTTCCACTGACTATACTGTGTCCCCAACACTAACACATTCCTATCCATTACACCAACCCCCAATCACATCCCTCATAACCCCTTGACTTTAAAAGGATGAGTGGGGATCTAATTGAATTGTACAAAATTCTAACAAGGTTGATCAGACTAGCTGAAGGGAAGATGTTTTTCAAAGTTGGGGTGTCTGGAAACAGAGGAGACAGTCTTGGGAAATGGGATTTCAGGACTGAGATAAGAAAATGTTTCTTCACTTGAAGAGATTGAACTTTAGAATTCTCAGCTACAGAAGCCTACAGAGGTCACATATACTCAAGCGGAAGGATGTTGTGAAACTTGAAAGTGTTCAGAAAAGATTTACAAGGATGTTGCCAGGGTTGGAGGAGTTGAGCTATAGGGAGAGGTTGATTAGGCTGGAGCTGTTTTCCTGGAGCATCGGAGGCTGAGGGGTGACCTTATAGAGGTTTATAAAATCATGAGGGGCATGGATAGGATAAATAGACAAAGTCTCTTCCCTGGGGATGGAGGAGTCTAGAGGGCATTGGTTTAAGGTGAGAGGGAGAAGAAATAAAAGAGACCTGACGGGCAACATTTTCACGTAGAAGGTGGTACATGTATGGAATGAGCTGCCATAGGAAGTGGTGGAGGCTAGTACGATTGCAACATTTAAAAGAATAGGAAGGGTTTGGAGGGAAATGAGCAGGGTGCTGGCGGGTGGGACTAGATTGGGTTGGGATATTTGGTCGGTATGGATGAGTTGGACCGAAGGATCGGTTTTCGTGCTGTACATTTCTATGACTCTAAGGAAGATAATAGAAACATTGCTAGAGTTTAGATGCAAGAGCAATATGGAGTCCAAGCAGGAATCATTGAGATAAAGGGTCAGCCATGAGTGGTGGATCAGGCTCTTATACCGAGAGCAAACAAATGTGTCATATTATCAGGGATTGCCCGGTATCTCAGATTTCCAGGGCACTCTTTGGGAAACTGGATTGTGGATGTCTCCTCTTGCCTTTGCCTTTCTTTGTAGTTTGTGCATTGTTTCTGTTGGCCACCAAGGGGAGTTTCCGTGACCTGAGCAAGGCTGCAAGTCTCTGAGTCACCAGCAGAGAGGAGAACATTGTGACTGTACAGGATGCTGTTTTCCTTCACCAAAACATAATGACAGGTGGAATGACAGAATTGAAATTTAGAAATAAGTATAATCAACTAAGCATGCAATTTGCACTCACATGCCCTTCTGTTCATTTCAGAATTACAGCAGTGCCATTCTTTTTATATGAAATGCAACAAAACTGATGAAATGCCTACTTATATACGATGCCAAACCTTAACTTATTGTGTTCTATCACCTCCATCAATCTAGGTCTGTCAGAGTTATAAGAATTGGGATCTTTAATGATAGTCTGTGTATTATTAGCCTGGTATTTCTTGTTGTTGGTTCTGGTTTTGTTGTCTGTTTCTGTAACCTTCGTCCTAAAGTGGTGTTTTCTGCATTGACAGCTACTTGATAAGTGTGGTGCTGGAAAAGCACAGCAGGTCACGCAGCATCTGAGGAGCAGGAGAGTCGACATTTCAGGCATAAGCCCTCACATTCCTGATGAAGGGCTTACGCCCAAAACATCGACTCTCCCAGTTCTCAAATGCTGCTTGACCTGCTGTGCTTTTCCAGCACCTCACCTTTCAACTCTGACTCTCCAACATCTGCAGTTCTCACTTTGTCCCAGGGAACTTAATAACAAATAGCCTCAAGGACAAGAAATCAACCAGCTGTGGGAGATTAGAGGCGCTACATACAAAATAGTATCATATAATGCATCAGGAAAATCAGAAGAAATTTCTCTACTCAGGGAATGATTAAAATGCAGAACATGTTGTATGGGGAAGCAACTGGGCCAAATGACTTACACACTTCAAAAGATAACCAGCTGGGCTTAACAGGGAAAAGAGAATAGAAAGATATGTTGAAAGGCTAAGATGATATAGCTGGAATGGGGGGAAGCTGGTGGCATTTAAACACCAGCATGGACTAACTGAACGGCTGTATTTGTGCTGCATCTAAATCTGTGTGAGCAAAGTGAAATAAAGATTTAATATAAAACACTGAAAAAATGACATCACTATTACTTTAACAATATATGCTGAACATTTTCTATTTTATATTTGAGCAGTTCAAGATGGTAGCTCACTCCCACTTTCTCAAGGGGATAGGCAACAAATAGGCAGAACATCCTAACAATGCATTGAAAAAAAATGGCAGTGACTTAATGGAAAAACACTGTGCTTTACTCACTGGAAAAACACAGCGCTTTATTCACTGGATTAACAGAGCTCTCTACTTATATCGACAAGACGAGAGCTCTCTACAGCTGCCTGGAAAAAATAATTATTCACCTAAAGTCCGTAGAACATTGGCAAACTTGCAGACTTGCTTTAAGAGCTGAGAGTAGGTGATGGTGGAGCAGACATGGGGTTCATTTCCTTCCCTAGAATAAAAAAAAGACAGAAGTTATCGCAACTAAGAAAAGTTACATTTCCAATATCATCCATCTGTCTCTGTCCTAAACTCACTGAAAGGCTTCACTGAATCTCACTTTTGCTTCAAGCCTCTGCACTGATTTGTTTTCCTTCATCGCTCTCCTTTAAGCTAGCGATCTCAAATCTCAAATTTAATTCCATTTTAATTTATTGCCTCATAAGTACTTCATCCAATTGGGCATTATTCATGGATTCAATCCCAGTCTCTGCCTTCAATTCACCTGAAGCACAGTGACCCTCAGATTAAACCCACTACCAGTTGTCTCTGTCTGACAAGAGTTCTATCTGTGGTTCTGGAGTGGAACCATGTTGGGTCTCGATCAGGTCTTCACCTGATGATGAAATCCATGTATTTTCAGCCAGGATTATTGGAAAGCAATGAGGCACAGGAACCAAAGCATATCTTGTTGTTAACAGCGCAGAAACCATTTGTCATGCCTAACGTTGTTCTGTTTGTGATCATCTGATTCAGGCTATCCATGCCTGGATATTTCCTGATCTTGGGGATTTAATTAATCATACTTTTTATTTGTTGTTCCATTTCCTTGCATCAAGCCTGTTCAAAAACTGATGAAGCTCATCAAAAGGCAGTATGGTTCAGTGGGATTAGGATAAAATTGTTTTCTCCATTCTGGTTACAGTGAGTGAGACAGTCGATCAGGAACAGTCCAATTCCTAGCAAATTTACACATCAAGGCAATACTGAGACGTTCTGGTTCATCAAAAGGTATTCCTTTCAGGTTCAACATTATCCTGCCTTTACTGTTCTTCAAATGGAGACATGGGGATCATTTCTATCCACCTGAGAGAGGAACATCTGATCTGAATGATGCCACCTCTGACAGAGCAGCACACCCTCAATGCTGCACTGAACTGTCTGCACTTCAGGCTTTCTGACCATGAAGCAAGGTGACTCCTAAACCAAGGTGAAAAGAAACAGGACAGTCCACTTGGCAGACATTAAGGATAAGGGCTCCGACAGCAGAATATCTCTTAACTGCTGATCGAAGATGGTGGTATTTATTAAACATTGTCTAAGCTGTCTTCTTCAGTCTGGAAGGTATCTACTGCTTCTTTCCCCTCTGTAGCTCCTCTTTCTATTGTTTACTCTTCCTCATTTCGGATCCCAGTGGAAGGGGCGTCGTACCAAAGCAACAGTGACAGTGATTTTCAGTTTTGTCAGACAGATAAGTATTGGTTGATTTTGTGGGTGGATTAATATGCTGACAATGAGCTGCTCATACTTGCAGATTGAGTATAGGCATCTCACAGATTGGGATGGTGGGGAAGCAAATAGCTCCTCCACAAATCAGAACACATTAAATTTTATTAAGGGTGTGCCAAACATTACTGGAGCCAGCCACAGGTGAAAAACATTTTTGAGGCTGGGTGGAACATCTATGCTCATCTTTCTTGTTATAAATCTTGAAACAAACGTACCTTTCCTGTTTGGATCCCTGGAAAATGCTTACTTAGACTGCTTAACACAAAGGCCTGAACTTCAGTAGGTGCTGTTGGGACAAAATCTTCAGCTTTCTAGATTGCTGCTATAAATTCACTGAAGTTTGTCATAAGTTTAAAAGCCAGGTCCTTTTAATCAGATTTTTTCCTATGTTCATACATGAAATATGGCCATCGCTAGTATTTATTTATTGACCATTCAGTATTTATTGATCATCCTTATTTGCCCTTGAGAAGGTGGAAATGAGCAGCCTTCCTGATCTGCTGCAGTCCATTTGGTGTGGGTAGACCCCAATGCTATTAGGGAGGATGTGGCAAGATTCTGACCCAGAAGGCAAGGAAAGGCAATACATTTCTAAGTCAGAACAGTACTGGACAACTATGATCCCAGACCTTCAATTCTCTAAGTGTGAAGTTCTACACTTTGGTATGAAAAACAGAAAGGAAGAGTACTGTTTAAATGGTGTATTTATTGGGAAGCGTGGATAGGCTAAGGAATTCAGGTACACTTGTACACCATTCAATGAAAGCATGCGCAGGAAACGATTAGAAGGACAAATGGTACATTGCCTTCATGGAAGAGGATTTGAGGTAGTCCTCACTTTCACCTTCAGAGTGGGGATGTCTTACTGCAATCATAAAAGCCTAGGTGACACCACGCCTGGATCATTGTATGTAGTTTTACCTAACAGAGCATATACTTGCCACAGAGGGAATGCAGTGAAAGTTCACTAGGCTCATACCAAAGATTGCAGGACTAATGTATGAGGAGTGATTGGTTTATCTGGGCCTGTATTCATTAGACTTTTGAAGAATGAGATGGGATCAGATTTAAACATATAAAATCCAAACCAGGCTGGACTGGCTCGATGCTGGGAGGATGTTTTCCCCAGTGTAGAACCAGGAGACACAGTCTCAGGTAAATAAAGATGATCTTCTCAGACTGAGATGAAGAAACGTTTCCTCATTCTAAGGATAGTGAGCCTGTGCAACTCTCAACTATAGAATACTGTGGAGGCCAAGTCACTGAACATACTCAAGAATGAGATAGACTTAGATTTTGCAGGCATCAAGTATTATGGGTGGGGGATGGGGTGGGGGGTGGGGGGGTTGGTGGGGAGGTTTGGGAACATGGCATTGAGGCAGAGAATCAGCCGTAATTATACTGAATAGCGGCGGAGCCTCAAATGACTGAAGAGCCTATTCCATCACCGAATTTCTATGGTTCTTAGATTTCCTGGATCTTTCTCATTACCCTGATCTCTAGGGACTCCTGGATACCACTGGCTTCTTTACCTGATTATAATTTTTAGACCTCCAGAATCCTCTTTATCGGACTAAATCTGGAACCAGCTCTTTACTGTCCTGAAATTCTCCTTTGAGTTCTGCAGACCCCTCTTTTTAAAACTCAGACTGGACCTCATGACACAAAAACAGAAAATGCTGCAGAAACTCAGCTCAGATGCTGCCGGCTGGCTGAGTCACTGTGAAGACAAAACCAGAGATAATGTTTCAAATCTGTCATGTCTCTTCTTCTCCAGCATTTTCTGTTTTTATTTCACATTTCAGCATCTGCAGTATTTTGATTTGATCTGAGTCCTGGATTTCACACCAGACCAACACACTCCCACTTACCCTAATAGAGAGGCCCTTCTAATGTTTAAAAGGCATGCAAAGAGGCCAAGGATAGAGCATGTGTGACCAGAAATTCAGCTGTTCACTGCACACATGGTGATATTCTTAATTTTCACCAGGCAATAACCCTGTTAAAGTTTCCACAGGGACCTGTGTTCATATACATCAATTTTAGACAGTAACAAGCATTTGGGGCAACTTTCCAAATACAGAAATAGAGAAGTGACCACTGCTACAGGACTATATCCTGTTCTGGTCACCAAACATTAGCAAGGATGTGAAGACCATTGAAGGGATGCAGTAATCCCTGGGATGAGGCATTTTAGAGTCATAGAGATGTACAGCATGGAAACAGACCCTTCAGTCCAACCCGTCCATGTCGACCAGATATCCCAACCCAATCTAGTCCCACCTGCCAGCACCCGGCCCATATCCCTCCAAACCCTTCCTATTCATATACACATCCAAATGCCTCTTAAATGTTGCAATTGTACCAGCTTCCACCACTTCCTCTGGCAGCTCATTCCATACACGTACCACCCTCTGTGTGAAAAACTTGCCCCTTAGCTCTCTTTTATATCTTTCCCCTCTCACCCTAAACCTATGCCCTCTAGTTCTGGACTCCCCCCAACCCAGGGAAAATACTTTGTCTATTTATTCTATTCATGCCCCTCATAATTTTGTAAACCTCTACAAGGTCACCCCTCAGCCTCCGACGCTCCAGGGAAAACAGCCCCAGCCTGTTCAGCCTCTCCCTGTAGCTCAAATCCTCCAACCCTGGCAACATCCTTGTAAATCTTTTCTGAACTCTTTCAAGTTTCACAACATCTTTTTGATAGGAAGGAGACCAGAACTGCATGCAATATTCCAACAGTGGTCTAACCAATGTCCTGTACAGCTGCAACATGACCTCCCAACTACTGTACTCAGTACTCTGACCAATAAAGGAAAGCATACCAAATGCCTTCTTCACTATCCTATCTACCTGTGACTCCATTTTCAAGGAGCTATGAACCTGCACTCCAAGGTCTCTGTTCAGCAACACTCCCTAGGACCTTACCATTAAGTGTATAAGTCCTGCTAAGATTTGCTTTCCCAAAATGCAGCACCTCGCATTTATCTGAATTCAACTCCATCTGACACTTCTCAGCCCATTGGCCCATCTGGTCCAGATCCTGTTGTAATCGGAGGTAACCCTCTTCGCTTTCCACTATACCTCCAATTTTAGTGTCATCTGCAAACATACTAACTGTACCTCTTATGCTCGCATCCAAATCATTATGTAAATGACAAAAAGTAGAGGACCCAGCACCGATCCTTGTGGCACTCCACTGGTCACAGACCTCCAGTCTGAAAAACAACCCTCCACCACCACTCTCTGTCTTCTACCTTTGAGCCAGTTCTGTATTCAAATAGCTAGTTCTCCCTGTATTCCATGAGATCTAACCTTGCTAATCAGTCTCCCATGAGAACCTTGTTGAACGCCTTACTGAAGTCGATATAGATCATATCTACTGCTCTGCACTCATCAATCTTCTTTGTTATTTCTTCAAAAAACTCAATCAAGTTTGAGAGACATGATTTCCCACACACAAAGCCATTTTGACTATCCCTAATCAGTCAAATTTCAAATACATGTACATCCTGTCCCTCAGGATTCCCTCCAACAACTTGCCCACCACTGAGGTCAGGCTCACCCGTCTATTGTCCCCTGGCTTGTCTTTACCGCCCTTCTTAAACAGTGGCACCACGTTTGCCAACCTCCAGTCTTCTGGCACCTCACCTGTGACTATCGATGAAAAAATATCTCAGCAAGAGGCCCAGCAATCACTTCTCTAGCTTCCCACAGAGTTCTCAGGTACACCTGATCAGGTCCTGGGGATTTATCCACCTTTAACCGTTTCAAGACATCCAGCACTTCCTCCTCTGTAATATGGGCATTTTTCAAGATGTCACCATCTATTTCCCTACTGTCTATACCTTCCATATCCTTTTCCACAGTAAATACTGATGCAAAATATTCATTTAGTATCTCCCCCATTTTCTGTGGCTTCACACAAAGGCTGCCTTGCTGATCTTTGAGGGGCCCTATTCTCTCCCTAGTTATCCTTTTGTCCTTAATATATTTGTAAAAACCCTTTGGATTCTCCTTAATTCTATTTGCCAGCGCTATCTCATGTCCCCTTTTTGCCCTCTTGATTTCCCTCTTAAGTATACTCCTACTTCCTTTACTCTCTTCTTAGGATTCACTCAATCTATCCTGTCTCTACCTGACATATGCTTCTTTCTTTATCTTAACCAAACCCTCACTTTCTTTAGTCATCCAGCATTCCCTATACCTACCAGCCTTCCCTTTCACCCTGACATGAATAGACTTTCTCTGGTTCTTATTATCTCATTCCTGAAGGCTTTCCATTTTCCAGTCATCCCTTTACCTGTGAACATCTGCCTCCAATCAGCTTTCAAAAGTTCTTGCCTAATACCGTCAAAATTGTCCTTTCTCCAATTTAGAACTTCAACTTTTAGGTCTGGTCTATCCTTTTCCATCACTATTTTAAAACTAATAGAATTATGGTCGCTGGCCCCAAAGTGCTCCCCCACTGACACCTCAGTCACCTGCCCTGCCTTATTTTCCAAGAGTAGATCAGGTTTTGCACCTTCTCTAGTAGGTACATCCACATACTAATCAGAAAATTGTCTTGTACGCACTTAACAAATTCCTCTCCATCTAAACCCTTAACACTATGGCAATCCCAATCAATGTTTGGAAAGTTAAAATCCCCGACCATAACTACCCTATTATTCTTACAGATAGCTGAGATCTCCTTACAAGTTTGTTTCTCAATTTCCCTCTGACTATTCGGGGGTCTATAATACAATCCCAATAAGGTGATCATCCCTTTCATATTTCTCAGTTCCACCCAAATAACTTCCCTGTATGTATTTCCGGGAATATCCTCTCTCAGCACAGCTGTAATGCTATCCCTTATCAAAAATGCCACTCCCCCTCCTCTCTTGCCTCCCTTTCTATCCTTCCTGTAGCACTTGTATCCTGGAACATTAAGTTGCCAGTCCTGCACATCCCTGAGCCATGTTTCCGTAATTGCTATGATATCCCAATCCCATGTTCCTAACTGTGCCCTGAGTTCATCTGCCTTCCCTGTTTGGCCCCTTGTATTGAAATAAATGCAGTTTAATTTATTAGTCCTACCTTGTATCTGCCTGCCCTGACTGTTTGATTCACTTCTGTTCTCAACTGTACCAGTCTCAGATTGATCTCTTTCCTCACTATCTCTCTGGGTCCCATACCCCACCTTACTGGTTTAAATCCTCCAAAGCAGTTCTAGCAAATTTCCTTGCCAGTATATTAGTCCCCTTCCAATTTAGGTGCAATCCATCCTTCTTGTATAGGATGGATTCTACCCCAAAAGAGATTCCAATGATCCAAAAATGTGAATCCTTCTCCCATACACCAGCTCCTCAGCCATGCATTCATCTGCTCTATCCTCCTATTCCTGCCCTCACTAGCTTGCAGCACTGGGAGTAATCCAGATATTACTATCCTTGAGGACTTCCATTTTTAAATTTCTGCCTAACTCTTTGTAATCTCTCTTCAGAATCTCAACCTTTTCCCTTCCTAATTCGTTGGTTCCAATATGGACAGTAACCTCCTGCTGGCCCCTCTCCCCGTGAGAACACTCTGCACCCTCTCTGAGACACCCTTGATCCTGGCACCAGGGAAACAAACACCAGTCAGCTGTTTCTCTGCTGGCCACAGAAATGTCTGTCTGTACCTCGGACTACAGAATCCCCTAACACAATTGATCTCTTGGAAGCCGACATACCCCTCGTTGCATTAGAGCCAGTCTCAATACCAGAAACTTGGCTATTTGTGCTACATTCCCCTGAGAATCCATCACCCCCTACATTTTCCAAAACAGCATACCTGTTTGAAATGGGTATATCCACAAAAGGCTCCTGCATTAAGTGTGTACCTCTCTTACCTTTCCTGGAGGCTCATTCGGTTGTGGTGACAAGATAAAACATAGAACATAGAACAATACAGCGCAGAACAGGCCCTTTGGCCCTCGATGTTGCACTGTCCTGTGGACTTTTCTCAGCTCATCCCCCTATACTATCCCACCATCATCCATGAGCTTATCTAAGGATTGTTTAAATCTCCCTAATGTTGGTGAATTGACTACCTTAGCAGGTAGGGCATGACACGCCCTTCCCACTCTCTGCGTAAAGAACTTGCCTCTGACTTCTGTCTTAAATTTATTACCCCTCAACTTGTAGTTATGCCCTCTCATACAAGCTGATGTCATCATCCAAGGAAAAAGTCTTTCTCTGTCTACCCTATTTAATCCTCTGATCACCCTGTATGTCTCTATCAAATCCCCCCTTAGCCTTCTTCTTTCCAATGAGAAAAGACCTAAGTCTCTCAGCCTTTCATCATCCTGGTAAATCTCCTCTGCACCTTTTCCAATGCTTCCACATCCTTTCTGTAATGGGGCAACCAGAATTGTACACAATATTCCAAGTGTGGCCGCACCAGTGTTTTGTAAAGTTGCAGCATGATATTGCAGTTCCGGAACTCAATCCCTCTACCAATGAAACCTAACACACCGTATGCCTTCTTCACAGCACTATCCACTTTCAGGGATCTATTCACATGAACTCCAAGATCCCTCTACACATTCACACTATCAAGAATCTTTCCATTGACCAAGTACTCTGCCATCCTATTATTCTTCCCAAAGTGCATCACCTCACATTTACCTGCATTGAACTCCATTTGCAACCTTTCATCCCAATTCTGCAGTTTATCCAAATCCCCCTGCAACCTGTAACATTCTTCCAAACTGTCCACTACTGCACTGACTTTAGTGTCATCTGCAAATTTACTAATCCATCCACCTATGTCTGCGTCTAAGTCATCTATAAAAATGACAAACAGCAACGGTCCCAAAAAAGATCCTTGTGGCACACTACTAGTAACTGGACTCCAGACTGAATATTTTCCATCAACCACCACTTGCTGCCTTCTTCCAGATAGCCAGTTTCTAATCCAAACTGCTAAATCACCCTTAATTCCATGCCTCTGCATTTTCTCCATCAGCCTACCATGTAGAACCTAATCAAAGGCTTTACTGAAGTCCACGTATACCACGTCAACTGCCTTACCCTCATCTACATGCTTGGTTACCTTCTCAAAAAACTCAATGAGGTTTGTGAAACACGACCTGCCCTTGACAAAACCATGTTGACTATCTGAAATCAAATTGTTGCTTGTTAGATGATTATAAATCTTATCTCTCATAATCCTTTCCAAAACTTTTCCTATAACAGAAGTAAGGCTCACTGGTCTATAATTACCTGGGTCATCTCTGCTGCCCTTCTTGAACAAGGGCACAACATTTACAATCCTCCAGTCCTCAGGTACTTAACCCATAGACAACGACGACTCAAATATCAAAACCAAAGGCTCTGCTATCTCCTCCCTAACTTCCCAGAGACTCCTCGGATAAATCCCATCCAGCCCAGGGGACTTTTTGATTAGATTAGATTACTTACAGTGTGGAAACAGGCCCTTCGGCCCAACAAGTCCACACCGACCCTCCGAAGGGCATCACACCCAGACCCATTCCCCTACATTTACCACCTAACACTATGGGCAATTTGGCATGGTCATTTCACCTAGCCTGTACATTTTTGGACTGTGGGAGGAAACCAGAGCACCTGGAGGAAACCCACGCAGACACAAGGAGAATGTGCAAACTCCACACAGACAGTTGCCTGAGGCGGGAATTGAACCTGGGTCTCTGGCGCTGTGAGGTAGCAGTGCTAATCATTGTGCCACTGTGTCGCCCATAACGTGTCTATTTTCACTGCTTCTAGAATTGATAACACCTGTGCATAAGTAACCTCAATCCTTCCTCGTCTAATATCTCGTACCTCATTCTTCTCCTCTACAATATTCTCCTTTTCCTGAGTGAACACCGATGAGAAATGTTCATTTAGCACCTCTCCGATCTCTACAGGGTCCACACTCAACTTCCCACTTCTGTCTTTGACTGGTCCTATTCTTACCCTAATCATCCTTTTATTCCTCACATACCTATAGAAAGCTTTAGGGTTCTCCTTTATTCTATTTGCTAAAGACTGCTCGTGTCCTCTCTTTGCTCTTCTTAACTCCCTCTTTAAATCCTTCCTAGCTGATCTGTAACTCTCCATCACCTCACCCATACCATCTTGCCTCATCAACACATAAGAAGAAGAAGGAGGCTTAACAAGAGATGCAATATCTGTAGTAAACCACGGTTCCCTTACCTTATCACTTCCTCCCTGCCTGACAGGGACATTCCTATCAAGAACACGCAATATCTGTTTTTTAAATCAGCTCCACATTTCGATTGTCTGCATCCCCTGCATTTTGCTACCCCATTCTATGCATCCTAATTCTTGCCTAATCGCATTATAATTGCCCTTGCCCCATCGATAACTCTTGACCTGTGGCATGTACCTATCCCTTTCCATCGCTAAACTAAACGTAACTGAATTATGGTCACTCTCTCCAAAGTGCTCACCTACAACTAAATCAAACACCTGGCCTGGTTCATTACCAAGCACCAGATCCAGTGTGGCCTCCCCTCTTGTCAGCCCTTCAACATACTGTGTCAGGAAACCCTCCTGTAAACATTGGACAAAGACTGATCCATCTGACATACTAGAGCTATAACATTTCCAGTCAATGTTGGGGAAGTTAAAGTCCCCCATAATGACCACCCTGTTCCTTTCACTCCTACTCAGAATAATTTTGCCAATCCTCTCTTCCACCTCCCTGGAACTCTGCAGAGGCCTATAAAAAAACTCCAAGCAGTGTGAACTTTCCTCTCCTGTTTCTAACCTCAGCCCACACTATCTCAGTAGACGAGTCCTCGTCAAAAGTTCTCTCAGCTACTGTTATATTAACAAGTATATGCCTCCCCCTCTTTTACCGCCTTGCCTGTTTTTAATGAAAGGTCTAAACCCTGGAACCTGCAACATCCATTTCTCACCCTGCTCTATCCATGTCTCTGAAATGGCCACAACATCGAAGTCCCAGGTACCTCTCCATGCTGCAAGATCACCTACCTTATTTCGGATACTTCTGGCGTTGAAGTAGACACACTTCAAACCACTTAGCTGTCTGCCAGCACATTCCAGTGACCCTGAAATCCTGTCCCTGTCCTTCCTACTCTCGTCCCCCTGTGCACTGCAGCTACACCTCTGGTTCCCGGATGCTGACAGGTTTGGATCAGGTGAACCAAAAGAAACTTGTTCTCAATAATTGCTGACACAAGGACTGGAAGACACAACTTTAATGCCTGGTGGTGGTCACAAGGAAGAACTTCTTTATGCAGAAAATGGCAATGACTTGGAACTCGTTGCCCATGACAGTGGTCAAAGTGGAGATGATGAATAATTTCAAAAGATAATTGAATGAGACAAAGTTGTAGGACTTTGAGGCAGAGCAGTGGGTGGCCCAATTGACTCAATGAGCCAAATGCCATCTTTCTCATCATGGGCTTTCAGTTTAGGAACACACTTAGTATGAAAATGTTACAGAATGGACGGCCAAGATTGAAATTGCCTTTTACAACAAGAAGTTTTGATTAACTTGCATTACCATGGGTTTGCTGAACCCAGGTTTGCAAAAGTGATACAGCTGTTTTTTTCAAAAACAACAGATAAAGTTAACTGTGATCAGCAAAATGGCAATCTGTCCTCAGTAAATAAAGGTTCTGGTTTGTTGCAGTAGTTCATCTAGCACCTCAGCCTCAGTGTTATAGTTCAGCACTTTCTGCATCTTAGAGCTCAAAGCTGACTTATGTTTACTGTTCAGGCACAGTGCATTGCTTTGAAATGACTTCAAATCCATTTGATAATTCATTTTCAAGTTTGCTTTCAAATTTATAAAAACATTTAATCAATTTTAGTCAAATTTAATTGCTTCTGCGGGTTCTAATACACCACATAGCTGCACCATTCTAGCAAATTCATAGTTTTCTCATTTGTGGCAGCACATATCGAAAACAGATTGCATCATCCTGTGATAAAGGAGGGCTTACATCAAGGTCCGGGAGTTCACCAGATATCTCGGAGAACGTTGATGTGGCCAGTGAAGAGCAGGATGTTCGACATGGTCATGGTGGAGTCAGTCATTGATTGTAAGCCACATCAGATGTGGAAAGTTGAAGGATTCATGTTCTCACTCAGTATTATTGGATGCAAAGTTGACCCAAAATCCTAATCCAGTAAAGCTTTGGCAAAGTAAATAGGGACCCAGTTTGCTAATTATTATTCATATTCTGCTGTAGTTTTCTGTCTACTATGATTTGAAGTTCCCACCTGATTCAAGAAGACCACAAAATTAAAAAATCATGCAGCATGTTTAATGACTACAACCTAGTGGGTCTGACCTCCACAGTTATGAAGTGCTTCAAAAGGTTAGTCAAGGCTCACATCTACTCCAGCCTACCAAATTGCTTTGATCCTTTGCAATTGGCCTTTGCAATTGCAATTGGCACAATGAGTTCATGGCGGACACCATCTCTCTGGCCCTACACTCATCCCTGGAACATCTGGATAACAAGGATACCAAGGTCAGACTCCTCCTTATTGACTGCAGCTCCGTCTTCAACACCATAATTCCAAACAAACTTATCTCTAAACTCTAGACCAAGGTCTCAGCTCCTCTCTCTGCAATTGGATCCTTGACTTCCTGACCCATAGACCACACTCAATAAGAATAGGTGACAACACCTCCTCCGCCATAATCCTCGACACCAGTGCCCTGCAAGGCTGCATACTCAGTCCCCTCCTATACTCCTTATATACTCACAATATATGGCCAAATTCTACACCAACTTCATTTACAGGTTTGTTGATGACACCACCGTTGTAGGTCAGATCTCAAACAACAATGGGACAAAATACTGGAAAGAGAGCTCTATTACCCAAGTGAGGAAAGAGCCCTGCTACTCCCAGTGTGAGAGAGCTATGTTGTTTCATTGAATAGAGCTTGGTTATTCCAGCGAGGAAATACCTCTGTTATTTTAGTGAGGAGAGTGTGCAGTTATTCCAGTGTGGAGTGAGTCATCTTATTCCAGTGTGACACAGCTGTTATTTCAGTATTAAGGAATAGAGCTCTGTTTATCCAGTGAGGAGTGAGCTCTGTTAATCCATCAGTAGACTGTTCTATTAATCTATGAGGAATAAGCTCTGTTATTCCAATGAATAGAACTCTGTTAATCCAGTGAGGAAAGAGAGCGCTGTTATTTTAGTGACAAAATACTGATAGGGTAGTAGAGTGGCGCATTGGTTAGAACTGCTGCCTCATAGTACCAGGAAGCCAGGTTCAATGTCAGCTTTGGGCGACTGTCTGTGTGGAGTTTGTACACTCTCCCCGTGTCTGTGTGGGTTTCCCCGGGTGCTCCGGTTTCCTCCTACAATCCAAAGATGTGCAGGGTAGGTGAATCAGCCATGCTAAATTGCCCATTGTGTTCAGGGATGTATAGGTTAGGTGCATTAGTCAGGGGTAAATGTAGGGTAGGGGAGTGGGTCTTGGTGGGTTACTCTTCAGAGGGTTAGTGTGGACTTGTTGGGCCAAAGGGCCTGTTTGCACACTGTAGAGATTCTATGAATGAGCTCCGTCACTTCAGTGAGGAGAGAGCTGTGTCACTCCAATGAACAGAAAATTCTGCTATTTTAGTTTAAAATCACACACCAGTTTATAGTCCAATTATAATTTGTTAGAATGGGTCAAAGGTTTTGGTTCAGTACCATGTAAATCCTAGAATTTATTCAAGTCATATTCTCGAGATAATTTAAGGTTTTATAAAACAAGTGACATCTCAGCTCAGACAATGTACTAAAGGTGTGAGGTTAGAGTCTGTTTGTATTGAGTCAGACTGGTTCTATTTTCAAAGTAGGAATTTATAAAATGTTGTATGGATTGACTGCCTGCATATTGTGTGCTTTCAGAATTGTATTTGCAGATACATTCTATTTTGCTCAAAGAGCATACAACCTGCAGGCAGTTAATACAGGCAGCCAATACATACAACATTTTATAAATTCCTACTTTGGAAACAGAATCAGTCTGACTGATTGGGAGACAGACGGACTGTAACCTCACAATTTTCATGCATCGCCTGAGCTAAGATGTCACCTTTTTTTATAAAACCTTAAGTTACCTTGAAAACATGACTTAAAAGAAGTTCTGGGATTTACATATTAATGAACTGAAACGTGCAACCCATTCTACTTTTAATTGGATGACACTGTGATATTTTGCTATAAATCTGTGTCTCATGATCCTGCCGCACTAGTTACCTGATAAGGGAGCAGTGGTCTGAAAGCTAGGACTTCCAAATAAACCTATTGGACTATAACCTGGTGTAGTAACTTTGTTCATCCCAGTCCAATACCAGCACCTCCACATGATGTTCTTTTCGTGTTAGAGCATTCTGTTGTTCAAGTGAAGAGTACATTTTTATTCCAGTGAGGAGAAAACTCCGTTATTTCACTGAAGAGGTAGGTCTGTTATTCCAGTGAGTAGACATTTTTGTCCTAGGCCAAATAATCAGAAATGAGCCCAGGCAGTGGAAGGCATATCAGGTAGGGGAGCAGTTTGGAGACTGAAGCCATTATTTGGTTGGATTTAGGATAGTTACAGAAATGGATAAGAATGGGCCAGGCATAAAAGTCCTATGCTGGGAAAAGACTAAGCTAAGACACAATTCGGCTCAACATGGTTTGAGAGCAGATACTTGCAGATAAAACTGAATCAAAGTAGTGTGAGGCATTCACAGAGGAAATAGCAAGAGGACAGTATCTGTTCCTACAAAGACAAACAGTGAGGTCAAGATAAAAGAATCCTGGATGTCATGGGACATTAAGGTTAGGATTAAGGAAAAAAAAGAAGCTTACAGCAGATACCAAGTGTTCAACACAGCATAGTTCCTACAGGAGTATAAAAATGCAGATGGGAACTGAAAAAGGAAATTAGGAAGGCAAAAATAATGCATGAGAGAGCAAGAGAATAACTAGAGAAAGAGTAGGGCCCATTAGGACCACAGAGATAATCGGTGTGTACCCAGAAGACATGAGTACAGTGTTCAATTGAATGCTTCACAATGGAAAATGACAATGCAGGCATAAACATCACTGTGAAGCACTGTGATATATTAGAAGAAATTAACATAGACAGAGAGGAGATACTAGTGGGTTAACAGTCTTAAAAATGGATTAATCTGTGGGCCAGGAGGAAATCTGTGGGCCATTGAGGGAGGAAATGGAGGAAACATTAGAGATGCTGGCAGCAATTTTCAAATCCTGTCTGACTACAGTGAACTGCCAAAGGACTGGAGGACAGCTAACAGTGTCCCATTATCAAAAATGGGAGAAAGGGATAGACCAATCAGTCTAATCTTGGTGATGGGGATATCATTAGGTAGAATTCTGAGGGACACATACTTGGAGAACTCATCAGGGATATTCAGCATGACTATGTTAATGGAAGCTGAAAATGTGTTGCTGGTCAAAGCACAGCAGGCTAGGCAGCATCCAAGGAACAGGAAATTCGACGTTTTGGGCCAGAGCCCTTCCCCGAAACATCGAATTTCCTGTTCCTTGGATGCTGCCTAGCCTGCTGTGCTTTGACCAGCAACACATTTTCAGCTCTGATCTCCAGCATCTGCAGACCTCACTTTTTACTCTATGTTAATGGAAGGTCGTGTTTCACAAATATGAATGAATCGTTTAATGAGGTAAGCAGGAGTGGTAATGCATTTGATGTGGTGTGCATGGACCTTAACGAGGCTTTTGATAAGGTGTCTCATGACAGACTGGTAGAGAAAGTAACAGCACATGGGATACAGGACAAAGTGGCACACTGGATCAAAAATTGGTGGAGATAGGAATGAAGGGTGATGGTAGAGGGATGTTTCTGTGATTGGAAGTCTGTTTCCGATGGGGTTACATACAGTAAATTCCAGTGAGGTGAGACCTATGTTGATTCTGTGATTAGAGTACTGTTATTCCAATGATAGAGAGTTCTGATATTTCAGTGAGGAGAGAGTGCTGTTATTTTAGTGAGTCCAGTGACGTAAGTGCTTTTTTGTTCCTTCGAATAGAACTCTGTAGTTCCAGTGGTAATGTAGATCCTCACTAAAGAACGCTGTTATTCCAGTAAAAATCAAAAGATCTGCTGATGCTGTAAATCAGAAACAAAAATAGAGATTTCTGGAAAAACTCAGCAGGTCTGGCAGCATCTGTGGAAAGAAATCAGAGTTAACGTTTCAGGTCAAGTGACCGAGGAACTGTTATTCCAATGGAAAACTGATCGGATAGGCGGTTGAAGGAAAATAATTTGAAGGTGTATTGGAAATATTATGGGTAAAACTACTTGGACTGCATGCAGCAGTAAATATTTTGAAATGCAAATGGATATTGTAAAAGTAACGTAATTGTAATTACAGTGAGCCACCTCACTGCATCACATACTACACGAAATGGAAATGTGTTGGACCTCACGTAATGTCAGATTTGAACTGTTATGTAATACACATTTACATATTTTATGAATACGTTGAAAGAAAATGTAAGGATTATCTGGTAAGCTGCCTGTGAACTTGGTTTCCCTGAATGGAGCTGGGGTCAGTCCTTGTTGCTTCTGAGCAAACATCTCCAGACCTCAGAAAGACAGTGGATCTTATACTTAATACCTGGTTTGCTCAGACCGACCTAATGGGAGCTTCAATATTAGCTTAAAATGAGTGCAGAACTTCTGATTGTTGCACCCGGTGCCTGATTAATGCTTGACAAAAGAGGCAGTGCCATTGAATTTCAACTCACTGCCTGTTATAATGAAAGTGTTATGCAATCTGATATGTCTTATTATCATAAAACACACTGCTTTGTTGTTAATGCTACTGAATAATTGTATTCATATCACATCAGATTGCTTGATTCAATCTCTATTTCCTTGAAAAATTATCAGCCTGGGATTTTTAATTTAAAACTTCCATATGTTCATAAGAGTTGAGGGAAGATTTAGGCCATTCGGCCCATCGAGTTTGCTCAGCCATCAATCATGGCTGATATGCTCCTCAGCCCTATTTTCCTACCTTCTCCCCATGAGCTTCACCCATCACCAATTAAAAATCTATCTAACTCCTCCTTAAATTTACTCACTGTCCCAGCATCCACCACACTTTGGGGTAGCAAATTCCACAGATTCACAACCCTTTGGGAGAAATAGTTTCTCCTCAACTCTGTTTTAAAATTGCTACCCTTTAGCCAAAGTCTATGACCTCTTGTCCTACAATGCCCATCAGAGGACGCATCTCTCCACATTTATTTTATACACGCCTTTTATCAGCTTGAATGCCTCAATTTGATTTCTCCTCATTCTTCTAAATTCCAGATAGTGTAGGCCTAAACTGTTCAATTTCTCTTCACATGACAAACCCCTCATCACTAGCATTAATCTACTGAACGCCCTTTGAACTGTCTTCAATGCCACAACATCTTTCCTTAAATAAGGGGACCAAAATTGCACACTACACTCCAGATGCGGTCTCACCAATGCCTTGTATAGCTGCAACAATACTTCCTTACCTTTATATTCTATTCCTTTAGCTATAAAAGCCAACATTCCATTTGCCTTTCTTTATTATCATGTTAGCTTTGTTACATAAATACATAATTTCTAAATATTATCTTTGCTAAAAGCCCAGTTATACAGCAATCAGCATGTGCTAAGTCTAAGGTCCATGTAAGCCATCTTGCAAGATTTGAGGGATCTGCAGCTTTGGTAGCTCCTTTAGTGGCACTGTAGTTGGAATCTTATGTAGTACATAATGGAGAGAGCAGCACAGTGTGTGGAGGAGAGGCTTAGGAGCATTTGTAGAATCCCTACAGTGTGGAAAGAGGCCATTCAGCCATCAAGTCCACACTGATCCTCCGAAGAACATCCAACACAGACCCATCCCCTAACCATATCCCTGTAACACTGCAGTTCCTATGGCCAACCTATCTAGACTGCTTAAGTCTGAACACTATAGGCAACTTAGCATGACCTATACACCTAATCTGCACACCTTCGGACTGTGGGAGGAAACTGGAGCACCCGTATGAAACCCACACATGGGGAGAATGCGCAAACTCTACACAGGCAATCGCCTGAGGCTAGAATCGAACCCAGGTCCTGGCGCTGTGAGGTAGCAGTGCTAACAACTGAGCAACCATGTCGCCCTCATTTTTGGGGGAAAAGGGTGTCTGACAAGGGTGGTGGTGGTTTAGTTCTAAAGAGTTTTGCAAATCCTTCTACTTCAATGACACCTGCTCATTGGGTATCTGTGTAACCTTCTATTATTTTAATTGTAGAAAACCTCTGGCAACAGCACTGAGATCAACATTTTTCTTTCTCAAAGCACAGCAACAATATACCAAATTGAAATGATTACCATGAATTTATATCTGCCAATAAAGGCAAGATATCTAAATAGATATATCTGGCACTAAGTTAACTCTTTTTCATGTGTACAATGTGAGGGAGGTTGCATGGTCTGTTAACACAATCCAATAAAAAGTAACAAAGTTGGAAATAGGGGTAAAAAGTCAAGTCTGTGCAGAAGGTAAGCAAAACAAAATGTAAATACAAATACCTCAAACTAAATCCTTAATTATTTGCGTGCAGTGATTCAATGGAGTTCACGTGCACATTCCAGACTTCACAGAAATTCATAAAATAACAGAAAATTATTTTTAAGGATCTGGGGCAGGCCAGCAATCAGGACACAGAATAGAGGAATAAAATGATCATCAACTGAACTATACACATCATAACACTTTCAATAATATGTGATTCACCTCACAATTGTGCACCACAGAAATAGATAGCAATAAGCCCAACTTTTTATCTATTTTGATGAATCAAATTTGAATAGCCTGATAAGGGGCAGAACATAGAATCCATTTTACACTTCCAACATGTTTTTTACTAATCTATATACATTTTTATATAGACAACTAGACTCTATCTGATCCAGATAAGAGAAATGGTAACAACAGATAATCTAGTGATCACTCTCAGTGACCTCTTCTTCCCCAATCCATAGAATCATAACAATTATAGATATTACCTCATGGAGACCATTGAGCCCATCGGCTGATGCTAGTGTGTGCTCTTCATGCTCTGCTACTTACTCTACTTGCATTTCTCTGCATTTAGGCTTCAATTTTATTTGCTTTCACATTATTCTTTTACATGAAGAATAACCATTTGTATATGGAACCAGGAGTAGCTAGCTGCAAGAACACTACTTACCAATATTAATCAGTGCCCTTAGAGTTTACATCTCATTGAGCAATTTGTTAGATTAATAAAATGGCCATTTTCTCGCAATATTCTTTGTAACGTATAAACAAATGTTATCCTTGATATGTATATTTTTGAAAGGTACAACAATATATATGTAAGGCAGACCAAGAATAGAAAGCCTTTCGTTACCAGAAATAAGCTATTTTATCTCCCTGACCATTTTCTTGTATGTTTCTATCCAGCAGGTTGTAGCAGATGTTTGTTGTTGCTCCTTGCATGAACTTCACATACACATTTCCTTTTGAAACATCAAAATTATAATCCAGAATTGTTCCTTTCGGAGGGCTCTTCCAATAAAACCCTTTAGCAAGCTCACCCCAGAATTCTGTTCAGGAATAAAAAGAAATTGAATGACATGAATAATAGGACTATAAATAGGTCTATAAATAATAGGACAGACATTTTAAGAAGTCTGCATGATACAAGCAGGGCCATTTCCCAGTAATTTTCCACTGGCTAAAATTATTTTATTCTTGATAAAATGAAATAATAATAATTATTGCAACTTTCTTTCTCAATTCATTTTGAGGATGGGAGCTTTATTAGCAAGGGGCACAATTTACTCCCATTTCCTCATGATAGCATGTTGGCTGGCAGCTTTCATGAAAGGAGAGGTGTAGGTACAATGGTAATGTCACTAGACTAACAATACAGAACTCTCAGCTACTGTTCTGAGACATAGGTTCAAATCCCAGCATGGGAAATGGTGAAGTATGAATTTTAAAGTTAGCTTAAGGCAACTTTGTAACGATGGAACAGTGCCTAAGTGTTTAGCACTGCTGCTTCAGAGTTCTAGGGACGCAGGTTTGATTCCAGCCTTGTCTATGTAGAGTTTGCACATTCTCCCTGTGTCTGTTTTGGTTTCCAGTGGGTTCTCTGGTTTCCTCCCGAAGTCCAAAGATATGCAGGTTAGGTTGACTGGCCATGCTAAAGGTAGATTTATGGGGATAGAGTAAGGGACGGTGGGGTTGCTGGGTCTAGGTGGGATGCTCTTCTACGGTAGGTGCAGACTCGACAGGCTGAATGGCCTCTTTCCATACTGTAGTGATTCTATGATTTTATGTAACCATGGTTGATTTTTGTAAAAATCCATCCAATTGACTAATGCCCTTCAGGGAATGAAATCTGTCATTCCTACCTTGTCTGGCTTATGTTTGACTCCAAATCTACAATAACGCACTCTGGGCAATTTGGGATGAGCAATAAATGGTGGCTTAGTCAGTGCAAGTCCACACTCCATTAACAAATAAAAACATTGCAGTAGTTTGTAATGGTCCTCCCAGAGCTCAGATTTTGGTCCAGTTCCAATGTAGGAACACAGATATCATTCCAAATGTGTCCTGGTGGGAAACTTGCAGAAAATGATGGTCCTATGCACCTATTACCCTCGTCCTTCCAGGCAGTAGCAGTCAGGGATTTGGGAGGTACTATTGAAATCATCTTGAGAACAGCCTATCTATACTTCATACAAAGTGCAGTCATGTTACAACCTGTCATATCTAGGATTTCCAGAAGAACACCACTTTGCTCCAAAACAGTCCCACATGACCCACTAGATACACCTCAGAGGGCATGTGGGTTGTTTAACACTAAGTTGGCACCAATTTAACTTCATACAAAGAGTGATCTGACTTCCAGATGGAGCTTTGGAGGCAACAGTTGTGCAAAAATCCAGAAAGCATTGCTGTGAGTCACAAAAGGAGGGCCAGCATGAATTTGTCAAGGGTAAGTCACTTTTAATTCACTTGCTTGAGTTTTATGATAAGAGAGAAGGTCAGTGTAGTATACATGGACTTCCAAGGGGCAGTTTGTAAAGTTCCATACAATGGACTTTTATGCTAAGTTGGAGTAATAAACAGGAAAATAGCAATGATAAAACATTGACTGAGTGACAGAATCAAAGAATATTGGTGAAAGGTTGCTTTCCATACTGGAGGAAGCTTTATAGTGAAACCCAGTTAATGGTGTTCAGACCTCTTCCAGATATGTAGTAATTGTCTAGATTTCCCAATCAGCCAAGGAGACCTTCTCTACAGACATAGCCCAGGAGAAGAAGCGCCTCCTTATCAGGCCCAGCCTTCATCTCTGCCTTCTCCCTTGCCTCATTCCCCTCAACCCCAGCTTCTTCCACCTCCTCATCCCAGCCTCTCTGAGCCCTCATCCCCAATCTTTCTCCCACATTCCCTCACCCCTCTTTCTCAGCTTCTTTGTCTCCCTCACCCCTTATCCTGTCTTTTCCTTGACACCCTCATCCTCAGCCTCTCTGTCCCCGTCAAACCCATCCTGTCCGCACCACCCCCTCACCCCCATCCAATCTGTATTCCTTACCCCTCACCCTCTCCATGCCCACTCCTCTCCCTTCCCAGATGGTAACATCAGTGGGCCATGGGCAGGTGGACACTTCCTGTGCGGCCTGTCACAGCCAAATGACAGACAGAATGTGCCCCTCTGTCCCTGGATAAGGGTATACCAGCGGTATTTAATTACAAAGTCATGAAGCGGGACAGAGGGACCAACTCTTCCCATTGGGGGAAAGATGGAGGAGCAGATTGAGTGTTGTAGATGTAGAGATTGAGCAACGCCAGTCAGACAAACATCTTTTGGCAGCGAGTTGTTTGGATGTGGCTGAGGGTGTGGTGAAGGCAGGCTGAATTTCAAACAGGCATCTGTACAGGGGGAAAAAAATGTGCAGGGCTCCAGAGAAACGGCAGGCGAGTGTCACTGGGCGAATTACTTCTGCAGAGTGTCCAGCAAGAACAGTGCTGTCATCATTCCAGTGTTTGGGTGCTGCACGTGTGGGGTGGGTTGGAGGTTGTTCTGAACAGCTGAACAAGTGTAGTCTGTACAGTTATGGAACGGTGTACCCATTCCTTAGGAGCCGCACTGTACACTGGGCGAAGAGTGACCTCGGTCACACACATCAGCCCTGAGATGAAATGGTGCCAAATACTACAACAACAGCTTGCATTTATATAGCCCCCTTCTAATGCAATAAAATATCAAGTCGTACGATGCAGGAGTTCAATTAAACAAAACTCGAGATTAGGAGGTACTTTAAATCCAGTTGATTTAAAAAATAACAAGTTGTGCTTTAACCTGAAAGGGAGGGAATGGGTTTCGGAAGAATTCCGGAAGAAATGCATTTTAATATGTTGCAAATGAAACTATTGCAGTTGACTCCGGTATGGTCTGTGTAATAGAGACTCTCTCTGCTAGAGACTAAGGAACAAAGTGAAGTTTGAAATAAGTTCGTCTGTTCACCTTTGTTTTTCGTTTATTCACTTAGGGCTGACTGGACCAGTATCTCAGAAACAGAACATGGAAAACATCAACTGAAATCAGCCAGGCTAGCAAACACCTCAAGATTACACTGATGTGAGTTGGCTGTTTCAATAGTTATTGGACGCTGCCCGCTCGTTTCAATTCATCGAATTGTTTTTAAAAAAAAGAAACAAAAAAGGGCAGTTACCTTCTGGGTTTTCGACAGATTGCTTATACAGCCGTGTGTACGTCTCAAGATCTGGTACGTGAGCGCTTGGCTGCAGAATGTGGTCAGGGTGGTACACCAGTTTCCTCCCAGGAACTCTGAGCGAACTCATGGCTCGTCAGCTCCTGAATGGGGACTGCTCCAACTAACACTGCGCTCAGCACCACTGGGGAGAAAGTCCCAGCCACCTCCCCACCGACTCCGCCTCTCATGTACCTGCCCCAGATTAACCCATTCCCCCTGGGCAAACCACGGAAACGCCTCCCGTGAAACGAAAGGTCCGCACAGCACATTTCGATACGGTCGGATTTATTTTGATAAAGGTATCGGGATGCATAACCTAGCCAAATGTTATGCAATAACGACATGATAACTTTCTGGTGCCTTTAGCAGTGCCCCTCCTCCCACGCCTTTGTGTAGGTTAGTGCTACCCATGAGTTACATGGTGATATGGTCTCAAGACTCGGGCCATCCAATCACAAACCCAGAAAGTCTCACCTCTTACTGTGATGAAGCAATGAAGTTATGAAATCGCCAGAACAAGAACAAACATGTGCTGGCTTATTTTAACATCTTGTACCCTGGGAATCTCACTCTACAGGTTTATTGCGGCCTTTGCCTGTTTTGACTGGTATAGGACATATGTGTGATTGCAATCAATTCACAGACTACACCACATTACTTTTTATTATGTTTATGTTGCTTTCCTGCTGCAACAACTTGCAAAGTTGCTCGGAGGAATTAAAAAGTTCAGTGCAAGGTGCGGAACTGGAAATCACCAGCTCAGTGTAGTGACAATTTGGCAGATTTAATTGCCTTTTCTTTCTGGAAGCAGTCCACAAAGCGATATAGAGTGGTAGAGATGTACAGTGTGTATGTTATGTTTGGGGTAAAAACAATGACTGCAGATGCTGGAAACCAGATTCTGAATCAGTGGTGCTGGAAGAGCACAGCAGTTCAGGAAGCATCCAAAGTGCAGCGAAATCGACGTTTCGGGCAAAAGCCCTTCATCAGTTTTTCGAATACAATTCCAGAGTGTACCGTGGTGGGATTTAAACTCAAGCCCTCACTATTCCAGTGTGTTAGTTGCTACTCTATGGTACCCAGCTTCCATAACTTTCAGTGTAAAGCATTCAGTGTTTAATCCCTTAGTGTTCCATGAATTATCAATTACCTTTTGATACATTTTCATAGAACTGATGATTCTTGCTGAGAGTATTCATTCAGGGGATCAATGTGAAACTCAACTCTCTTCTAATCCAACAATCAAACATATCCATTTCCAGCTGTAAACCTTAAAAGTTCTGTATAGTTTGAAGTTCTTACTCAATGCCACCTCACCTGCATACTGCCGACACGCCCCCACAGATCCCAATGTCACCACCCCCGTCCCCCAGAACCCTGAGGGAACATTACCCCTGCTCATGACTCCAACCCGCCCCCACCATCACGCCCACTTCAGTCACAGGCTCCGCCCCCACTCCCAGCTCCACACCTACACCAGGTCCTCACTCCCAGACCTACCGAATTTTCACCATACCCCCAGACTTCTCCTTCACTGAGGATGAACAATCAGTCCTCAGCAAAGGCCTTACCTTTATCCCCCTCCGTCCACACATCAATGAATTTAATACGCATCCTGAGGTCAAACAATTCTTCTGCCGCCTCCGAGCTTACTTTTACAATCAGGACTCCCACCCACCCTCCAAGGATCCCTTCGTCTGCCTCCATCACACTCCACCCACCTGGACACCCCGTGCTGGCCAACCCTGATCTCTTCATTTCCAACTGCCGTCGAGACATTAACTGCCTCAACCTGTCTACCTCCCTCCCCCACTCTAACCTCTCACCCTCGCAACGCACAGCCCTCCACTCCCTCCACTCCAATCCCGACCTCACCATCAAGCCAGCAGATAACGAGGGCGCAGTGGTAGTCTGGCGCCCTGACCTCTACACCGCTGAAGCCAGACGCCAACTCGAAGACACCTCCTCCTACATCCCCCTCAACCATGACCCCACCCACCATCACCAAACCATCATCTCCCAGATCATACACAACCTTATCACCTCAAGAGATCTCCCACCCATAGCTTCCAAGCTCAAAGTCCGGGAACCCGCACCGCCCGAGTCTACCTTCTTCCCAAGGTCCACAAGCCTGACGACCCTGGTCGACCCATTGTCTCAGCCTGCTCCTGGCCCACCGAACTCATCTCCACTTACCTTGATACTGTCCTTTCCCTCCTAGACCAGGAACTCCCCACATACGTTCAATACACCACCCACACTCTCCACCTCCTCCAAGACTTCCATTTCCCCAACCCCCAATGCCTCATCTTCACCATGGACATCCAATTCCTCTAACCCCATCTGCCATGACCAGGACCTCCAAGCCCTCCATTTCTTCCTCTCCCGAGGTCTCCAACAGTACCCTTCCACTGACACTCTCATTTGTTTGGCCGAACTGGTCCTCACACTTAACAATTTCTCCTTCGAATTCTCCCACTTCCTCCAGACAAAAGGGATAGACATGGGCACCCATATGGGCCCCAGCTATGCCTGTCTCTTTGTTCGCTACGTAGAACAGTCCATCTTCTGTAGTTACACCAGCACACCTCCCACCTCTTCCTTCGCTACATTGATGACTGCATCGGCACCACCTCATACTCCCACGAGGAGGTTGAGCACTTCATCAACTTCACCAACACATTCTACCCTGACCTTAAATTCACCTGGACTATCTGTGACACCTCCCTCCCTTTCCTTGACCTCTCTATCTCTGACTTGACACTGACATTTTTTACAAACCCACCGACTCCCACAACTACCTGGATTAAACCTCTTCCCACCCTACCTCCAGCAAAAATGCTATTCCATATTCCCAATTTCTCCGCCTCCACGGTATCTGCTCCCAGGAGGACCAGTTCCACCACAGAACACACCAGATGGCCTCGTTCTTCAAAGACCATAATTTCCCATCCCACGTGATTGAAGATGCCCTCCAACGCATCTCATCCACGTCCCGCATCTACGCCCTCAAACCCCACCCCTCCAACCGCAACAAGGACAGAGCCCCAGTGGTCCTCACCTTCCACCCCACCAACCTTCGCATAAACCGTATCATCCGCCGACATTTCTGCCACCTACAAACGGACCCCACCACCAGGGATATAGTTCCCTCTCCACCCATTTCCGCTTTCTGCAAGGACTGTTCCCTCCGTGACTACCTGGTTAAGTCCATACCCCCCAACAACCCACTCTCCCTCCTGGCACCTTCTCCTGCCACCGCAGGAATTGTAAAACCTCTGCACACACCTCCCCCCTCACTTCCATCCAAGGCCCCAAAGGAGCCTTCCACATCCAAAGTTTCACCTGCACATCCACCAATGTCATTTATTGTATCTGTTGCTCCCAATGTGGTCTCCTCTCCATTGGGGAGACTGGACCCCATGGCCCAACATTTCAACTCCCCCTCCCACTCTGTCAAGGACATGCAGGTCCTGGGCCTCCTCCACCACCACTCCCTCATCACCCGATGCCTGGAGGAAGAACGCCTCATCTTCCGCCTCGGAACACTTCAACCCCAGGGCAGCAATGTGGACTTCACCAGTTTCCACCATGACCTGTCCTACCTGCTAATCTTCCTTCCCACCTATCTGCTCCACTCTCCTCTCTGACCTATCACCTTCATCCCCACCCCCATCCACCCATTGTACTCTTTGCTATCTTCTCCCCAGTCCCACCCCCCTCCCATTTTATCTCTCCATCCCAGAGGTTCCCTGCCTTTATTCCTGATGAAGAGCTTTTGCTCAGAATGTCGATTTTCCTACTCATCGGATGCTGCCTGACCTGCTGTGCTTTTCCAGCACCACTTTAATCTAGACTCTGATTTCCAACATCTGCAGTACCCACTTCTGCCTAGTTGTATTTAGTAGAATTTACAAAAATGTTTTGGAAGGAATGGAATACTTGAAAATATTATTTTAGTTTCAAATTGCCTTAAAAATGAGTCTTTGCAGAATTGCTTTCCTGATAAATTTGCACTCAGCTCTGATGAACCGCATAGGTGTCCAGTATCAGCAGTAACTAGCATCTCACCCGAGTGACCTTATTGGCTGTAGGGCTAGTCTGTTTGGGAGAGGCATCACCATTAAGCATAACCTTGTTTTCGCTCATGTCAGCATTCATATTAACAGTAAACAAACAGATGCACAGTTCTTCCATCTAGTTTTAGAAAATTAACAGCCCATTTAATCCACCTTGGTCTTTGCAGATAGCTCTCAGAGGATTACTGGGGTGGGAGTCAACTTATATTCTTACTCCCCAATCTAAATTTTCATAAAATAATTCTCTAGGCACAGGAGTAAGCCACTCAGCCCCTTGAGCCTACTCACTTATTCAGTAAGGTTATGACCAATTTCCCTGTGATTTTCACTCTAGTTTCCCAACCCTTAACTCCCTCGTTGACCAAAAATCTATTTCGAAAAGGTAACAGGAAGGGCAGTACCATTGATGTGGCATACATGATTACCAGAAGACATTTGATACAGTGCCACACAACAGATTTACGTGGAACATTATAAGTCATGGTATAAAAGGATCAGTAACTATTGGATTAAAAAAATGGCTGAGCGATAGGAGACAGAGTAATAGTCAAAGAATATGTTTTCGGCTGGAGGAAGGTGTGTAGTGGAATTCCCCGGGGATCAGTCTTGGGATCCATGCTCTTCCGAATGTATATTAAGGATCCGGACCTTGATGTGCAGAGGATAGTTTCAGAGTTTGCAGATGACAGTGAACTTGGAAGAATTATAAATTGTGAGGAACACAGTATACCACTCCAAAAGGATATTGACTAGTTGGTAAAGTGGGCAGATAGCTGATGAATTTCAATGCTGAGAACAGTGATGTATTTTCGTCAGGAGAACACTAAAAGACAATATAAAGTAAGGGATCTGGGTGTCTAAGTGCACAGATCATTGAAGGTGGCAGGACAGGAGAAGAGAACAGTTAATAAAGTAGACAGTTTTTTTGGCTTTATTAGTAGGGCCATAGAGTACAAGTACTGGGAGGTGATGTGAAAATGTATAAGACATTTGTTAGACCTCAACTGGGGTATTGTGTTTAGCATTGCATCGCATTATAGGAAAGATATAAATGCATTAGAGAGAGTGCAAAAATGATTTACAGCAATAGTTTTAGAAGTGAGAAACTTCAGTTTATGAGGATAGATTGAAGAAGTTGGGACTGTTCTCCTTAGAAAAGAAAATTGAGAAGGGATTTGATGGAGGTTTTCAAAATCATGAGCGAGCTGGATAGAGTATCACAGAAATAAACATGTAAAGATTCTGATCAAACACCAAGGTCCTGATCAAAGCATTACTGCTAATAATGATTACATTTAATTCCAATATATCATTGGAGTAAAAGCTATATTGGACAGTCACATCAATATTGGTACATTTGAGGACAGTTTATGATTCAGATGGAACAATGGTTTTTTTTTGTCTGTTGTTGCATCTGATTCAGCAGCATTGGAGTTGGAAATAAGGATCAAAAATTATTGTGATATGCACTATGTGAAGAGCAAAATGGTGAAAAAATATTGATGCAAGTGCAATAGGATGTTTTATTGCTGTTTAAAAAGGGTAAGTGATGATCTGTTCCCACATTAAAAATTTAATATCACCCACATTGGTTTGGTTGTTGTATACAATGCCCATTGTGGAGAAGCTCAGCAAAATCGAGTTAGAATCTTTGGTGTCTATTCAGCTTTATTGGATTTCAGCTTCAGTAGTATAATTAAGTATTTCTCCTGGAGGTAGAGGGGTAGAAATTAGGTTTCCCATTCCTGCTTGTTGTCCAGTGACCACATCTAGGAAGTAATATGAGTAGACCTTGCTGCAGAAAATTTGGACTCAGTTGTTCAAATAAAAACAAAATGTTTTGCTGGAAATCGTAAGAAAAAAACAGAAAATTCTGGTAAATTCAACAGGCCTGGTAGAATCCGTGGTGAAAAGAACAGAGTTAGCATTTCCAGTCCAATATAACTGTTCGGAACTGGAGAAGTTCAAATGTTCTAAAGAATAAACATATTGGACTCGAAAATATTGAGTGTATTTAAGACAAAGATAGATAGAGATTAAGGTTGCAGGGAGAAGGTCAGAGAATGGTTGGGAGTGGGAGGGGTTGAGAAACATACCAGCGATGATCGAAAGTTATGGTCTTATTGAAAGGTTAACTCTGCTCTCCACAGATGCAGGTAGATCTGCTGAGATTTTCCATGTGATGTCCCACAGTGACACTCATTTTCATAGATTTGTACATGAATTATTGTAATTTTCACCAAGGTACTAGGGCATAAAAGGTGCCATGGCATTTAATCCTGCAAGGAAGGTAAATGAAGAGAGCGAGAAAAATGAGTAGGCATATTGTTTATAGCAGCTACTACTATTACTCTAAAATTGTTTTCCTATAACACCATAGGACCTCTATCTACAATTCTTTCAGTTATTTAATCTGCATTCCAATTTTGTCAGCAGAGGTCACTAGAGACTGTTTCCTAATTTGAGATATTAAATTGAAAACATTTTTTTGCTTGAAGAACAAAGTCTTTTCATTAGACTTTTATCAGCTTATTTTGTTATTATTTAAACCTCACGTTTCGGTACATGACCAAAGCATTGAATATTACCGAACAAGGTTATGAAAAAGACCTTCTATACACAACTTTAACAAAGAGAATATGTTTATATTCAATCCTCAGTGAATAGCCCACAAATAAACACTCAAAATCCTTCAAGAACGTAAGAAACAGAAGCAGGAGGAGACAACATGTTTCATTAAGCCTGCTAACTCATTTCGTACAGCTTGTTGGACACAATGCTTTTTAAAAAAATGTTATAAAGGAATTTCATACAAATGTATGACTAGATTTGTATCAGATATCCAGTGGTTAATATGAGAAGAAACTTCCATCAATTAAATATTATAATTGCTAAAGCCATTGGCCTGGATTTTTCCATAGTTTAGATTAGAGTGTGCTGGAAAAGCACAGCAGGTCAGGCAGCATCTGAGGAGTGGGAAAATTGACAAAAGCCCTTCATCAGGAATAAGGCAGGGAGCCTCTGGGGTGGAGAGAATGGCTTCCTGCACCATGATGACATGATCAGTTAGCCAGACTGTCTTTATTGCAATGTAGATGGGTGTTGCACATGGGGACTTTGCAGTATCTCTGATGTAGCAGACACCAAAGGAATTACTCTGGAAATCAATCATTCCCCTGGACAATTCGTCTACTTCTGGAAGCCCCCAAAAGTCTCTATTTAAATCGAAGACTTTGGAGAGTTCTGATAATTACTAAGGAAGTGTGAGGCTATTAGGAACATCGGAAGCCATTCACGTTGGAAGAGTATGAAGGACTGTAACAGTAACAGAAGACAGAACAGTGAGTCAGAGTGTGATTCAAGATGACTAATTTGTCTGTCCAGTGTCAGGGTTCAGGATATCTGCTTTGGGGTGGAAGAGATCATACAGTGAGAGGGGGAGCATCCAGTAATTGTGATCCATGTTGGTACCAAAGACACAGGTAGGACCAGTAAAGATTTTCAACTGAAGGAATAAGAGAAGTTTGGTGCTAAATTAGACAGTAAAACCTCAAAATGTAATAATCTCTGGGTTACTACCTGAACGTCATGAAAATTGGCAAGCAACAAAGTTCCTGAAGAAGGGCTTATGCCAGAAACGTCGATTCTCCTGCTCCTTGGATGCTGCCTGACCTGCTGCGCTTTTCCAGCAACACATTTTTCAGCTCTGATCTCCAGCATCTGCAGCCCTCACTATCTCCTAAGCAACAAAGTAGATCAGAGAAATGAATGCATAGCTCAATGCCTGGTGTGGGAGAAAATGAGTTCCTGTTTGAGGGACATTGGCATCAGTACTGGGAAAAATGGCATCTGTATCATTGGGATGGTTTATATCTGAATCACTGGTGTTCTTCTCAGCCACATTACTAACAAAATAGAGGACTTTAATCTAAATGGGGAAACAGAGATCAGAGAATGGCAGGAAGATGCAGAAGGAAAACAAAACCAAAGAATTGTCAAATCTAGATGTTACAAAGATAGCAAAGAGTGATCGGAAGGCTCTGTATATGATTGTGCATAGCATTCATAACAATATAAACAAACAGAACACAGACTGAAATAAATAAACCAAAACAAAGAACTGGAAATCTGAAACAGAAAAAGGAATTGTGCTCAGCAGAGTTTCTTCAGCAATCTCTGATTATGTTTGAAATAAAAATGATCTGATAACCATTCTGGAGAGGTGGTTTAGGATGACAAGGATTGGGTCCTGAATTTTTAGATATATATGACATTGAAGAAGAATAGGAAGCTAGGTTTAGGTGTAGCACTCATGATCAAATATGACATTGGTATGATAGCAAGAGAGAACTTTGTTTCAGGTCAGGATTTAAAATAGTTTTTTTTGTGGAGATAAGGAAATAATGGGGAAAGACATCATGAGTGAGAGTGGTCTACAAGTTGCTGAAAAGTAACCACAATGTAGGATGAAGAATACAAAAATAAATATTTGTAGGAAATGAATGTTTCATGATTAGTTCAGACTATATTAGTTGATTAATCTAATATTATGCTAATCTGTTTAAACTGCAAACAAAAGCAGGATTTTATTAATGTGGCAAGCATTGGGAAGTCAATTCCTTGCGTTTGAAATGGTGCTGTAGCCTATGACTGGTTCAGGTAGTTGTTGGTCAATGGTAATCTCTAGATATTGATAAGGAGGATTCAGTGATAGCAATGCTGTTGAATATCAAGGTAAGATGGTTAGACTCTATCTTCTTACAGGTGGTCATTGCCTTACATTTGTGTGACAAACATGTTACTTACCAGTCTAAATCTGCATATTGTCCAAGTCTTGTTGCATGTGGATTTCAAACCTATTATTAGAATCCCGATGTTCTTTCCACCCTTTGTAGCAGCCTAGCTTCTCCTCGCATGGATTTATTCAATTCAACTCAACCACAATGCAAATTTCACATTCTCATCGCTCCAGTCTTGAAGGTGATAATCGTGCTAATGTCTTGTGGAAAGGCTTTAGAAAATAAGGTCTGCCATTTTGAATAGCTGCAGAATAGTCACTGACATCTTCTCTTAGACATACATTCACATAAATTTATACATAATTTATGTATATCAACAAATAATGCAATATAAGTATTCAATTTATAAAATGCATGCTTTCATGATACCTGTACTTTCGGCTGGGTACATAAGTTATTGCTGTATATATAAGTCTACCATATAGAGTTTATTATAATATATATCAAGTATCTTGCTGGGTAAGTTAACATGTCAGAAATAATAGGTTAAACATAAGTGCATGGGTTAGCTGTAGACATCAGCAAGATAAAATCAGTTTAACAGATAGGCTAGACATAGACTATAAGATATACCAGCAGAATTAAACCTTTTAGCCCATTGAGTCTGCTTCACCATTCAATCAAATCATTCATTCGTGGAAACCAGTGTGCTCCATATTTAAGGAAGGGTGTGCTGGTGTTGGAAGGAGTCGAGAGTAGGTTTACCGTGGGCGGCACGGTGGTTAGCACTGCTGTCTCACAGCGCCTGAGACCTGGGTTCAATTCCCGACTCAGGCGACTGACTGTGTGGAGTTTGCACGTTCTCCCCGTGTCTGCGTGGGTTTCCTCCGGGTGCTCCGGTTTCCTCCCACAGTCCAAAGATGTGCGGGTCAGGTGAATTGGCCATGCTAAATTGCCCATAATGTTAGGTAAGGGGTAAATGTAGGGGTATGGGTGGGTTGCGCTTCGGCGGGTCGGTGTGGACTTGTTGGGCCCAAGGGCCTGTTTCCACACTGTAAGTAAGCTAAGCTAAGTAAAGGGCTTTTCATATGAGGAGCGATTCAGAAGTCTGAGACTGTACTCAATGGAGTTTTGAAGAATTGGGGGTGCAGGAATCTGACTGAAACTTACAGAGTAGAACCCTGGATAAAGTGGACATTGGGAAGATGTTTGCATTACTCAGAAAGACTAGAACCTAAGGGCACAGCCTTTAGAACGGAGATGAGGAGGAATTTCTTCAGCCAGAGGATAGTGAATTTGTGGAACTCATTGCCGCAGAAGTCTGTGGAAGTCAAATTATTGACTATACTTGACACAGAGATAGATATGAGTAAAAAGTGAGGTCTGCAGATGCTGGAGATCAGAGCTGAAAATGTGTTGCTGGTTAAAGCACAGCAGGTCAGGCAACATCCAAGGAACAGGAAATTCGACGTTTCGGGCCAGAGCCCTGATGAAGGGCTCTGGCCCGAAACGTCGAATTTCCTGTTCCTTGGATGCTGCCTAACCTGCTGTGCTTTAACCAGCAACACATTTTCAACAGAGATAGATATGTTCTTGATTATTAGGGAGATCAAGGGTTACGGGGGACAAAGGCAGAAGAGTGTTGAGAAACATATCAGTCATAATCGAATGCTAGATTGAATCAATGGGCTGAATGGCCTAATTCTACTCCTAAATGTTATGGTCGTTACATAGAAACCCAGTTGGAGGTGGACTGTCAGTTTCTCTAAAGCTTCATTACAGCTGAGAGGGACTGTCAACATTGCCTCCAGGTGGAGGTCTAGTTCTGAGTTTGATTGAAGGTGCTGTCTGCCAGGCTGTGCAGTGGCTCACTGATTGTATCGATGCCGCTGCTAACACGGAGCTGCGTCGCCATGTTACTGTCAGGCCTGTTCCGTTCCGCCGCCTCACACTCGGTAAGGACCGACGCCGCTTGTTCAGTCATCGCCCGTTATTTCGCACAGAGCGAGCGGGTGTGTTTTGTTTGCACACAGGGCTGTAACCGGTCTGAAAGAGAATGATTTTGTTGATGCTGCCTGCAGGTTTGACCAAGGCCCTGGCTGAGTTAACATGGCGGCGGTTCGACCTTCAGGGAGAAGCCGTTTAGCTTCACCCAGAACTGTTGCAACCTCCTTCACCCTTTCATTAATCATCCACTGACCTTCACTGCTCTTCGTGGCGCCAGCTTTCTTTTTACGTTTTGCCCTGTTTCCATCTGATTGTGTTTTAGTTGACAATATCGGTTATAAAAGGTGAATTATTCAGCAACCCCAGGGACTGACCTCCTTTTCTATTCCAAATTGTTTTCCACTTGATGGTAATTTTTAAGAATTTCTGATGAATACGAGTGGCGTATTAGTGCTCACTTGCTTTGAATTGCCTTGTCCATTACCGAATTCCCCTTCTCCTTTGATTTAGTATCTATCTTTGTGTGATCATAAGAATAAGAGGAGTCCATTCGCCCCCTCGAACCTGCTCCGCCATTTGATTGGATCAGGGTTGATTCAACATTCCTCACGTCCACTTTCCTGCCTTTTACCTTCAACTACCTACCGATCAATGATTTACCTACCTCTGATTTAAATTAAATATAATCAAAAATCTGTGCCTCATGGCTCTCTGTTGAAAAGAATTACAAAGACTGTCAATCCTCAGAAGAAATTGCTCCACATCTCAATCTTAAATTGGCACCCCTTTATTATGAGAACATGTCCTCAGGCCCTAGACTGTCCTGTGAGGGAAAACATTTCAGCATTTAGCCTGTCAAGCTCTTAAGAATCCATACGTTTCAATGATCCCTGCATCATTGACGCTTAACAGCAGTGTATCTATAAGGTGACTGCAGAAATTCACCAAAGATCCTCAGATAGCACCTTCCAAACCCACAACCACTTCTATCAAAAGGACAAGGGCAACAGATAGTCATGAAGTCATATCATGGAAATATACCCTACAGTCTAAACCGTCCATGCTGACCATAATCCCAAACTAAACTAGTCCTGCCTGCCTGCGCTTGGCCCATATTCTCTCCAAATCTTTCTTATTTACATACTTATCCAAATGTCTTTTGAACATTGCAACTGTACCTGCATCTACGACTTCCTCTAGAAGTTCTTTCCACACATGAACCACTCTGTTTTTAAAAACAAAAGTTTCCCCTTGTATCCTTTTAAATCTTTCTCCTGTCACCTTTAAAATATGCCCTGATCTGGAAAATCCCTGCCATAGAGCAAAAAAACACCTGCCATTCACCCTATATACATCCCTCATGATTTTAAAAACCTCGATAAGGCCACCCCTACATGGGAACACCACTACCTTCAAGTTCTCTTCCAAGACACTTACCATCTTGACTTGGGGAATATTCTATTGTTCCTTCACTGTTGCTGAATCAACATCCTGGAATTCCCTCCCTAAGGGTATGTGGGTCAACCCATAGCAGGTGGACTGCAGTACTTCAAGAGTGCAGCTTACTACCTCAAGAACATCAAGGGACACGCAATAAATGCCAGAGCTTTTTTATGTAGAGGCATATACCACAAAAGTTATACTCAATACTTACGAAACGTAGCTCAGGTCCCAGCAAGAATATTGGGACATTTCTGGGCACTCTACTTTAGGAAGTCATGGAATTAGATATCACATAAGGTGTATTAAGAAATCAAAAAATATCTGCCCTTTTCAAGATCTTGTTATAACTATATAGGGCTCTGATGAACCATACCTGCAGTAATGTGTTTTGCCCTCCCTACTTAAAGATCAATACACTTGCACTGAAGGGTTTTCAGGGAGAATTCACTAAGATATTCCTAAAATGAAGGGATTATTTATAAGAAAAGGTTGAGCTAATATTGCTTGCAGTTTAGAACAATGAAAAGTTTCTAAGGGTACCTGCTAAGGTAGATGTTGAGGGGATATTTTGCCCCTGTGTGCAATTCTACAATGAGGCGCCCACCGTTTTAGAATAAGGGGACGTCCCTTTTAAGATGGAGATAAGGAGGAATTTATGCTCCTAGTTATTAGTCTTTGAAGTTCTCTATCCTAGAGACAGTGAACCTCATTTAAATCTGAGTTGGACAGATTGCTAATCAACTAGGGAGTCAAGGATCACAGGGGTCAAGACTAGAAAATTAAGTTGAGACCTTGATCAGATATCATGAACAACAGAGATGAATTCCAGGACAAGATGCAAGTAACAGCTATTGAGATCAAGACAGCATTTAATTGTACAGAAGGTGGAAATTTCTGCTTGTTAGACTCATATTTAGCACAGGAAGGTCGTTGTGATGCTTGAAGATCTATAATCTCAATCTAAGGACATAACTACAGTAGTTCCTTAGGTAGATAATTTTAAATAGCCTGTTTAGATGTATTCTGGCTCCTTTGGAGTGGAACTTGAGCCTAAGCTTTCCAAGTCAGATTCAGGGACATTACCACTGCAACACAACATCCTCTTTCTTCCTTTCTTTCCCAAACAAACCCTTTTCAGAGATGAGATTATGGACCCTTGGAGCAGGTGAAACTTAAAACAGCATCTCCAAGCCCAGAGGCAGGGCACAACCACTGTGCCACAAGAGCCTCTATCCTTGAGTCCAATGATCAACAGCTGCTTCATTGATGATGTGCGCTCGAATATGAAATCGGTGGTGGGGATGTTTGTTGATCATTGACTGCAACAATGAAGTAGTCTCTGTTTATATGCAGACAAACCTGGAGAACATTCAGACTTGTGCTGATAAATGGCAGGTATATTTGCATGACAAATGCTAGTCCTTGCACAACTCCGATCACTTCATGATAGTGAATGACATAATCATCGCCACTGAATCCTCTACTGTCAACATCCTTGGGGATACCATTGACCAGAAATGGATTAGCAATATCAGTACTGTGGCTACAAGTGAAAGGATGCTAGAAATTCTGTAGCAAGTAACTCACCTATTGTCTTCTCAAAGCTGTAAGGCACAAGGCAGGAGTGTGATGGACCATTCCTCACTTGCACGGATGTGTTCAGCTACAACAGTCCAGAAGCTCTATACCATCCAGGAGAAAGCATTGATTGACACCCAGTCCACCACCTTGAATATTCACTCCCTTCACCTTCATGCAGTGGAAGTAATGTGTTACATCCAGAAGATGCACTGCAGTAACTCACCAAGAATAAACTGAAATAAGGGTAATTACAAAGGAATGAGGGCAGAGTCAGCTTCATGAGGGAAAAATTATACCTGACAACTTAATTATAATTTGTAGAGCGGGTAACAAGCAAGATAGATAACTGGGAACGAGCAGCTGTAATATATTTTGATTTCCAGAAAGCTACCCATAAGCATATTTACAAAGACCGAGCTTGTGGTGTTGGGGAATGTTACATTAGAGGATTGTCTAATTGATAGACTCAGAATTGGGATAAGATGGGGCATTTTCAGAATGGCAACTTGTGGAGTATTGCAGGAGTCAGTGCTAGGACCACATTTATTTCCAGTATATATTAATGACTTAGATGAGAGACATAAATGTAATATCGCTAGGTTTGCAGATTACACTAAAATAGGTGGGAAGGCAAGTGGTGAGATGATAGTCTACAGAGGGATATAGACAGGTTATAAGAATGGGCAAAAACTCATCAGATGGAATATAATGTGGGAAAATGGGCGGTTGTGCACTTTATCAGGAAGAATAGAAAAGCTGATTTTTTTTAAAATAGGGAGAGACTGCAGAAAGATGCCCAGGGTTGGGTGTCCTCCTACATGAATTACAAGCTAGCCATTCACCTGGTTGCAAGGAAGACATGTGGGCTGATGGCCTTTATTTCAAAGGGAACAGAGTATAAAAATAGGGAGGACTCTGTGCTAAAACTATGCATAGTACTACTTTGAACAGTTCTCATCCCTTGATCTAAAAAGCAATACATTGGTATTTGAGACGGTCCAGAAAAGGTTCATTATGTTGATTGTGTGTATATAGGCATTTTATGAGAAGCTGAGTAGGTAGGGAATCATGGCTTATGGGGGAAAACACAAGAAAATGGAATTGAGGATTCATATCTGCCATTACTGAATGGTTTACTTCCATTCATACCTCTTATGATTTTATGGTTGAGGCATTAGCTGGGCAAAACATTGTGAAAGAGGATGTGTTAAATTGGTAACTGTATTTAAAATTAATAAGTTAGCAGAACCAGATGAGCACTGAATACTGAAAGAAGTAATTGAAATTGAAACTGCAATGGTCAGACTCTTTCAATTGTTCTGAAGCATGGAAATATTGCCGTAGCACTAGGGTTTTACTAACCTTTCATCCTGGTTTAGAAAAGTGTAAATGGAACCTGACTACTAGACTTTAACTCCAGTGATTGGAAGTACATTGAAAACAATAATTCAGAACAAAATTAACAGTCACTTTTATAAATGTGGACTAATTAAGGAAACCCAATACAAATTTAAGGACAAACCCTGTTTAATTTTTTTTTGAGTTTTCCGAGGTAACAGAGGGCCATTTAGAGTGATGCAATATACATTGAGTTCCAAAAAGCAGGTTTTAAAGTGCCACGTAATAGCTTTGTCTGTAAAAGTGAAGCTCACAGACTGAAAGGGACAGTGCCAGCAGGGATACAAAGTTGGCTGACTGACAGGAATGGAATGTAGTGGTATAAGTTTTTTTTTAGACTGGAAGAAAATATTTAGTAGGATTCTCAGGGGTTGGAGTTAGACAAATAAACATATGTACTCAAGGGACAATTTCAAAACCTGCTAATGACGCAAAACCTAGTTGTATTATTAACTACAAGGATGGTACTGATAGACTTCAAGAAGACACAGCTGTGAAGTTTTGGACATGTTATGAAATGCAGTGAAATGTGGTATGTAGAATGAGGAAGGGTACAGTTTTAAAGGGGAGCAGAAGGACCTGGCACAAATTGAAGGTGGTTGAGAACGTGGTGCTGGAAAAGCACAGCAGGTCAGGCCAGACAGCATCCGTGGAGCAGGAGAATCAATGTTTCAGTCATAAGCCCTTCAATAGGAATGAGCCTGGTTCCTGATGAAGTGCTTATGCCCGAAACATTGATTCTCCTACTCCTCGAATGCTGCCTGACCTGTGCTTTTTTCAGCACCATACTTTCGACTCTGATCTCCAGCATCTGCAGTCCTCATTCTTTACAAATTGAAGGTGACAGGGCAGGTTGCAAACGTGGTTATTAAAGCGTATTGGGTTTTAATAAAATGGGCATAGAGTACAAAAGCAAGCATATTATGATGAAGCTTTGTAACAAATGCTGTTTAGCCTGAACTGGAGTATTGTATCCAATTCTCTATTGTAAGTTATTACTGAATCTACTTCAGGCAGTGCATACCAGATCGTAACCACTTGTTGTGCAGAAACAATATGAAGGTTAATGCTACATTGAAATAAAAAAAAAGGAATGGCTCTGGGGCTATGAAAGTTCAGTAAAACTGGCATAGAAGAAATGAATGCTGTTCATCTTGGAGTAGAGAAGGTTGTGAGGAGATTTGATAGGTTCAAAATCACATGGCTGAGCAGAATAGTTGGGGAGAAATTATCTTTCTGGAAAATCTTCTACACATCAAGTGGTTAGGATCTGGAATGCCATGTCGGACAGCATTGTGGAGGCAGATTCAGGTATGAGTTACAAAAGGAAATTGGCCAATTATCTAAAGAGGAAATATTTGCAGCTCTGTGTAGGGTAAAGGGAGGAAAGTGGTACTAGCTGAGTAGTTTTTAAGCAGCACTCATAAATAGGCCAAAAGGCCTCCAGTGCTGAAATCATTCTATGAAAGCATTTTGTGGAAAGACTTGATAGACTAGGATGTTAGAGAATTTTGGGGGAGATTTGGTGCAGGCTTTCAGAATAATTTTTGATCCAGTAAATGAGGAACTATTTCAGTGGCAGAAGTAAGACAATGGGCAGAAGAATCAGGGATAGATAAAAAAGGGGCGAGTTATAATCTGATTGCACTTTGGTGGATGGAAAGTTAGTTACGATTTTCGAGAGGGCATTTAATGAATAATTAAAAGATATTGCAGGACTATGCGAGGGTTTTTGTGGCTCACTGGTAGTATCCCTATCTTTGAACCATAAGGTGTGGGTTCAAGTCCTGTCTTTTCCAGAGGTGTTTAATAACATCTCTGAACAGGTTGATTAGAAAATTGGGGGAAAAAATTTCAGTTATGGGACACGTGAGACTATTTGACCAGCACATTAAGACCTGTCATTGGCAAAATGGATTTGATGGCCTCCTGGGCTGAGCATTGAATGTTATTTGAACAAAAAAATTGTCTTTAGTAGAAAAGAGATCTCTCTTAGATTGTGATGGTTGACTTGTCAGTCATGGTCTGTAAATAAAGGTTAACTTTACATCTATATCTGCTTTGTCAGTATTTTTCTGACATTGGGTTTATCTATTTTTAATTGTGTAATCATTTCTATAGCAACAAAATCAACATCTAAACTGCTTTATATGTTGAACATGCATTGCAAACATATTGAGTTTATAACAATTGAAAACAGAAGCCAGTAATGGAATTACTACACTGGAATTGCCTAGAAAGGTCCATAGAGGGCGATAACAGTACAGCAGCTTTTACTACAGACTATTGAACATTGGTTTTTTTGGGTACCTTTGCTTTCAGTGGCTGCATTTGTATTTACAGTTTGAGATCATGTCACTAGATAAATCACTTTGCTGTTGTGCACTGCATGCAGTGGTAGGAGCACCAACTCATTCTATAATTGACCTTGGAGCTATCATAGACAGTTAAGCAACAATACAAACTTGCTGATAAATCATTTTAAATGCACTTGGGTGAACAATAAATTTAAAAAGCTGATGATAAAGGTAGTTTTTTTGATTTTATCTGACTGGATTCTTTATTTTAATGAATAAAGGTCCCCAGGAGCTCAGCTGATCAGTTAAAACTGCAAGTAATAAGACCATAAGACATAGGAGTGGAAGTAAGGCCATTCGGCCCAACGAGTCCACTCCGCCATTTAATTATGGCCGATGGGCATTTCAACTCCACTTACCTGCATTCTCCCCATAGCCCTTAATTCCTTGTGACATCAAGAATTTATCAATCTCTGGCATGAATACCTTTAGCGTCTCGGCCTCCATTGCACTCCGCGGCAATGAATTCCACAGACCCACCACACTCTGGCTGAAGAAATGTCTCCGCATTTCTGTTCTGAATTGACCCCCTCTAATTCTAAGGATGTGCCCACGGGTCCTAGTCTCCTTGCCTAATGGAAACAATTTCTTAGCGTCCACCCTTTCCAAGCCATTTAATATCTTCTAAGTTTCTATTAGATCTCCACTTAACCTTCTAAACTCCAATGAGTACAATCCCTGGATCCTCAGCCATTCCTCATATGTTAGACCTACCATTCCAAGGATCATTCATGTGAATCTCCGCTGGACAAGCTCCAGTGCCAGTATGACCCTCCTGAGGTATGGGGCCCAAAACTGAACACTGTACTCCAAATGGGGTCTAACCAGAGCTTTATAAAGTCTCAGTATCATAATGGGCTCAATTCAGGGATGCTGATGGGGTTTTTCTAGCTTGAAGTGAAATTGGAGGCAGAGGAATAGGCAAAACTGGAAAACGGAAATTGCAGTGCTACACTATTGGGACAGTTTATGTAATAATACTTGCCTAATCTAAAAGATAATTTATTGATTTCATTCTTGGGTCAAGTGGGCCTACTTGAGTTATTTTTGAACAGTGATTGAATTAAGAAGATATTGGGGATATTTATATATTGTCGACCAAGGGGCTGATGGAAAGGTGAGTCAATGATTTAAAAATTTAGCTTGTGAATAGGTGATTAGGAGTGGACACTGGACTGCTGAGTAAATGAAAAGGGATGGGGATTTAAGACAGAAATTCAGGGAGCAAGGTGGAAGCTTATTACTAGAACAAACAGTTGTTATATTTGGCTTATTGCCCTTATCACATGCTAGCGAGGCGAGAAATAGGGAGAGAGAGGAGTTGAACATGTGGCTACAGGAATGGTGCAGGAGGGAGGGTTTTGGATACCTGGAGAATTGGGACTCGTTCTGCGGTAGGTGGTACCTCTACAAACAGGATGATCTCCACCTGAACCAGAGGGGTACTAATATCCTGGTGGGGGGTGCAGTTTGCTAATGCTCTTTGGGAGGGTTTCAACTAATTCAGCAGGGGAATGGGAACCTAAATTGTAGTTCCAGTGTCCAGGAGTAGTGAGGTCAGAAATTAGGTTTTAAGGTCGCAAAAGGAAGGTGATTTGAAGTGTGTCTACTTCAACGCCAGGAGCAACTGGAATAAGATAGGTGCAACATGGGTTGTACCTGAGACTTCGATGTTGTGGCCATTTTAGAGATATGGTTAGAACAAGAGTGGTTGTTGCAGGTTCGGGATTTAGATGTTTCAGTAAGAACAGAGAAGATGGTAAAAGAGGGGGAGGAGTGGCATTGTTAGTCAAGGACAATACTAAGATGGCAGAAAGGACATTTTGAGGACTCATCTACTGAGGTAGTATGGGCTGAGGTTAGAAACAGGAAAGAAGAGGTCTCTCTGTTGGAAGTTTTCTATAGGCCTCCGAATAGTTCCAGAGGTGTAGAGGAAAGGATAGCAAAACTAATTCTGGATAGGAGCGAAAGTAACAGGATAGTTGTTACGGCAGGGGGGATCTTTAACTTTCCAAATATTGACTGGAAATACTATAATTCAAGTACTTTAGATGGGTCAGTTTTTGTCCATTGTGTGCAGGAAGGTTTCCTGACAGTGTGTAGGCAAGGCAACAATAGATTTGGTACTGGGTAATGAACCTGGCCAAGTGTTAGATTTGGAGGTAGGTGAGCATTCTGGTGATAGTGAACACAATTTGGTTATGTTTATTTTAGCGATGGAAAGGGATAGGTATATAAAGCAGGGCAAGGGTTATTGCTGGCAATTATGATGTGATTAGGCAGGATTTAGGATGCATAGGATGGGGAAGGAAACTGCAGGGGATGGGCACAACTGAAATGTGGAGCTTATTCAAGGAATAGCTACTATGTGTTCTTGATAAATACGTACCTGTCAGGCAGGGAGGAAATGTTTGAACGAGAGAGCAGTCGTTTACTAAAGAAATTGAATCTCTTGTCAAGAGAAAGAAGAAGGCTTATTAGAATGAGATGTGAAGGCTCAGTTAGGGTGCTTGAGTGTTACAAGTTAGCCAGAAAAGACCTAAAGAGAGAGCTAAGAGCCAGGAAGGGACAAGAGAAATTATTGGCAAATAGGATCAAGGAAAACCTTTAAAGCTTTCTATATGTATATCAGGAATAAAAGAATGACTGACTAGAGAAAGATTAGGGCCAATCAAGGATAGGAGTGGGAGATAGGGGAAGCACTAAATGAATATTTTTCATCAGTACTCACACTGGAAAAAGACAGTGTTGTCGAGGAGATTACAGGGTACTAGACTAGGTGGGATTGAGGTTCACAAGGAGGAGGTGTTAGCGATTCTGGAAAGTGTGAAAATAGATAAGTCCCCTGGGCCAGACTGGGTTTATCCTAGGATGCTCTGGGAAGCCAGGCAGAAGATTGCACAGCCTTTGGCTTTGATGTTTATGTCGTCATTGTCTACTGGAATAGTGCCAGAAGGATAGCAAATGTTGTTCCCTTGCTCAAGAAGGGGAGTAGAGACAGCCCTGGCAATTATGGACCAGTGAACCTTCCTTTGGTGGCGGGTAAAGTGTTGGAAAGGGTTAGAAGAGATAGGATTTATAATCATCTAGAGAGAAATAAGTTGATTAGGGATGGTCAGCACAATTTTGTGAAGGGTAGAGCATGCCTCAGAAACCTTGAGTTCTTTGAGATGGTGACCAAACAGGTGGATGAGGTAAAGCAGTTGATGTGGTGTATATGGATTTCAGTCAGGCGTTTATTAAAGTTCCCGACAGTGGGCTATCGCACAAAATACGGAGGAATGGATTGAGGGTGATTTAGCGGTTTGGATCAGAAATTGGCTAGCTGAAAGAAGACAGAGTGGTGGTTGATGGGAAATGTTCATTCTGGAGTCCAGTTACTAGTGGTGTCCCGTAAGGATCTTGTTTTGGGGCCACTGCTGTTTGTCATTTTTACTAACCTCTACACTACCAACAATCTTAGATGAGGGCATAG